>NC_141693.1:875861601-876240460 GCF_964263255.1 Lissotriton vulgaris | reverse complement strand
AGTGGTGTAACACAGGCCCCCACAGGCCCCGTGGTGCTGCGGCCCGCAAGCTGCAGGGGGCCCACTCAGCACAATACTCTGGCCTGCGAGCTCTGGTGTGCACACAACATAAAAGAAAATAGCTACTAGCTTTTTTTAAACATACTTTTATTGGTTTTATTCAGGTTATCATTACAATCGAGCATAGCATTATTATAGGTTTCAGGAATCATCAACATAATACACAGTACACAGTTGGTCTTCCAATCTTACATTCAGTGACATATGACTTTTCCATTGTACTTGCTATAGTCAAACAGTTTATGTATGTATTTTATGTATGTATTTGGTGTATTTCAATGTAGCTTTCCAATATAGGATGGCTGTTTTGAGCAACAAGGGTATTTTAGAGACCGGCAAAAGCAGTCTGTGCTTGCTCCCATACCCCCTGGCTGTGCTTGCTTCCCCGCCCCCTGGCTGTGCTTGCTTCCCCGCCCCCTGGCTGTGCTTGCTTCCCCGCCCCCTGGCTGTGCTTGCTTCCCCGCCCCTGCATTATTATAGGTTTCAGGAATCATCAACATAATACACAGTACACAGTTGGTCTTCCAATCTTACATTCAGTGACATATGACTTTTCCATTGTACTTGCTATAGTCAAACAGTTTATGTATGTATTTGGTGTATTTCAATGTAGCTTTCCAATATAGGATGGCTGTTTTGAGCAACAAGGGTATTTTAGAGACAGGCAAAAGCAGTCTGTGCTTGCTCCCATACCCCCTGGCTGTGCTTGCTTCCCCGCCCTCTGGCTGTGCTTGCTTCCCCGCCCCCTGGCTGTGCTTGCTTCCCCGCCCCCTGGCTGTGCTTGCTTCCCCGCCCCCTGGCTGTGCTTGCTTCCCCGCCCCCTGGCTGTGCTTGCTTCCCCGCCCCCTGGCTGTGCTTGCTTCCCCGCCCCCTGGCTGTGCTTGCTCCCCCGTGTGTGTGTGTGTGTGTGTGTGTGTGTGTGTGTGTATGTGGCTCTGGGTATGTGTGTGTGTGTGGCTCTGGGTATGTGTGTGTGTGTGTGGCTCTGGGTATGTGTGTGTGTGTGGCTCTGGGTATGTGTGTGTGTGTGGCTCTGGGTATGTGTGTGTGTGTGTGTGTGGCTCTGGGTGTGTGTGTAAATGCAATAGGTCATGCATTTGCGAGCGATTAACCTATTGGCATTGCAAATGACAATGCCATTTATTTAACGAGTAAGCTATTGGCGGTGTAAATGACAATGACGTTTATTGAAGATTAAAAAAATAAAAAAAATGTCATGATCAATGCCAATAGCTCTACCTTTAATAATGCCGAGACCATTGCATTGTAAATGCTTGTTATATGTAGGTGTTCTGACCATTGTAGCTGTGTGTGGCAGTGGGTGGTTGGGCACACTCAGGGAGCTGATCGCAGGGGCAACGAATGGCTGAGAGACATGCACAGTGGCTTACTCGTGGGTGCAGGGCATGCCAGCAGGCCACGCCCTGCGTCCAACTCCTCGCACAGCGATGGACATCTTACTTTACGTTAATAAAAAAACATCGGAATGCACTGAAACTAGCAAAGGTTTACACAGTATTAAGGTAACAGAGCAGCTGAAAATCACCAGTTATATTTATCTCAAGTAGCTATATCTCGTGCCCTAAAGTAACCTTATCACATGCCTTTGCAATGCATTGCTAATTATCTAACATATTACATCACTCATGACATGTTCTATGACATCATGAAAACATCACAGGAACGGACGACATTGATGACATAACTGTTTATTGCTGGGTCACAATTTTATTTTCTATAGGGAACAAGTTAAAGTTACATGAGATCACTATAGCTGGTGAATTTCAGTGGTTCTATTTGGCTAAAACAGTATGATATAACTGACATTGTTATTTAACTATAACGTCCAATTAACCTTTAGTTTTTTTGTGAATTTCTACTTTTTGTCCAATTAATTTCTACTGCTTTATTCAGTGAATTTTACAGGTTTTTTTTAATGTTAAATAAGATATGATTACAATTCCTAACTATAAAGTCACATTAACATTTCTTTTTTTTAAGTGAATATATATATATATATATATATATATATATATATATATATATCACACAAACTCTCTCCTGAGAGGAAAGATATAGCCGCACACACACGATGATGATCAAATTCATTTATTTACAGCATGGGCAATCCTGACGCGTTTCGGTCTTCGTGACCTTTTTCGAAGGTAAGCCTCGGCACTTGGGTCTGCGCACCATTAAGTCATTTGCTCCATTTTGAACCCTCTGGTGGGCGTCTTTAATGGGAACCTTTTCCCCGAGCATGCTGGACCTTGTAGTGCGCTAACCCCAAAATCACACCCTCCAGTGGGTTGCCGTTTTTTTCAAAAGTTTTTTTCTTTGCTGTGTTCATTATCGCTCCGTCGCATTACCCATTTTAAAGGATGCATAGAGTCCAAACCAAAGTCAGTCTTTGGCGGCAACCACTGTCCCTTTGTCGTTTTCACGTTCTCCCAAGACGGTTCCAGGCGGGACAGTTACGGCGCTTTTTGCTGGTGGAGTGTCACTTGCGGCTGAACCACGCCACTGAATATCACACAAACTCTCTCCTGATATATATATATGTGCATATATTCCAACCAAAAAGCAATCCTTAACTTCCTTGCATCGATAAAGACGGCACAAACTCCTTTTTGCTTATGCAAATGGTTTTTATTTGTTTATTTGTCTTTCTCAGTTATGTCATGATGCGTTTCGGCCGGAAAAACCGGCCTTGATCACATAAAGACTGCTTTGCGGTGAGACATTTTTATATTTTTTCTCTCTCCCAACTGTGTCAAGTGTTCCCAAACATAGAAAAAAGACTATTACCATTCCTATATAGGTTATTTTAAAAAAAACAGCAATTCATCCTATTTCTCATGATTATAATGTCAGGCGACACAAATTGTATATTTCACAAATTCCATAATATTTTTGAACTTGGCTCATAATTGTTCACAAAGTGAAAATTAAAACCGTAAAGTGCATTTTGGCCTCATATGTATATATGTGTGTGTGTTTGTGTGTGTATAAATATATATATATATCAATCCAAAATACGAGCTTGCTTGCTCGCAACGCCTCTCCCAGCCACTTTACAACGGCGGTCCGTGACGAGGCAGGCAGCCTCTTAACAAATACTCCATGGTGGTTCTCCTTTACAAAAACAGCAGTCATTGACACTCAAGAGATTAATGCAGAAAACCTGTATTTATTCAAGCACTAGGTCTGGCAAGAAGAACACTCAACGCGTTTCAGGATCACTCCATTGCCTCTGAGGAAAGGGTCATCCCTGAAACGCGTCAGGCTTTTATGTTCGAAGGAGACTCTGAAATCTGCTGGAGAGCGAGCAGTGAAATGGATTCAAATAAACGTGCTCATTGAAAAACTTCGTGTGGCAGTGCTTCGCTTAAGGCTACCTGTTATGATTGAATATTTTCGGCTGTTGCCCAGTCGAGAAGCAAGTCCCACCTTGAATGAGGGTCCATGCAGGCTTTTGGTAGGAGCTTGCAGTCATGAAACGAAGGCAGGCGCAGCGCCAACGCAGGTGGTGCTGCCTTGGACACGAATTCACTGCTGCAAGTGCGCTTCCAGTCAGGTTCCAGTGCCCTCCTCGCTCCACTAGGAGAACATTGGTTTCAAATTGCAAGGTTGAAGAAGCAGCCCCACTGTGGGTTAAAGGACAGTGTACTACAAAGCCCAGGATGCAGTGCACCTGAGACACGCCCATAGAGGCAGGTGAGAGCTATTTGAGTAGACACTACCAGAAACTGTTTGATTGACCTTCACGAACATTGCCTCTGAGGAAAGGGTCATCCCAGAAACGCGTCAGGCTTTTATGTTCGAAGGAGACTCTGAAATCTGCTGGGGAGCGAGCAGTGAAATGGATTCAAATAAACGTGCTCATTGAAAAACTTCGCTATTTGATAAGCTATCCAGATGTTAAGACTCTTCCGAAGATGTTATTTATGCTATCTGGTTTCCATGGGATGGTCATATCTTGATTATTATTGCGTGCATGTTATGTGTGGAGTATACTATCTCATGACCTTTTCTTGTGAACTTAATTTTATATTTTATATATGAAGAATCTCAACATTTAACATTGCAGTGGACAGGCAATTATTAAGTAAAAAAAGAACAGTACATTGTCGTTTTCTTCACTTAATGTGTTTGTACAGACACACCTCACACACATGCACTTGCAAAGCCAAACATTAGGAAAATCGTGAGGAAGAATTTCTCCTGCTTTTTTACTAACATTGTGATTTTGAGACCAAACGTTTACAAGTGATTAAAGCCTGTTAACGAGTGACCACAGCGGTATGCGAGTAGAATTCCAGTTTAAGGAGTCATGGGTTGCCATGAGACAAAACAGTTAAAAATGGTTGAAATATTTACAAATAGGTTACTCATTTCAAATAAAGTTTTTCTTTTGGTTAACAGTGGGCTAGTGTCAACAATCGCTGGTGGTGTTCATTTTATTATTTTAAAAAATATTTGTTCTTTTTCTGGACTTAGACAAGTGCTCTAATTTCTTCAGAGTTTTACGTTTTGTGCTTATAATAGGGAATGTGCGTCATACAAGACTTGTCTAACAATAGTTCCATGCAACTACGTGCATTGATCGAGTTTCATTTTTTGCTGGGCTGTGACAAATTTCAAGCAAGTGAACTACGTGGAAAGAAGTTAATACTCCTCGCTCATCCAGTGCATTCCACTCGTCATTATGTCACTATAGGCGCCAAGAGGAGAAAAATTGGTCTCTTTAGTTTCCAGGACGCCACCTAGTTGCTGATGAGCAGCCATTTATTGTGTGTGTGGCAAACGGCGATTTCATCTTGTTCAAGTGGAATGTGTTTTATAATAGTCTAACGTAGAAATCAGTGTAATAAACTAATGAAGTTAATAAGAAAGCTTAAAACGTAAAAGAGGCAGCAAGATTGAGAAAAAATAACGATTTCTCTGTATTATTCAAAGGTTGCACAAGCAAAAAATTGAAAATTGCCTGTACACGGATTTTTGAAACAGTAGGTGACCACTTAGACAAAGGGGCAGCTATTCTATTTTGTAGGCATGATTGGGTGCTACCTGCTGGTGATCTCCAAGGCACCTGCCTGATCTTGCCTTGCCTGGAGCTTCCATGGTGTTGAGTCTGGATTAGCAAAGTTGGAAATGCCACTATTTTTTCTGTATTTTCTTCGCCGTAGGGTGGTTAACCTGGGTGTGTTTATGCACACCACACACAGTTTGGACTTGAAAATAACCACTATATTGAAAGCCTTATTTTTTTGTCTCGCCCACCAACAGCATTAGCTATCAGTACATAGTGGGCTTTGATCTGCCTCTTACTCATGGTTTCAGTTTCAGTTTCTCTTTATTATGATATGGAACTCCTATGGAGGTCCCCATAACATAAAACAATAATAAAACAAGGATACATAGTACATTTTAAGATCAGCACTTAAAAAGTATAAAACTTCCAGCCTGTTACATACATCATTAAAAAACGACATTAGCTGCCCATTATAAAGTGACGACCTGCATAACACTACGAGAAATATACTATACAGTTGCAGTTCTATATGTGCAACCGCTTGAAAACATCATCAAGCATATTGAAATTTAAAAAAAAGTACAAACCTCACATTTCAATTAAAACAACCCTAGAAACACTTCAGACGCTCACGTAATCCCCACCTCACAAGAAAGGTGATATACATGAATGGAAAACAGTCATAACCGATATGACGCTTATTGAATAGCTTCCTTGCTTGGCATTTATAAAGTACCACCTGCTTAGTACAATATGCGATAATGCATTCTCATAAATGCAACCTTTTTGAATAGTGGCATACATAAGCAAAATTAGGAGATACCAGTGATGCATGTTTAAAGAACATAATCAGAAGAAAACCTACCGGCCCATTCCAACAGAGCATTCCATTACCATTACCATTGTGTGTGTACTCTCACCTAAGGGGAGCCCCAGCCCTAATGGAAAAACAATGACAGTCTAAAAAATTAAGTTCTTATTACACTCGAACATTCTATGATCAAATAATTTGGGGGAACAGTGGATTTATTTTTAAACACCCACCGATAATACACCTGAACCCTATTAGGCCTGTCTCATGGCCTTAATAGATATTCAGAAAAGATCTAAAAAAAAATGGTAAATCTTATTACAGATCATTTCATTCAAAGGAAACAATACAAATTCACTAGCCTCCAAAGGTTCAGGCTCAGAAGGTACGTTATATTTAATAAACATAGGCCTTAAAAACTGGCGATGAACATTCGGTATAGCAGGACACACACATTTGACGTGATAGAGGTCATGAATATGTAACTGGCACAGCTCACATCTTCTGTCCCTTTTTGGGATTTTGTTCCAAATGCCAGTACTCGAATGTAAAGGAAGCAGGTCCAGTCTCATCAATACGATCAACCTTCTGATCCCATGTGGCAAATTCCATATTAAATAGGGCTGAGGTTTCTTCCACAGATTACGCTCCTGCACCACCTGATTGCGCTGCTTTGACTGGCATGGGACAATATCTCTGGCCCAGCTCAGTTTGGACACAGAACCCTTAATTAAGCTCTTCAGAGCTGATTTGGGCATAAAATAATCTATTTTCAGATTAGTCCCAAAGCTTCATTAGGTCGCTCAAAAGACCTAAAGATCACACTCCGTTCTTTCAGCAGGGACAGAATTTCAACCTTCAAGGCTGTCCATTCAGTTCTGACTTCTCCACAAAGGAGTGAATTTCCCCACCTTAGGACAGCAGCCAGAGAGAAGGCATAAGAAGTTAAGACAAACTCCAGGCGCATAGGATGGGGGGCTGCAAGTGTATTCAAATTGCATATCTGACAGAAAATTTGATTTTCAATCCCCTCGAAAGAGAGGCAATCACTAAAATCTAACACTTTGCACACATAGCCCAAAAAAGGGGGGATTATGGCCTTATGCACTGACAAGCCATGCCCAATACGACATCTCACAAATTTAAAAAAATCTATACAGGGCATTGGCCTGAGAGAGAACCCTGCACGCACATAGCTTCATGTGATCCATATCCCGCTCATTCTTGGAGAAAACCTTCCTGAGAAAAAGATATCAATTCTATCAGTACCTAAGTACCATTTAAGATTCCTCTTTCGTCTACCTCATTCTTGCGAAAGATCAAGACTTTGCTTCTGGAAATATTATTCTTCAAAAAGTGGGTTTCAGCATACTTTGACAAAGTTGTAAATGGAGCTGTAAGCCATCGATGCATAGTAGAAAGCCAATAGACATCGCACCATATCTGTGATGAATCACCTCTTGCTTGATTTAAGGTGCCTGGAAAATCAAAAATGTATAAAGAAGACAAAAGGGGGCCAACAAACAACCTTGCTTAAGACCATGATGTGTTTTAATGTTACTGGATACACCCTGCTTCCCTCTCATCAGAATTTTTCACCAGGTGTCAGTGTATAACTCCTTAATAAGACACAGAAAGTGGTGTGGAAGACCCAAAAGAAGTATCTTCCTCCACAGCT
This sequence comes from Lissotriton vulgaris, assembly GCF_964263255.1. Taxonomy (NCBI): domain Eukaryota; kingdom Metazoa; phylum Chordata; class Amphibia; order Caudata; family Salamandridae; genus Lissotriton; species Lissotriton vulgaris. The sequence goes on along the minus strand of NC_141693.1, from coordinate 876,232,876 downwards.
TCCTCAGCTCCGCACAAAATCCTTGCGGCAAAGGAACATGGAGCTCTCGGCTTTCTTCCTCCACGCCTCGCTGAACTGGCACTAGCGTCATGAGGCGTGTCTGGGCTTTACTCATGATTTGATAGATTTCTTGTATCTACGTTCCCTTCCCCTTATTCAATGTCTTGCATATATATTCTTTTGCTAGTCCATCCCCTGGAATATTTCGTCTTTATATTGTTTCTGATTAGATGAGTTGTATATTTTCACTGCTGACATGAGGCTACACAGGCTTTTTCCAATGTAGCACTTGAAAGGAGCACAGAGCTTCCCTCGCTCTCACCAATCTCTGCCTACCTGGTCTCCGCTTCTAATCCCTGCCCCTCACTATAGTTTTCATTTAAAAAAAAAATAAGTTTTGCAAGTACTCGGCAGTTCCACACTGCTTCAGAGTTCACTCTCTGTTGCCCATCAGTGCTGCATCTTGTGCATATTTTATTATTTAATTTACAGCTTGAAAATGGCCTTGCCAACCTCGAACCAGAAAGGTAAGAATGAAGTATAATAAAAATATATTGTAAGATAGCTTACGTATATGAACATGCACATGTGCGGATGCGCAGGGTGTCGTATTGGAATGCTTTTTGGTCCAGCAAAAGCATAAATCATTGCATTGTATGTGCACACGTGCTCCTGGGCAGGCCATCTTAAAATAATTTTTTATTGTACTTTAACAGCAATAGGTCTGTGCTCGCACATTCAAAGTGAGACCTTTTTGCTTGGCCAGTGCTTGTCAATTTCACCTTTTCCCAATAGAAGTCCCTGCTGCAGTAGTTGGTACCTTGTTTAGCGCCCATTTGGATTTTACAAGCCTTACAGATTGAGACAGTTAGAAGCTGCAAACTGTCACCAGTAGGCTCCTTTTTGGACCAAAAAAGTTGTTAATTTGTAGCTCGTTTTTAGTGATCTTTTGATTGCCTCCAGGTTAGGATCAGAGATTCTTTAAAAGGCTTGCTTTTTAGAATTTTTCTCCACTGGAGCCAGAACACCTTGAAGAGTGAACAATGGATGGTCATTGGCTTATTATACATCCAGGTCTGCAGAGTTAGGTTTACTGATTGCTGTTGGTACTATATTTTCTGGCCATGAAAATTGGCAATTCTCAGACCTAATTGAGAAAACCTGCCTGCCTCATTAAAATTACTTTCCCTTGGCTCAAATTTGCGAGCTTATAAAGAAAACCTATTTTATAATAAAGTTTTGGATGGTGGGTGATTGAGGTTATTGATGCATGATTTATTAAAAAATATATTACTTTGTAGGTAATTTGACTTCATGTCGGCTTTACCCAAACTGTGGGACCTATCTATTGTGGTGGGTCTTGAAAGTCCATGCAATAACGAGATGCCTATCAATTCTGTTTTTATGATTTTTTTTTGCTGTGCTTCAAAGACAGAGGTCAAATGTCAGTCTATATTTTCTGTCAAATTGCTGCTTATTTTTGCAACATGGGCATTGGTGTTTACAAACTCTTCTTAAAAGTTGGGTCATGGTTCTAAATTGTTTCGGAAGCACTTCTTTATCTGATTATAGGCTAGCAGTCCTTTCGCCATGCTCTGCTCATTTTACACTATTTGTGCAAGATTTGTTTACATCATAGTCTACGCACACTTTTGCATATTTTCATAACGTTGATATATGCATATTACTTTTCAACTCACATTTATATTTTTTGTTTTTACAGTGCAGTTTTTTACATCTGACTGCTCTGTTTATGATTACTGTTCTGGAGCTTACTTCAGCATGGCTCAGGCTGGTCCAGTTGCAGGTCCAATGCTGCAGGTCAGCTGGGCAATTGCAGGGAGGCATTGGGAGCTTGTTGAGTCTTTGTAACTCAGACAGAAGGTCAGCCAACTGACCCATGTAGTCTCGGAGTTAGTCTGGTATGAAGGGTGTAGGACCAGTCTTTCTTCTCAGAGAGCAAGGCAGTCTTTTGGTAGCATATAGCCAGGTTCTGAGCTGGGATGGGGCAGTGAGATAAATAACGGTGATGGATCAAGCCCTGATCTTTGGACTGGGTAAGAGTGGTCTGTTTAACTCAGACACTCTGTTCATCACCACCCCCTTTTCTAAATCGTTTTTGGCCACTATAGGTGTGGCAGGGTATACTCAGACATGAGTCCCTTTCTCACTGCTCCGTCAGGATTCAAGCAAGCCGGGCCGAAGAAGGCTGAAATGCCAGAAACCGGTCCCCGGTAGCTTGTCTCCTTTCTGGTGAAGAATTGGCTTGGTAGTTTAGTCTGCCCTGTTCCCATGATGCACTGGGCCAGGGACAGACTGATTTGCATATAGCCAGGTTCTGAGCTGGGATGGGGCAGTGAGATAAATAACAGTGATGGATCAAGCCCTGATCTTTGGACTGGGTAAGAGTGGTCTGTTTAACTCAGACACTCTGTTCATCACCACCCCCTTTTCTAAATCGTTTTTGGCCACTATAGGTGTGGCAGGGTATACTCAGACATGAGTCCCTTTCTCACTGCTCCATCAGGATTCAAGCAAGCCGGGCCGAAGAAGGCTGAAATGCCAGAAACCGGTCCCTGGTAGCTTGTCTCCTTTCTGGTGAAGAATTGGCTTGGTAGTTTAGTCTGCCCTGTTCCCATGATGCACTGGGCCAGGGACAGACTGATTTGCATATAGCCAGGTTCTGAGCTGGGATGGGGCAGTGAGATAAATAACGGTGATGGATCAAGCCCTGATCTTTGGACTGGGTAAGAGTGGTCTGTTTAACTCAGACACTCTGTTCATCACCACCCCCTTTTCTAAATAGTTTTTGGTAGCAGCAGGGCAGGCCTCTTGGAAGCATGGTAGGCCTCAAGCCGCAGGGTAGTCTTCTGGTTAACAAGTCAGATCTTCTTCTGCAATGCCCATGGCTCCAAGAGCAAACAGAAGAGTGGCTCGCAAGGTCTAATATTTATACTTTGTGCCAGCCTTTCATGTAGTTGGAGGCACAGCTCATGTCCACACATAGGTCCCTTTTGTGTCACTGTTTGTGAAGAGTACACAAACCCCACCAGCAGGGCCATTCAGTCATGTGACCCAGGATCCCGGCAGGAAGCAAGAATGGCTAGGACAACAAAATACCAACTTTCTAAACGTGCCATTTTCGGAATTGCGACTTAAAATCCGTCTTTACCATTAACCCCTTAAGTGCTGCCGTTGGCCGTTGGACGTCATGGACACTACCTTCATAGTTCTGCACACGTCCAACGGCCGTCGCGGCCCGCCCGTTTTGCGGAAGTGCCGCACTGCCGCGAAATCGCGGCCGTGGCAAACGGGTTTAATTAATTCAAGTCTAAACCGCATATTGCTATCTGCTCCAAATGCAATGTGCCACTGGAATCAAGCTATCCTGGCTGAAGGGGGGTGAAACGCTGAAACCGGTCCAAGGATGCTTGTTTCCGGTCCAGAGAGGACCTGGCTTCGCAGTTCGGGCTGGACTGTTCCCATGAGGCACAGGGTCAAGACTGATTTGCATATGACCAGGTCTAAACTGGGGTGTCATGGTGAGCAAATGAATTATGGATTTAATTAGATCTCATGACTGGTGGTGAATGTTTTAATTTGTTCTGCATTCTGTCCATCAATTGTGCGTCTTTTGCCAAATGCAAAGTTAGCACCTATTAAACATAATAAGATAACCCAGTGTTAGTCAATGAGAGAGACAGGCCTTGCAGTAGTGAAAAACAACTTTAGGACTATTTTACTGCAATGACATGTAAAAATAACCCTGCATGTCCTACTCTTTAAATATAAAAATCACCCTGCTCTATAAGCCTTTATGACCTACCTTGGAGGTGACTTGTTTGTATTAAAAAAAGAAGATTTAGACCTGGTGAAGTCAGTTTGCTAAGTCGAAATGGAAGTTTAAAACTTCACTAAAAGCTACAGTGGCAGGCCTGATAAATGTTTTAAAAGGCTACTTTAGTGGATGGCACAATGAGGGGTTGCAGTACCACTAGTAGCATTTAATTTACTGGCCCTGGGTACATGAAGTACCATTTACAGTGTGGTTGCAAGTAAATTAAATGTGCCAATTAGGTGTAAGCTAATTTTACAATATTTTAGAGAGAGAGCACAAGTACTTTAGCACTGGTTAGCTGTTGTAAAATTAATAGACTACAAAAGTTCATTAAATAAACAGATGGCGTGAAGGCACACACTTTGGGGCAAACCAAAACCAAGAGGGTTAAATATAAAAATGTTGACTGTGTTGGAGAATTAATTTGAGTGGCTATGTAGCGAATCAGTAAGAGCATGGTTTGAATGATTTTTAAGTAAGATTTTAATGCTGAGACCTCTAAGAGGCTTGCTGTCTGAGTCTTGGCATAAACATAGCCAGACCAAATAATGCCTTACATGCAGCAACAAATCAGCTACTGAGAAGGGCGGGGAGGGGGTAATAATTTCATTCCAGAAGCACCACAAGCTTACCTATCCTTCCTTGGGTATTGTTTTAACGTGCGGCTCTGCTAGTCATTTGATTGCGCTGTTGTCTAAGACCATGCATGCTGATGTGCTGGGATCACTCCCACAGGCCTGTGTGACTTGGGATGTGTACCTGGATACACCTCTAGTGAGTGATGACTGGACACTGGTAAATCAGCTCCCACACACCGTATAATGTAACACTTGATTTCAATTGATTCATTACAACTTCCTCCACAAAACATATTTAACACCTAGGGACCTGCATCGTATATTCCCTACTCAATCTAATACTTGTCCCCGGTGTCGTATAGATCATGCTGATTTTTTTTTTTTTTACATTTGGCTTGGTGGTGCAGTCAGGATCAGGATACGTGTGAAAAAGTGGTGGGAGACGGACACAGTCCCGCATCGGCCGATATCCCTTACTCCACAGCGTTGTCTGCTGGTCAACATAAAATGATCGAAAGATAGGAAGATCCCATATAAATTCTTACAACAAGTGTTGGTCTTGGCTAGAGGCAGGGTGGCATTTATGTAGATGGGGCAAAGAGCACCTGAGATTGCGCATTGGCATAGGGATGTATTGGAGTGTACTTTAGCAGAAGAGACGCATATTTTGGCTAGTAGACGAGAAGAAAATGTGGTGAATAATTTGGCTAAATGGAGAGACCTCTGCTCCACATTACTAGATCCTGATTCTGAAATGGTGTCTGATATAGCACTGATACGAATGGTGTGACCTGATGTCTTCGGAATTTTACCCTGTCATGGTAATAATGTGCATTGGGTGTTTACGCCTTCTTACCTTGTATTTTACTGACTACTGCTTTATTTGTTGTGAATATATATGTAACTGAAAAAATAAAGTCACAAAAAAAGCTACCTATCCTTAAAGTCTAACAGTTACCATATTACACCTTGAAATGCTGGTTGGCATTGCAGGAATGATTTACAAAGGGTCCTCCTTCCTGCATCACTAAAGAGATTTATATGGTACTGAAACCAGCATTCAGTACATACGAGTAGGGCACAGAGACTAAGGTTTCTGATATTGTTATTCTTTTAGATTCGAGATTCTGACATTTTGTTTGTAGCAGTGAGCGAATCATCCCTTATACATGCTCCCCTGTGGTAGAACAGAGCTCTAATCAACCTTTACCCTTGCAGCTCTTCTGCTGCAAGTATAAAAGGCAACTGATCTCATCTGTGCACCTTGTCAAGTTTACTATGCCTGAATGCTCACTTCTATGGCACAATTAAACCCACCTAGACCCTGATTACAAAGATGCTTGATGTACCTAATTCCTTACTCCCCATATCGTTATTACTCAACCCAGGTGTTGGTAATTCTATGATGCAGGAATACAATAGTGTTCAAAGTAAGACCCGGAGAGGGTACTCTCAGAAACGTGCAATTACTATTGAAATTGGAGTTATTACAGCCAATTCCTGAGGTTACTTCCTATTTTGAATCTGTTTCTAACTTGAAATTATCACAGGTCTTCAGCCGGTGAAGTTGCTTTAGGTGAGGTGGAGTTATCAGAAGTGTAGTTTACCCACATCTTTTGTAATTCCACAACCAGACAGTGACTCCATTTCAACCTAACAGGAAAATATTTCAAACTTAGAATGAAGGCCTTAATATGCATAGGTGTCCAGCGCCAGCTTTCCAGCCTCTCTTATTCAACTGCTGGATATTGATTCACACTTTGGTTGAACTGTGGTTGAACCCCCATTGCCGTTCCTGGACTGGCTGTGTGGTCCAAGAAGCTCACCAGTTCACTGGTTGTTTTGTGCAGACAGGAGGTGATGTTTGTGGCAGGAAAGAGTGCCGTGCATAATCACAATGTTTCCTCATGCATTTTGGAATGTTGAAGCAGGTGAATTCCTTATATTTATTTCTGGCGAACCCTTTCTCCCAACCAACATGGAGTCATTTGGACACCATATCTTTGTTTCCTTTAGTGGATGTGTAAATATCTGATTTGGTTCCTACCATTCCTGTCCATAAAATCTTCTTCACAGTCCCTAGTGCAGGAAAATTGGAAGGGACCCCACAGGCTGCTTGGTGAGGGATTGCAATATAGATTTCATACAGTGAAAGATGTAATGTGATGTTCAGACAGAACATTTCCAGAGGCTTTGAGAACTAAGCTATCAAAATAAATCTGAAATAATCAGTGTTGATCAAAAATAGGGTCAAATATTTGTTATGTTTATGCTGCGTGGTGATGATGCCTCTGGTGCAAAATCGTGTAAAATAAAGAGAAGATTCTGTGTATTGACCTATATCCGTGTGCTTTTACTATTGACTGAAAGTCACACAAATGTAAAAACTATCTTGTCTGTTTTGTTTTTATGCAAATGGAATTGCTTGAAAACTGCATAACATTGAGTTTAATTTGCTCTTTGAAATGGTATGTTCAAGTGCACAGAGTACTTAAAAGGATCTTTACTAGCAAAATGTTTACATTAATCCAGTTTTCCAGTTAATTTAGAAATGATCGAGTCACAGCTCTTCTTTAGTTTTAATAAACGTGACTACCCTTATTTATAATCAAAATTGAATTTATATAGCGCCAGTATGGCACTCGATAACTTCAAAGCATATGAAGGAAAAGGTTCGAAAGTATAGCAGAACAGCAGTCCAAGCATAATTTGAATACATATGCAAATATTCTAGCCAAAAGTGAAAAATGCGTATAGAAATGGGTGGAAAAGCATATTTAGAGACGATCGCTTTCTAAATCGGATGGTCGAATGTTCTAAAGCTAACCACCTCTAGCCATTATGGACCGGATACGCTAATCAAGATCTTTCAAGTACAGTTGACCTTTCTTATCGTATCATAGTTGTCAATAAAGCTTACCGGAAGTAAGAGTAATTCCAATGGCGGAAAAGTTTTTGAGTTGGATAGAAAATCTTAAATTTGGGGACTTCAAAGTCGGGAAGCCAGTGGGGAGCTGTTATTGCGAGATGAAATGCTTCTTTAGATATCCCCTTCTCTCTCCATTGTAGTATTCTTTAATAATAGTTGCTAAGAAATCAAGTCATGCTGATGGCATATTACAGTGCCCCGGATGTGCAAGGGTCTGTGCCTGTTTTCCTCACCCCGTGGCACTGTTTCATTACAGAAAGAGTCACATACACCTGTGCCCCTTCTACAATACTGATAGCGCTGACGCTTTCTTAAATGGTCATTCGCTCTTTTGCCTGGAGGTGTGGCCCCAGGCTAATGAGGGAAACACTGCCTTTGTGCCTTTCGGTACTATGGACATGAGTGCAGAGGCAAAGTTATTGTCAGGAGGTGCACTGACTTTGTCCTATAAAGAAAATTGCATGCAGTCTGCACCCCACGGTCAGCCCTTTGGAGGGGAAAATGGGGGGTCCCATGAACTTAGCCCCCCCCCCCCCCCCCCGCCCCCCGGTTTTCCCCTGCACGCAGGCGGGTGGGTGCAGTCACTCACTGCAGAGGGATCTCTGTATGAAGTGAAGACGAGTTCCACGTACACAGTGAAAGACTGAGTGGACGCTTCAAGTCGCAGCTCTGTCTTTCACTAATGGGCTGCCCCCAGGGCAGGTGTGAGATCGCTGATGTGATGGTAATGAACCACACTGCCCTAGTCTGTGCCAGGTGCACTTTGTTGAAGATGTACTATCGAGCAGACTAGGACAGTGCGCCCTTTCACAATACAGCCCCTGGTGTCTATTAACCCCTTCCCTGCGGGGGTAATTCTCCCACGGTGCGGGGGGGCGGGGTGGTGGTGAGCGCAGTGCTCGTGACGAGACCAGCTCGTCATGAGTCACGGTGGAGCTGTGCTCATGACGAGCTGGTCTCGTCACTACCCCGCCCACTGATTAATTCGGCTGCACAGGCGGGGAATCAATCGCACGTGGGCGGAGCGCAGCCGTTATGACGAGACCAGCTCGTCACGAGCACAGCTCCACCATGACTCATGACGAGCTGGTCTCGTCATAGCGTCAGAGAGGTTAATATACCAACAATCTGCAGAATGCTATTCAAGCATAAGCATATCATTCAGCCGAAACGGGTAGCTCTGCAGGGTTGGGAGTGGGGAAGGGGAGGGGTTGTGGTCTGAAACCATTGATTACGTGAGCTCCTAGCCTTACATCCACACACGCCACCTCTTCTTTTCTTCACATGCAAATAAGGCTATTCAATATTACCCAATGAACAGCAGCCACTTATTCTGGATCGGAAAACTGACTTTACCTGTTTGGATACTGCATCCCGTGAGCTGGTGTGTTTAATTTTCCGGCCATCCTACAAAGTTTGCCATAGGCTTCTCTGGTTCAGGACTAGTCAATGAGGAAAGGTGGAGACAGCCTAGTTCTATGCTAGAAAACATAACAGCTGCCTTTTGAGGCGAGCAATAGTCCCTTGAAAGAAGGACGAAGTTTGTGGGGCTTAACCTACCCTCATTGGTGTTATCCAACACCAGGTGCATCCTCAAAGAAAACAAAAGCATTCTGCCAAGAACTGAAAAGCATTTAGCTGCTCATCCACAACTGCTGTGCAGCAGGTCTTTTGTAATTCAGAGCAGCCCATCAATTGCAGAGTTGGAATGGGCTAATGCGCCTTCTCATTCTAAATGTAGGCATAATTGCTCTAACACTGCAGAATTGGAGGTCAATTTTATGCTCTTCTGTCCTTTATATAGGCACGCACGAAAGAAACGGCTCACAGCTGTATGTAAACTCATGGGTTTGAGACATCATTGAGAAGCTGCTGACTCTTCAAGGGTGACACTAGCGTACAATTAGCCTTTGCGGTATCTCGGTACCTGTACTGTGCTTGGAAACAAAGAAAGAAGGCCTTAGATAATTTTTAATGAAGATAGGCAAATTGCTAGAGCAAATACTGAACAGGCCTCTTAGTGTACTCTTTCCCTTACCTAAAATGATAATTGAAGGTATATTTTATGAACTGTTTTAAGATTGATATATGAACGTGTTTTACACATAATCATGACATTTTTCCTTATTAGATTGCCTGCTGCACTAGTGGATATATTCCCATTCTATAACAATATAGATTTACTATATAGGGATGATATGGTTATGATCGGTAACATTACATCGACCTGCTAGTTGCGTCATCTTTTTATCCTTAAAATTATTCTATCTGTATCTATGCACGTGCAATAATTTTGTATGTATGATGAATACTGCTAATGATTTTATCTATGTAAATTTAGTATGGCTTGGTTGCTTAAAATAATAGATATATCTATAACTGCAGAGTCTAAACCAGGAATCCCCCTGCACTGGCTGCACATACAGGTGTTTACATATCATGTCCCCAGTGTACTGGTATTTCCCTTTTCTATCCGCTGTTTTCTGTCTGTTGTAAAGCGGCCTGATACCTAGCATCAATTTTGTCTGTCCCATGCAAGAACCTAAATAAACACTTTCCTAGTGCTTTATTAGCCAAACACACGAATACTCTGTAGTTTATCATGTTGACCTTTTCTAAGGCACCCTAAGGCACCCTGCTGTCACCCTTTTGCCACTGGAAATGCTTGCTTACATTGTTATGCAGGCACATCAAATAATTGCCAATTGTCTGTTGCTCCTGTGCTCTTCCTTGGTGTCAGGGCCTACTAGGTGGTCATAGGGCAAGCAGGGGATACTAGGCCTTCACCCATTTGGAGGGGGGACGAGGCTTTTTACCACTGATATCCTAGGCCCGAGCTACTATGGCACTGAAAACTGGGCCTCAAGGACACCCTTTCCACACTTGACTGTTAGGGTAGTGAGCACTAGAAGGGTTTTCAGGGACATAGGATGGGGATAGACACTCAGAAGTCAAACAGTTATGCAACAGAAACAATAACTTTTGTCCAGCCTTGTGCTCTCTGTAGAAAAAGAGAACTATTTACATGGAACTCTAAAACATAAAATTAATAATTCAGTATTTTTATAGCACAGCTCTGTCACCCCTAGGGGTATCTGGGCACCAATGTTGCCATGTCTCTGTCAAAAAGCCAGGTCTTGAGCAGGGCCGGACTGGGAACCGAAACCGGCCCTGGCAAAGTGCTCGGCCGGCCTCCCCCTCCCCCCAGGGGGGGGATTGGGGTGCGACCGTGCTCTTTGCCAGGGCCGGTTTTCCGCCGATTTTGTTACAGGGCCGTTTTTGCAGCTATGCTGCAAAAAACGGCCCTGTACTAAAAACGGCCACCTGGGGCTCAAAACCGGCCCCCACCCCTGCGGCCGACCGGGGGATTGCCCGGTGCCCGCAACGGCCAGTCCGGGCCTGGTCTTGAGTTGCTTTCTGAAGTCCGCCAGAGAGGGTGCTATTCTGAAGCGGAGGGGTAGGTCTTTATAGGCCTTGGCAGTGATGTCGGTGAAGGTGTCTTGCAGGCTGATGGGAGGTAAGTTGATGGTTCATGTAGGACAGTCCTTTTTTGTGTAGGGCCTTGTATGCATTGCTGGGAATCTTGAACTAGCATCTCTTCTGGATGGGTAACCGATGAAGGTTTCTGAGGTGGGGCTTGATGTGAGTGCGTTTGGGGAAGTTCAGGATGAGTCTGACTGCGGTGTTCTGTATGTTGTGGAGTCTTCTAATGAGCTGGGTGGAAATTCTGGCATAGAGGGCATTTCCATAGTCGAGGCGGCTGGTGATGAGGGCCTGTGTGAAAGACTGTCTTCCTGGTGTTGGTTGGAAGCCTTCTGAAGAATCTGTGGAGGATGCCAAGGGTGTAGAAGAATGAGGCAGGGACAGTGTTGATTTGATATTTTATGGTCCGTTGGCTGTCGAGGATGATGCCTAGGTTAAGTGCATGCAAAAATGCAATAATGGTCTGTTGGGCTGGGTGTTGGGCCACGTTCTGCTAGCAATTAGCTGTGGTTTGATGCGGAGGCATCCTTCTCAAATAGTAGTACTACTATTTTATCAGAGTTCAGTTCAAGTCAGTTGTCTCTCATCCATTTTGCTACATCGCTCACGACATTGCAGAATTTGGTTTTGGTGTTGCGGGGTCCTAAGTGAGTGAGAGAATGAGTTGAGTATTGTCTGCATAGGAGATTATGTTGAGTGCATGAGATCGGACGATGCCTGCGATTGGGGTCATTTATATGTTGAACAGGGTGTGGCTAAGGGATGATCCTTGGGGTATGCTGCATATGTTTTTGGGTGCTGAAGTGTAAGGAGGCAGTCGGTGCTCTGTGTGTGTTCTGTCAAGAAAGAGCCAATCCACTTGAGGGTGTTTTGCTGTAAACTTATATGGGAGAGTCTGTTGATGAGGGTGTGGTGGGAGATGGAGTTGAATGCAGCAGAGAGGTCAAGGAGGATCAATGCAGCAGTTTTTCTGTGGTCAAGAAGGGTTTGGATGTCGTCTGTGGCAGATGTCACATGCTGTGAACAGACCAGAATCCTGATTTGTGAGGGGTTGGGTATGTAGTTTTCTTCCTGGTATTTGGTGAGTTGTTGGTTGATGGCTTTCTCAAGTACTTTGACCAGCATGCGATCCTGATTGTGAGGATACAAGTAGGTGGTTTTCTACCAGGTATTTGGTGAGTTGTTGGTTGATGGCTTTCTCAAGTACTTTGCCTTGGTAGGAGAGCAGGGAGACCAGTCGGTAATTTTTTAGGTCACTGGGATCGGCAGAGGGTTTCTTTAGGAAGGGTCTGACCTCTGCATGCTTCCATCTGTTCAGGAATGTTGCTGTGGTGATTTAAGTATTGAGGATGTTGGTGAGTTCCATGCTGTTAGCGTTTTATGGAGCTCCAAAGTCTTCAACAGGAGTAACCAGACTGTCTCAAATGCAAGGCTAGATACTGCAAGCATGTGGCCTAGGTCCAGACACAATCTCTGGGTGAAAGCTCAGACTGTGACCAAACCTCGAAAAATATTATTTGTACTCTAGGGGTTGAAGTATAATGTAATTGAGCATTCGCTCAATCACCAGTATATAACACTCCGAGTTGAAGAAGTTACTCTGAGGTCCTGGCCAAAAGTCAGCCACCTGGCTGATTTTCAACTACATTTGTATTTCAGATATGCTTCTCTGGTGTGAAATCTAAAGGGGTCAAGGGACGTTTCATTTTAACAAACTTCCTCTCTGAGGTGACATGGATCCACACAACGCTCAAACTGACGACGTACTATGGTGATAATCAGGAGCTGAGATTAATGAGGCAATCAACCCATCACTTTTGGTTTTCCTCAGGAGCTTTTAATGGAGCATCTAGTTATGTCTAAACCACCAATAGCAAGCCAATACTGAAATATTTCCTCCCCTTAACGTACCTTCAGTTGCATCAACACGTGTGAGTCTGTGGGAAGTTCTTTCAGGCTAACAGCATCCAAAGAAGACATCTGGTGCAAAATAAAAGTGGCCTCCCCAGAATAAATATGTCCAAAATGAAAAATGTATTCCCAAAACAAAATTTTCTGGACAAGGGCATTCTTTGTATGTTCCAGAAATTACCCTAGGCATCCCCCATGCAAATTCCTGGAGTTAGGAAATTTCTGGAAGACTTCCCAAGCTTATAGCAGATGCTTGGCTTAAGTCATTTACATATGCTAAAGATAGGAAATACTACAGGAACAACGCGTACATTTTTTCTGCCGTTTGTCCAATTAGGCCTTTGTTCTTCCATTGGTACTACGAACCTATGGGGTGATCCATCAACACATTTCTAATTTAATGCACCTCCAGCACATGAGATTTAATTTTGCATTGAACTCCTCGCAGACTAAAACATTCTATGAAATAGTCAAACTTGGATTTATCATAAAAGAAGTGAGTTGTTTAATATATCTGAGTAATTGCACATTTCAGGTACAACTACAATTCATTATTGAATAATAAATCCACAGCTTTCAAGCATTTTAAATTTATGGGTTGAATTAAGACTTTGGCGTTTGCAAATCCACAGTGGAAATTTACAGCTTACCTGTCGCATATTAAATCCCAGAGGCATCTATGAATACGAAACATAACTCATCAGCCAGATCATATCCATTCATGTAACTGTATATATAGCTTTTACATTATCAATTATCTTACTGCCAATTACTTTTCAATATGAAACTCCTTCCAATGTCAGCCTGGTGCTATTGCACCTGTCACAGCATGCCAACAGTAGGAGCTGCACTGAAAGAAAGGCCATTTCATTTCACACAAAACCTACAGAGCCTAAAGCCTGCTCCTCAGGACTCTATACGCAACAGAGCTCGCATTGTAAGGTTTCAAGCAGCGAAATAGCCTCAGAATATTGAGGGACCACTCAGTTTATCACAGCCTCCTAGACCACTGGAGAGCTTCATGAAAGAGTTCAGTTTTGTAAAGTACCCTACAAATGAGGTATCTTAGTTGGGCTCTGAAGGCTAGACTGAGAATATTGCACAGCTGTGGGCCATGAACTCCCTTGGTCCCTTTCAAGGATGTCATTCGGGGCTAATGTTTGCTGTTGGCGAGGCTCACTGCTCACATTGGGGCAGTAGTTTAAACTCGGCTCCCTCCTCTATGCACCTAACTGCATGAGACCTGCACAGCCTCCCGCTTGCCTGCCTGCAAAACAAGTATTAATTCCTAAGGCTCCTGACATTCCAACATCAGAGACCAGCATATGTGGTTATTCTGGTTACTTTGGATCTGTTTAATGAGAAACAATGGGCAGAGGTTCTACAAAAGATGTGTTGTTTGAATCATTGGAAGACGTACCATCAGACCACAATGTAAGATCTGCCATGAATATTTTGTGCTTGTGAATCCTTCAAGAAGGAGGATATTAGGACACAGTAGTTGTTGATTCAACTTGTTCTCTAATGGCTGTTCTTTCCACAGGATTCTCATGACATTGATTTTTTCATGATGTACGGAAAGAATAAAAGTATGAAGAATGTTTATTAGTCCCTTCTGAAGCTAAGGGAAGGTGAATGAATCTGTTTTGTTAGGTTATGATATGTTATATGTATTTGTAGAGCACGTGATTCACCCGGAAGGGTATTCTGGTGCTGATGCAGGAGCAGTCTGGGCCGAGGCGTGGCCTTGCCTAGGTGAAGAGCCACGTCTTCAGCTTTTTGCGGAACTCAAGTACTGAGGAGGAGGCGCTGATGTGTAGGGGCAGGTGGTTCCAGGCATTTAGTCAGCTAATTGGGCTTAATTAATGGTCGTCAGCCGATTTTCAATTAGAGATAAGCTAGCCCTCTGTACCAATACACAGTCTGTTGAGGACTCCAGGCCAGCTGGCAGGAAGTGGTGCCCACCTTGCGGATGCACATTTGAACTGTTCCTTCGTTGCACATACGGCTTGATGCTGTGATACTCTTTGAAACATGACCGGACCGGCTGGTCTGAGGTCCTCAATAGACTGTGTATTGGTACAGAGGGCCGGCTTATCTCCAAATGAAAATTTGTCGACTATTGCAAACTTAGACCGATTGGCTTTTCATGGATCTACACAATATCAGGTGTTTTAAATGTATCATTGTACTATTTAGCTTTGTGTCAGGCATATCATTATTTGTCCTGATGAAGATCCCCAATTAATATGGGATCGAAACAGCGTCGGCACACTCTGACCCGCTAGATTATGTATAAAACTTCTGTTTAGTTGCAGAAGTGAACTGTTTTCTTATATGAGTGACCCTACTATTGTACATGAGTATTGGTCACAATTAGCCTTGCCTTTGTTTTCTGTTTTCTGTTTGGTATGTTCTTAACACCTGATTTGAATTTACTCTGGCAGGGGTATATTCCTTATATGTTTTTGTTTGTTTGCTATGACTCTGGAATTAAATTGAATTTTTTAAAGTAATTGGAACAATTCATCGGAATTATTAGGTTTCCACGAATATTGCTTACAAAAATGTAATGCTTAGGGGATATTATTCAATTTGGGGTTATTGACTGTGAAATGTGACCTATTGCTGTACTGGAAAGAATAGGCTCCTCATAATTGTGATTCTTGGCTGGTTGTGTCTGCTATCAGTGGCAGTGATATATTACATTCTGATTACTGTATAACAGACTGAGGCATCAGACCACTTTGTTATCCATTCAGTTGCGGATACTGGTAATGTAGAGCATAAAATGGTATACAGGTTCAGCTGTACATTTCCCTAATATTTAAAGAGCACAATGCCATGATCATGTGCGACCTTGCATGGCTCGATGAAGTGCCATTGTTGTGCCAGATTTCACACTGCAGTTGTATGTAAAGTACCATTGACCACTTCGACACCTCGTCATGGGTAGTAAGCGCTATATAAATGCAATTGCACAATTACAATTGCTTTGCATGTTTCTGCATTGCCCTACTTTGTAAAGTTCCATTAATACTCACACGATTTGCAAAACACCATTGCTATACCACCTCCACATGCCTTAGGTATATAAAGCTCCATTAGCATTGGCAGTTTCAATATTGTCGCAATACGTGATGCTCTGTCACCATGCCAGTTTGAATATTTCCCTGGTATGTAAGGCTTGATTATTGTACCACTGTAGGTAACGCCCTGTGCTTCTTATTCATGTCAGCTTGCATGAAGTCCTAGTATTTAATGGTTCATTGCTGTGCCTGGCATAGGTAGGTGAATGTAGCTGCTCTACCAGTTTCCACATTGAACTAATTAAGCTCCAGTGCCATGTCACTTAAGTTTACAATAAATAATTGCCATACTGCTAGCTACACCTGCCTTCCCTTCCTGTCTCTCCATTACCTGGCTGCACTGCTGCAAACGTAATAGACTTGCAACCAGTCTCAAACTACGTCATGATGGGGATAGACCTGCAGCAAGCAAGTCGGGTGGGAGGATGACGTTGTAAACAGGAGCAATCAACTAGTTTCCGTATCCCAAGCTTCTCAGTTGGTAGTGTCTTGGATTTAATTTTCTGAAGAAGAACAAGATACATTAACACCTTCAGCGCGGCGCGAATTTTCGCGCTGTGCTGAAGGTTCTAAGAAACTGGCGTGGGCGTGACGGAACGGTTCCGTCATAAGCACAGCCCAACCGCGCTCGTGACGGAAGCGTTCCATCACAAGCATCGAAGGGGTTACGAATATCCTACAGTGCTGGCTCATCAGGGGGGTGGGGGCAGCATAGGTTGGTGCAACTGCCCGCCCTTGGATCGCCTGCAAGATAACCCACCATGTTGCATACTTTGTATGGAATAAACCTGCAGCAATATTTTCCAAGAACAAAGTTGTCTTGTGTATTTTTTTATTCATGCATGCTCAGACGGTGGGTGGGGGTAAGTTGCCGATAATGGCACTATAGGAATGATGCTACTTTCTGGTACTGCATCTAATGTCTGCAGCAGACACAAGAGCTTAAGTGCCAGTCAGCCATTCCTGGTCCGTTACTTCTCTGACTGGTGAATGGGCATTAAACAAACAGAGTTAGTGGGCAATGAGTCCTGGCCAGAAGATGGTCACGTCATCCGGGCTGCTTCATTGCTAAAATGGGCGAAGGTCCTTCAGTTGAGCCTTCCAGGGAAATAAAGTCAGGCTCGGCTGGCAATTCAAGAAAACTCCCTTTTTAACTGTACGCCTTTATTTTCAGTGTGGGCAAACCTCTGGCTCCATTTTTACCAGTCATAAGAAGCAAAACACCTTTGGTAATAAGAAAGAGCATTTCTTTTAGTTCAAGAAAACTTTATTGAAACAATGTGAAAATAAGGTAAGCACAAGATATCAGTAAAACATGGTACATAATGTTAAACTCTAATAATAGAAGTAAAAGAAGAAAAAGGAAAAATACAACGAAAAAAGAAAAGAAAATCAAAAAGAAGAAAGATAGCGAAAAAATAAAGCACAGTACAAAATATGCAATATACTATAAGCATGACTGAGAAATATACCAAAATACTCCTGAGAGAATACAACAGAAAAAAAATAATAATAATATGAAGCTCATAACATGACATTCAGACTTTGTAAATATAAAATTAGGTATATAACATAAAATGAATGAAACATTATGGAATATGGAGAAGCCTTCATGGGGGTTTAGAAACCTCTTGCTGCAAGGGAGAAATTGGCAAAGAACATTTGGCACTTACGTCAAACAAGGAGGTAACAGGGTCCCATAACTCTTGTCGCTTGGTTGCCAGGGATAAAGGATACACGAGAGTGGTGTCTAACCGGTGATTCTAGCAAACTGCATACCACCAGGCCTGAAAGGAGATTTTGGTGTAGTCCTTCCAATTTTTGGTAATTTGCTGAAAAGCAACTGCTAACAATAAATCTATAATTCTGGTGTCTAAAGTGCACTGTTTCCAAATAGGAGAAACACTACCTAAGAAAATGTGAGAAAGAAAGAGCATTTCTATCAATTTGTAATACTCTACTGCACCAATGCAAAGTCAGTAAGCAGGCTTTCTACCATCTCACTACTGGCAATGGCGCTTAGTTTGATATCCTGTCTTGGAAAAACGGCGCATTCATCTTTAAAGGGCTGAAACAATTTAAATCGCTATATTGTTAGCAGAGGCGTTCAGACCAATGATGCCCACAAGCAAGAAACGGGTATGCGTGGTGTGGCTCGTATATACAGACATTGGTATGAAGGAAACGATGATTACTCCAACTGGCCGCGATTTTAGAAAAGTTGTTGGTGAAGTTAAACTTTTAACAAGGAAAATCTGTTTTTAATCAGATGTTGGTGTGCAGAAGTGCTGTGCTGAGCAGAATTGCCAAATTCTTTCGAGCTTGATAAAATACTTGAATGTGCCCACGTAAAACGTTCTTTTCCTGTGCGCCCTTTGGCGATGGCTTTTGCAGTTCATTTTTAAAATTGAAAGCGTTTGAAGGTCCTTAGCTAAGAAACAGTTGGGTTCACCTCCGTGACAGAAATCTTTCATTACGTTTACTTTTTATTTTGTTTATTTTAACGTTTTCCAAAGTGCCACTCAAGCCCAAAGGCATCGTAGCGATGTTCTGTTGAATAAGCAAAAAGGCCAATCGCAGCTGGAAAAGAAACCTAAACGAAAATGAGAATCCTGTCTATATCCAGCAGAGCTACAGTAGAAATAATAACGCAGAAAATAGCAGTCAATACACAAATACAAGAAATGTGAAGTCTTTTAAAGACCTTGTCCATTTTATTATGGGCTGTTTTAATAAGCAGATTTGTTTTTTATATAGAAAGAAAGGAAATATTTATAAATGTTCATGACGTGCATGGTCATTGGGCCATTCCCAGACTTCAATGTTCTAGCGCTTCAAGTGACCATGTATCCCTTAAGGCTGTCGGATCTGTTTTGAAAATCATTTTATCACAAGAGCATTGCACCATTTATTATCCTGGATCTTAGGGGCACTCTTTGTTTTCTGATCTAAAAATATGAGCTGTTTATCGCTGTTGGGCCGCTTATGCTACTGACATTTGACATGTCGATGTCTGCCTAGCTGTCCTACAACACAAGGGGCGTTAGTCACGACCCTATAGCCCCAGCAGTGCAGGGGGGTCCCAACCCTTCAGGACCCAATCAAACCTTCAGGGTGGCGCAATTTCTCCCATGGCCAGTGAATACTAACCCTGGGTGCAGTACTACACCACGCTCGTGGAGCATGTGTAGTTTGCAGTACTACGCGCTACGCGAATTGCACGTAGCCCAGTGCAAAAATGCGTAGAGTAGCGGGCATTTTTTGCTTGCTCGCGGTCCTTCACGTCAAGTGGGCAACCACGAGAGAGCAAAATCAACATCCCAGCGAGACTTTTTCCTCGTTCACGATCAGCAACATCAAGTTGCCGATCGCGAGTGTGGAAAATAAACCTCCCGGCGAGATTCTCAATGCGGGGAGGCCAGGTTTCTCATTGCGAGTGGTCGCATATGCTTGCGACCGCTTGCGATGAGAAACTACCCGTCTGCGTTGAGAAAGCTGCAGCTCAATTACACATCTACTCGAGTGGCAGAAAACCACCACTTGCAATGTGCAAGACGCCGTTTGCAAGGATTGCACAGTGCGAACAGCATTTCCCTACCCCACAACGCAGTTAGTGGAACTACGGGTAGAGTGTATAGTGCACTTTGCATAGCTATGCGTAGCGCTACTATGCAAATTGCACCCAGGGTTTTACATGTGCGATATGAGAGATTCCAGGGCCCACCTCCACGTGCTACGTGGAAGCCCCATGGACGTCATTTAGGGGTCACCAGGAGTTGCCGCTGCGGCCCCTGGCTTGCCCCTTGCTACCCCAGGCATTTTGGTGAATTGACACCTATGGGAAGTCCCATCATTTTATGTTAGGCCACAGCTACAAGATCACTCCCCAAAGCTCTTCCGCCTGTTGTGGAAGTGGATGCCTCATTGAAGGATGTGCAGAATGATAAAGGAGGACCAGCTGCAGGCATTTAGAGAGAGATTCACAGTGCATTCATTGGAAAGAGATGAGCTCTCAGCTGCAGAATCCTTCATCAGTAAGCGTGGAAGTGCATAAGTTAAACAAACCTCAATGTCCGCGAGCTGGGAGCTGTTGAAAATGTTTTAAGTGTTTGCTTATGTACATGTTGAGAGCTCCCTGCCCTTAACCCCTCCCATGCTCATGACGGAGCCGCTCCGTCATGGGCATCGGCTGAGCTGTGCTCATGACGGAGCGGTTCCGTCATGGCCCTGCCGCCGCGCCTGCGCGGCGCTGATTTCACGCCTGCGCGGCGTGTTCTATTGAGCGGGCGGGGCCATGACGGAACCGCTCAGTCATGAGCACAGCTGACTTGGAACATTAGAGACCTTGGATGGTAAACATACCCTGAACTGGACAACAGACTGAAGAGTGAACTGGTGTAGGCTGGAGGTCAATACTGTTTCACCTGGGTCCCCCAAGGAATTATTAAAGCCCCAGGAGTTAGGGCCAGGATTTATGCTAATGCTGGGTTGATTTTAACTTAAGGGTGTTGACTTAAGGGTGTTGGTCACGCTGGGGGTTACCACAAGAATTGATTTACTCAGAAATAGTTTTAAATGCTGCTTCCTGCTATTTTGCACATTTTAAGAAACGTGTTGTGTTTTTATGCTTATTGTGGAAACTAACTTTTAATTTGTGCAGGACCTTTAGCATTGTCCCTCAAGCGCTTACAGCGCTTACCTCTGCCTTTGGACGCCGTTTTCTCTCGCCCAGCCGATTTAGGTGCTGGGGCGATAGACGGCCGCCATCTTGGAGGAAGGCAGGGCAGCGCTCTAGTCGCTGGCTGCCTCCTGCCCTCCCGGATACTATAAAAAACGCCGGTTAGCCAGACCTCACCGACTTAAGGGTGTTGGTCACGCTGGGGGTTACCACAAGAATTGATTCACTCAGAAATCGTTTTAAATGCTGCTTCCTGCTATTTTGCACATTTTAAAAAACGTGTTGTGTTTTTATGCTTATTGTGGAAACTAACTTTTAATTTGTGCAGGACCTTTAGCATTGCGATAGACGGCCGCCATCTTGGAGGAAGGCAGGGCAGCGCTCTAGTCGCTGGCTGCCTCCTACCCTCCTCAGCCGCCTATAAATGTGCACCAACATCAGACGGCGCAGCGGGTGGGCGCAGCGGGCGCGCCGAAGTCGCGCCTAAGTCCAGCCCTTCTGCGCCCGTCCGCGCCAGATCCGTGCCTCCTGCCACACCCCCTGCCCAATTAGCAAGACTGGTCTATGCGCCTTCATTGCTAAGAGCACTTCGTCCTTTAGGAAGTAAGTGTTGTCACATTTCTTATGACCCCCATACTGACTGTCATGCCCCCTCTCTATTGATCTGCCCGCACTGCACTTCTAGGATACCGAAACTCCAAAATCAACTCTTCCATGATTGTGTCCTCCCCCGCTGCTACTTTCCATTTAGCGCTTATAAATGCCCGCTCCATGTGTAGACATAGGCAGGAAATCGCAGACTTAATAACAGACTTAGACCTGGACGCATTGTTTATCACGGAAACCTGGACGGATGGGGCATCCGACCCAGATTTGGTCATAGCGGTCCCGAATGGGTACACAATACATAGGCAGGACAGAATAGGCCAGCGGGGTGGTGGGCTTGCCATTATCACCAAAGATAACTTGCTGATCAGGACCTCCCCCATACCATCTACTTCATGTGAAGCAATCATGTTCAGTATTAACCTCTCCGCCCTTTTCAACTTTAAAGGTGTGCTGATATATCGTCCACCAGGAGCCCGTGCCCCTTTTTTACTCAGTTTGGGGTCGATACTAGAATCCATAGCACTTGAAGACTCCTTTTCGGTGCTAGGGGATTTTAACTTCCACCTTGAATCAGATAGTGACGTCGACACTACATGTCTTATGGCTGACACGGAAACGTTGGGTCTGCAACAACTGGTCTCTGCCCCTACTCACGAGGCTGGTCATACCTTGGACGGCATATTCACCAATATTAAGACACTATACATCTCAGCTGTTCTCCCCATGCCATGGACGGATCACCATGCCATTTTAAGCAAACTAGTCATTCCTGCCAGCTCTAAGACTAGACTCTTTGACCATACCCCTCAATCGGTGAAGGCTTGGAGCGACATAAATAAGGGAGAATTGAAAACACTGCTGGATAAGACACTGCCTTCCTTGTCAGATGACCCCATTCTTGCGACAAATCAGTTCCACTATTGGCTTAATCAGGCCACACACCAGTTAGTCCCCGTAAAAACTATCTCACGGAATCGAACCTCCCCTAGTGCACCGTGGTTCTCCGAGGAATTAAAAAAGCAGAAACAACTCAATAAACATAGGGAAAGACATTGGCGAAAGCGGTATGATATCGAGAGCAAAACAATATACAAGGAATCACTCGCCCGATATAAACAGATGATTGCAGAGGCGAAAAGAACTTATTACGCCGAACAAATTAAAAAGGCAAAAAACTCAAGCAAAGAGTTATTTAACATCACTAAGCTCCTCTCTGGCAGCGTGCAGGATCTCACCCCTCCCCCTTCACAACATCTTTGCGATGCCTTATCTAATTTCTTCTTTACGAAAGTAAATGATATTTATCAGGCTTTTTCCCTGAACACTCAAACCGCTCATCAGTCCCACTCCCTTCTCACGATGGAAAATACGTTGACACGCTTCACCGACCTCTCTATGGATCAGACAAAGACCATTATCTCCAGAATCAAAACTGGCTCAGCACTGGATCCTTGCCCGCTTAAAGTTCTTGCCCCTGTTATGGACACACTGATTCCGGTTATCACCTCGGTCTGCAACGCTATGTTTAGATCCGGGATTTTTCCCGACTCCCTGAAACATACGCTGGTAAAACCTTTATTAAAAAAAGGCAGCCTTAATAAAGACGACCTAAAAAACTACAGGCCAATTGCCAGTCTCCCATTTTTGGCCAAAGTCGCAGAAAAAGCCATGAATCAGCAGCTGTCGGACTTTGTAGAGCAATATCAGCTGCTCGATAACACCCAGTTCGGATTCCGCAAATGCCATGGCACGGAAACCGCCCTCCTGAAAGCGGCTGATGACATCAGAGCCATACGGGATCAGGGGGGGACAGCAGTTCTGGTCATGCTCTGGGCGGCCTTCGACACGGTCGACCACAAGATCTTGGCCGACCGTGTCGGACGGATGGGGATGCATAAAACGGCGCTGGATCTACTTGTATAGTTTCTGGCCAATAGAACGCAGGCAGTATCCCTAGGACCATACCAATCCTCCAAGGTGTCACTTCCGTGCGGGGTTCCGCAAGGCTCATCCCTAAGTACGACACTGTTCAATATCTACGTGTTGGACCTTGCTATTGTCATCAAAGCATTTGGGATGAGCCTAACCTCCTATGCCAATGACACCCAATTGGTATTGGCCATTAAGGGCGATGGTGATGAGGTGGCCTCCCGCTTCACAAGGGGGATGGTGGCCATAGGTGACTGGATGGCCACTAATTGTCTGAAGCTTAATTCAGAAAAGACCGAAGTGGTCATCTTCGGTCACCTTTCTCCTGGTTGGTCACCAATCTGGTGGCCTACGTCTTTCGGAACACCTCCTAGCCCAGCTTTTAAAGTCAGGAATCTTGGCGTCACTTTCGATGTGGGTCTTAATTTCATGGCGCATGCCAACAAAATTGCAGCCACAGCTCACATGAAGCTTAAAAGGATAAGGAAAATTCTCCCTTTTCTACCGGATTCAGTCAGGAAAACCTTGATCAGTTCATTGGTGTTGTCTGCCTTGGATTACTGCAACGCCCTCTTCTTACATGCCCAAAATCGAGTGACAAACAAGATGCAGTCAATTCAAAACGCAGCAGCCCGGCTGCTTTCGGGACTCCCCAAATTCGCACCTGTTTCCAATACCATCAGGAAACTTCATTGGCTCCCGATACGCAGCCGAATTAAGTTTAAATCGCTGTGTATTGTCTACAAGGCACTTAACAATCAAGGTCCCCACTTTCTTAAACATAATCTTGTACGTTACACACCAACTCGTGCTCTCCGATCCACTCATCACAATCATCTAGTAGTACCACGTACTAGAACAGTCACCTGGGGCGACAGACGCTTTCTGGTTGCCGCCCCAAAACTCTGGAACTCCCTACCTTCTTATATCAAGACCAGCCCATCCCTGCTAATATTCCGTAAACAACTCAAGATGTGGTTGTTTGACCAATAGTTAGGAAGTTTCCGTGGGTTCTCCTGGATATTGACCTATGCCCTCAGCCAGCGCCGAGACGCCTACGGGTATTCGCCGCGCTTAAAAAAATGACAATAAATAAATAAATAAATAAATGAGCACAGCGCAACCGCGGCTCGGGACGGAGCGGCTCCGTCACGAGCGTGTGAGCGCCACTCGCCCCCCCCAGCGCTGCGGCGGAATTGCCGCCGCAGCGAAGGGGTTAAATTCTTTACGGGGTTGCCCTTCTCCTCTGTGCAATCCACCTTCATTATATATCTGAACCTTTACAAGTAACAGGACTGAGACTTAACTAATTTCTAGCCTGTAAGCAACCCGACAAACAGCCACTTGCATCATTGTAGGAATTTGTGATTCCTAAATTGCGAAAATTAAGGAATCACAATTTAGGAATCGCAAATTCCTATGCATCAAAAAAACGCATTTTTTTTGCGATTTCCTAATTTTCCTTATTTGCGATTCCTTAATTGCAAATCGCAAATAAGGAATCGCTTAGCATTGATTTCTATGGGCCTAGAAGCCAATAGGAATCAAGGCAGAAGGCATTCTCATTTTACGAATTCGCTATTAAGGAATCGCAAAATGAGAATGCAAATTCAAGGGTGCAGGGGGGGTCCAAAGGACCCCCCCTGCACCCCTGGAATGTCATGTAAGTACATTTTACTCACACACATGTCCCAAGGGCATGTGTGTGTGTAACATGTAAGTTTCAAAAATGCATTTTTTTGCATTTTTGAAACTTTTTGCAAATTACCATGAAGGTTTACTTCATGGTAATTTTTCCCTTAAAAATTACGAATTCACAAAATAAAATTAATCATGCATAGCATTTAAGAAATCGCAAAATTTGCGATTCCTTAAATGCTATTGCAATTTGAGAAATCGCAAAAAATTGCGATTTCTAAAATTGCGAAACATGAAAAATAAATGATGCATCCCAAAAAGTGATTTTGGATTCGCAAACGGCCGAATTTTGCGATTCGCACCGTTTGTAATTCCAAAATCGCTTGATGCATGTGCCCCAAAGCGTTCAATTGAATGCACAGCTGGAGAGCAGAGGGACATCACACTCTATATATTTGTGAATTCCATACCTCTAGGCATCTACTTTGTAACTAGTTGCTCCTTTTTATTGGAAGTATTTATTCTAGGCAATGTATCAGTTGAAGCATACAACAGAGAGTTGGTTGACATAAACCATTCAGTGGCGGCTGCCACAATGAAGAGGTGGTAGGGCGGGTGAAGGGGGAACTGGGGAGCGCAGGGGGGTTAATAATAATGTTTTTAGAATTATTTTATCTGGAACTGCCGCCCACATCGTGCCTCGGTCTTCCAGGTCCCAGCATGCACTGGGGCATTGTCACAGACTCGTTGGGCAATCCCCGAGCTTCTCTCATGTGAGAGCAGCGCTGGGATTGGTCTGAGCTGGCTGGAAAGGCACTCCGCTTAGACCAGGGAGTTTGTGGTGGTTTCTCCAGCAGGGCTGTTCACTGCAGCCAGGCTGGAGAAAACCTAAGTGTGGATGTGTGTTTTGGTCGGCCTGAAACGGACGGCCAAACACTGTATGCACACTTAGGTAGTGCACATAGCACTCCGCCCCATGCCCCACCCCTCCCTGCACAAGCAGGCTCAGAGCCGGCAAATGAAAAATAAAACAATGCTCGAACATCGTTGTATTTTTCATTTTCTGGCTCTGAGCTAGGCAATGGGGCGACACTACTCTGCCATTGCGGAGGAGCTGCCACTGAAGCCACTTACATTACCTTCTCAATTCCTTGGGCTGGCAGTGCCTAGGCTATCTGCCTCATTAGGCTGCCTCTAGGTAGTTGCAGAACATATCTGAAATTAAGTCACTTAAGTAACCAAGCTGATATATATTTAAAATCAGGCAATGGGTTTCCCCATAATATCTATTGTTCTGCTTACACTGTATATTTTCCCTATTTATGTTCATAGGTTGGTGTCTGGTTTTTGTCTGTCTTCCCAAAGCATAAGGACCACGTACCTGATATGTCATTGCATTCCACAGAACCGAAACTTGTGATTAGTGAAGTAAAATACAGCTATGTCGCTTATCAAAGACATTTTGCCAGTAAGAAAAGCCTTTCACATTTCGAACCGCAGTTAGTACGGGATATGCAAGAGGCATCCAGTGCCTAATTTGTAAAATATTAAGTGCTAGGGCCCTTCTCTGAAGGCTACTGCTGCTTGCACCATGCACTGCCCCAGCTAGCGCTGCCAATGACAGTATCAACATAACACCTAACCATCGCACCCGTGAAAGTGTGATAATTGAGACTATTTCAGGCCACACAAAGCTATAATAATGGCATGAGAGGCTGGTATTATTCATTTTCAATGCCATTTGATTTAATAAACACATTTGTTGTGAACATCTCAGACAGCGCCACCATGTGGTGGACTGTCACTAGAGCTGGTGCTGACAATGAAGTGCAGGTGCAGAGCACTGGAAACCACTGGCTCAAATTAAGCACTGTCGGTATCCCCTTCCAAATGAAGTTCACAATCAAATGCATCTGTGGCTTGTGACAATTGTGGTTGCATACATCCATCAGATACCACCACCAGAGGTGTGATGGTATCTGATTCCCAAAGGAGAATCTGCCAAGAAGGAGCAAATTCCACTATGTGAATCATGCCAGGGAAGAAAGCAGAGGCCCAGATGATGTCTTCCAAACCAACTTTTTTATATTTTATTTAAAAAAGCCTCTAACTTTAAGGAACACTGCCTGCTTCAAAACATCTATTGCGTTTGGGGACATAAATGCAGATAGGTCCTGTTATGATGCGCAAACAACTACACACAAACACTTTACAAAAGGCACATCACAAATTATATCTTAATTTACGATCAATCATTCATTTCGATCTTGGTTTGCGAACAGGGATTAGTACATTGAGCTTGTTTACTTAAAATCCATATTGTTTCCAGAGGTATGGAACCTTAAGATATGACTATATTTTCTCCAATTACTTTAGGTTTATGTTGGCATACTCTGCTAATGTATTTAAAACATAAGTTGGGAGAAGGATGTTTTTTTATTTTCGTTTCAAATTTGGTTTTAATGCATTATAGGTCTACTTTAAGAATTTTTTTAGCTTTCCTGGGTCAAAGTTTATTCATCAAAGATTAACATAACAAGATGACTCTGGATGTGACAGCTGATTGTTCCAGTGGTGGCTGGCATTTAAGGAAGGCGGTGGGAGGGGGATGGTGACAAAAATATAAGTTGAAAAAATAATGAAAAAGATCATTGCTTTATGATGCTGCCTGACTGGCAGCAGCAGAAATATGAAAGCCCCCCCCACCAACCCCCTCCGGCCTGAAGCTTGGTTCGGGACGGGGCTTTGAAAAATGAAACGGTTATTTGTTACCAGTTTATTTTTCCGTCCCTGCGAACATAGTTTTAGTGGGGTGACATTCCTCCCCTTAATTGAGGAGCTGTTCATGGATTGTGCATCACGTGTAAATCCTTGCTACCTGAATAAACCAAAAAGATTTCAGCTTGGAAGAAGAAATTGCAGTAGTAAGATTGCAGGCAACAACTATTTGGACAATGTGTCTGAAATGATTTCCCAATAGCTTAAAAAATAACTGTGTTACAATGGAAAGTTTCCAGAAAAAATTATGAATATAATCCTTCGTCTGATTAAAGAGAAATTTAGGGTAGATGAGAGCAGTCAGGCCAACCTAAACTGCCAATTTTGTACCAGCAGCAACAACCTAGACTACTTGGATCGTCGTTGAAAAAAAAAGTATTTAGAATAATGAAATGAAGACTGGATTATATGAAATGGCTATTAAAGTTTTCATAACAAGTTAGAATGGAATTAAACCAATTCTATAACACACTCTGTGTTCTAAGAATATAGACCTGATTTAGAATTCGGCAGATGCAACGCTCCATCACAAATGTGACGGCTTTCCCGTCTGCTGCATTACAAGTTCCATAGGATAAAATGCACTTGTAACTCAGCTGACAGGATATCAGTAACATTTGTAATGGTGTATCCAGTTCACCAAACTCTAAATCAGACCATATGGTTTTATCTTTTTTTCCCATCAGGTCAGACACACATAGCTATGGTGTAACCTCCATTGCTCACAATACAATTGACCAAATATGCCTTATTCTATATATTTGTTTAATGTTTTCAAAAAAAATAAAAGGGTGCTCACAAGCAGATATTGGTGAAGAAAAGCAGGTGACTAGTACTCCCTGCTCTAATTCTCTCAGTTAGCTCATAGACTGTAGTGGAGAGGTTGGGAGACATCATCCAAGACTTCGTTGAGAGCAAATGAGATGCCCGTGACAAAATGTCATTCCTCTTGCTAAGCCTGCTGCATTCGCCAGTAATTTTTTAAAATAACACTGCTGTGTTTCTCAACCTTTTTCAAAGAAAAAAGTATGGGGCCTTTTTACAGACTGTATTTTTGTAATACGTTTGTCAATACAACTGAAGCACAACAAAATGCTATTCACAAACCTATGAGTGTAGATCTCCACCTCCTATCTTTCTGATGTGAAGTTCCTTACACATGTAAGCTTGTATTTAGTTGTAAATGTGGTAGGGACCAGGAGGATAGGCTGGCAAAATGGCCATATTTACTACTAAATGAAAGGGGTTTAGGGAGGAATAAGGAGGCGTTTAAGGAAGAGACGTACACCCACCCTCAAAAGGGCAAGTCCATTTTATTCACGACCTGCACTTCGAAAATTACCACAGCCAAAAAGTCACTTAAAAAGTAGTAAATTACTTCAGCCTGAAGATGGAGCAAGTCTGGCACAAAGCATGGCCAACCACTGGTACAAAAACATCCTCCCATATAAAATATTGGCAGTAGTTTGTTAAAATAAAACCAAATAAAAATAATGATAATTTGAATTATGTAAAATAGTTATAGATAATAACTAAAATATAATTTAATCTCAAAAAGTATCTAAAAATAAAACATGAATCTAATATCTAAAAATAACACATTTAATATTTTAGTATGAAATACTTTAACATTTTTTAAGAATTTGTAAGTTAATGTAATATTAACACATTTCAAATTCCAAAGTTATTAAACATTTTACAATTAAATAATAAATATGTATTATTTGTAGATATATTTTACCATTAAGTTATGTTTATTTCTTTTTTTACCTATTCTAAACAATAAAATGACAATTAATATTATTTCCCACTGGGTTAATTTCAAGTCCTACGTCCGTTGTTTTCTGTGGGAGTGTGTTGTAGTATTAATGGAAATCCATGTGTGATGCTAGATACTATTGAATTCTTTTATGGCAGTAACTTACACTTATAAATTTGGCTCCACCTCCTTTTTCAGGGGATCAAGAAATTTATGTCTACGCTTTTGAGTAACTTTACACTCAGATTTTTTGAATAGCCAAAAGTAATACATTTACTCAAAACTGCAAGAGTAAATACACATGTAAGTTACTCCCAAACCTAATTTACCTTTGTGAGTAGCCCGTATGTGTTGTTTTGTGAATGGTCTGCAGTTGTGAATTAACCTTTACATTATAAATGCTGTAGTGATCTTTTTAAATGTGAGTTACTTCATTGACTAATCAAACTATTAAGAAAGCCTAGGCGCTTAGTCCTTTCCATTACTCACACTTAAGGCCTGATTACGATGTCAGTTGGACGGCCACCGACAGCCCTTCGGTCCGACCGCTTCATTATGATGCTGGCGGATGGACCCTATACTGCTGGAGTCCACACCGCTGCCTCAGCCAGGATCTCAGATCCCGACGGTGCAGCGGTTTGAGTCATGGCCCTTAATGGTGGTGGTGCCAAGCCAGGCTTTGCCATTTGGATTTGGATTTTAATATCCCTTTCCGACAGCTTCTTCATGGTGGAAACACTGCAGTATACAGGCTGTCAGAAAGGGATATAGGGGCAGCCAAACGGGACCCCTGTCCTTCATAGGCCACTACAAATTTGCCCTTGGGGCACATGTAGTGCCCCCACTCCACTCCAGGCTCTGTGTGCCATGCACCACATGCTGCAAGAAGTGCTCCCTTTCATGGCTGCTTGTGCTGCAGCCTTTTTCCTGGGCCACAGCACAAATCGCTGTGAAAAGAAGCACTTTGCGACCGCCAGCCCGGCAGTCGCATCTTCATACGGTCAGACCGCCGCCTGCTTGTCGGTTGCATGTTCATTAACCTCCTAGAATAACGCGGAAATAGGTCCCATTCACATGCAGAAATTAAAGTCACAGTGTGAAGCTTTGTAATGCACATAACCATTGGGCTTGGGCATTGATTTTTATTCTATTGTTGTAGTTATGTTAGACACATTTCTATCCACAATATTGAAATATAAAACCATGTCTGCTATTTACATCTGATGGGAAGTCTTGCTAAACCACCCGTTCATTTACTATCTCGGAACATGCATACATCAACATTTATTCGGAAACTTAAATGTTTTATACAGAAAGTTGTTTTAAGTGCGTCTTTTCAAAAAGAGTACTTTCAGGGAAAAAACAGCAGTTTCTACAGAGAGGAGTGATTAAATTGCTAACCCGCGCTTTTGCTATTTTAACTGTAAGCATACATATTCGATTGCTTGCTCCGTTATATCATTCACGTTTTAATTCCACCCACTACAGCAGGTGTTAATTTAACAGTGAGTGATGGCCCCTTGCACTTTCACAAGGAGAACATCTGCACACAAAGTAGGTCACTTCAGTGTCATGGACTAGTGAGGCAATGCATGTTTTTTGCGACCAAAAATACTTTTGCCTTTTGCCATTTTTTTATTATTTTTATAACGGCCCAATTGCTGCCCCAACAATAACGTTTTTCAAGAAACATGACAAAACAAATAGTTTGAAGGATTAACGGCTACTACTGCTAAGGCTGAACCTATTTCGATTTGCCAACGTTTGCTTCAGCTGACTTTGCAGTATTACACTCAGTAAAGGGTTGTTTGTATGATGTACTTTGTTGGTAAATGTAATTTAACTAATGGAGTATCTTGTTGGGCACTGTTTCTTCTTGTATAATTTACATTAACTTCTGCTAATATTATTAGTACAGAATGTAACAAAGTTCAAAGCCTAACGTGTGTGTTAGGGTTTTCCGGTCCAAGAGATAGCACTGTATATGTTTCAGCTCTGTAGTCCTTGTGTAAAATGCATTTACATTATCTCTTCTAGTTAAACTGTTAAACCCTATGGAGAACACGTTTTAAATTGTATGAATATTTAGTGTTTAGTGCTGCTTCGTCGAACTATAAACATGTCAAATGAATGAAACAAAACCCAACTGCAGATTTCGAATCTGAATAATTAAATTAAAATGTATTGTCATTTCTTCTTGCCTTACACGAACACAGCTGGCATTAGATAACAAAAAAAGTCTGGGTCCGTGACATAGTCAGTGTGTCAAGAGCCCGAGTGCAAGCTAGGGAGTGGGCGCCCCAGCTGCTGTTAGAATTGTAAAATAAACCAATGATCAGGGTTTAGTGGGGTCCTCAGGCCTCTGAGGCCCGGTTCCCCTGCACCTATTGAACCAATGCACACTCCGCCTCTGGTTTGGACAAATTAACGTCAGGGCGTGAATAACTCAAATACTCCAGCTTCTCTGCACAATGTAATGGGTAAGGTGAGTGAAATGGGATCCTACTGTGCTTTCAGGTGTAGGTGTGTTGTCAAGAAGGGAAAATCAAATTCCTTTTTTTAGGGAAAGTATTTGAGGGGCTACGATAATTTCCCTTTAGTAGTTTTATGCAGTTTGGGCACTTAGGTAGTTTATAAGGGTAACTACAGATTTTAACTAGGAGGGGTCCTAATCGTGAAACTATTATTTTGTGTAATCTGCATACTTTTTTGCAAAAGATTATACAGAATACATTTTGACGAAGTCTAATGAGACTTTTCTCCGCGAGATTAGATTGGTGTAATGAACATTTTTCTTATCCCCTATAACCATATATGGGGCATAGCATATGTTTTTCGCCGAATGGGTTTAATTATGACTCATGAGGTTCTGCACAAGGGCGATCACACTCTTGAATTAGCATTTATTCACCTACATGCAACCTCAGAACTTCTGAACGGGAAGATTTTAGCCCCATTACTAGTAATCAGATTTTTGAGTACCTGCAAGCTAAAAAAAAAAACTGCATTTTCATCCAAAAAGCAAGATTGGAATTTTGCTATAATTTACCTTTATGTTACCATTAGGTTATACCTAAGGATAGTGTCGCACAGGAAATGTGCGTACACCGTGAATAATGGTGTTCATAGAAAGTGATCTCTTGCGCCTCAAAAGGAAAAGAGCCAATGTTGATGGGTGCCACCCATTGTTGCCTGAGTCCTAACCTGCAGGAATTAAGAGACTCCCCGCAAGACAGTGCTCCCAGTCTCATGCAAGCCTGATGGACATACGTAGAGTATGCTATGTTCATCGTTTTAAATGTCACTGCTCATCTGGCAAACTCAGAGATAACAAACCATCTAATGAAATGAAGCTGATCATCCTCCCGGGCTCACCAGCGAGTTTGCATGCCAGAGGTCAGCTGAGGATAATGACTTCAGGGCTTAGATGGAAGCCATGATCTCAAAATTATTCCAGAGAAACAGAAGACTTGAGACTGTGTAGTGGCTGGTTTCATTGAAGTTCACAAACCCTGATTTCCAAAAGGTGCTAAAATTCTCTGGTCTTAATATTGAAGACTTACACAATACCATCTTTTCACAGAAACATGTTCAAAAGAATGGCCTTTATTGGAGGCACTCTCTCAAAATAAATCCCTTGGGAGACTTTGAGAAAGAGACATGTCTCTTTATAACTGTATTGTTTCATTTTGACCACTTTGTTAAATGTAGGATGAGCTGATGCTAATGGCATAGTCATGCTATAGAAAACACTAAATAAATACAAATATTCCTTGGTCTGATAATGTACTTGGAAATAATGAAACTCTCTGATTAGCTGGAACTCATCAATTTCTGGTCATTAATCCTCTTTATGGATGCATTGTGTTCATTGGTAGAACACACAGGGTGAGCCTCAGATGCAAAGATAAAAACCATATAAATAAAGATCATCCAAATGAAAGACCATGCTGTTGTTACTTGTTACATATTATGAGGGAACATTAAATCCCCCTCAATCATTCACAAACAAACTGTTCATCAAAAGCATGACGTACCTCAGCACACCCTCAGGTCCCTAGTTCTAAATGTACTTTCTTCAACAATGGCTTGAACCGGTACTCAAATTGTCGCAGAATCATATTCTCTGTAAAGGACCCATTAGGAATATTAGTGATATCTGTATTGGATAGCAATACTGAAGCCAGGATTGGGGTTAACTGGCCAGTCTGGAAGTTGGCGGCCCTTTATTACAGGTAGGATAGATGGTGCATTGAATGGTGTAAATTCAATATAAATAGGCCAATGGCACTTGTACATATCTCTCCTCCTTCCTGTCCCACTAATTGGGAGTGTCTAAGACAGGGGTGCCCCCTCTGCTATGGCGGAGGAGCATCACCCCACTCCTTTTAAGCAGTGAGAAACGCAAAATGACAAAACCTTCGAGTTATTTTCATTTTATGTTTCGTGTCCTGCTGCTTTGCGGCAGGTGGGGCTGCTCTGCTCTTTGAGCAGGGCAGAGGAGGAGTGGTTTGCCCACTCCTAAGTGCACAATAACTGTTTGGTTTGCCGTCTCGGTCCACCCAAACCAGTCATGCGCATTTCCCTGTTCTCCAAGCAGGCTGCAATAAAACCTGCATGGAGAACATGCCCACCCCTCTAGCCCCTGGCTGAGCGCAGTGTCACGGCACTCAGACTAATCACAGCACTGCAATGGCTTAGAGGAGGGAGCCTGGCTGCCTGCTTACTGTTCCTGTTGGAGGCAGTAGAGCAGGAGCAGGGAAGGCGCGGTACCCAGCCTCGAGGTAAGTTTAAAAAAAAGTTTTATTTCCAATCCCCCCCTCCCCCTGGCACAACAATCGCCCCACGCGCCCATCTCGCCACCCGCAAGTCATGTCGGCCGCGACTGGGCTAAGGGCACTACATATATATCTGTATTGCCTTTACCAGCTGCTTCAATGCCAGTCATTTGCCTTCGGAGTAAAGGGGCTATAGTAAGCCCCACTGCTGCTCAGCCCTTTTAGACTTCAGTCTTCTCACCTTCTGCCGTGCTTGATGCCTCCAGCCTTCTAGTCCAGACCTTAGCCAGCCCAGCCGCCATTTAGAAGATTTATATACTAGAGGAAGAGATGACACTTTGCCGGGGGCCTGGTTAGGAAATGTTGTCTTTGAATTCAGCAGTAAAACTCTTTGGCGCCAGTTCTGTACTACATGCTGCAATTCTAGGAGTAGTCTGGTTTGAATGTGGTTCAAACCCCTGGGAATAGCACCCCTACCTAAACAGATTTAACATTAGAAAATCAAGAAAGGCATCAAATGGAGAGGTAACAGCATTTCAAAACATTTGACCACATGCAGGCAACCACTGCACTCCTGCTGTTTTGTTCTCTCTTGAGAATTCTATTATGAAAAAGGGAGTGGCGACCAGTGTGCTGTGATTGACCTGTGCTGTCTGTAAAACGACTTCTTTGGCAACTGTCCACGAGGAGGACGCGGAGTGCTACCACGTGGGCAAGTGATTTGGGAACGTCTGTTCTGAGTGCTGTAAGCCTCAAATGTTCCAATGCAAAGTTAGGAGAATACGTTTTATTCGTCTCTTAAACGTGACTGGGCTCAAAACCTTTATTTGTGGCCTACATTCCAGAACAGAAAAAATGTTTTGCCTAAATGCTGGTTTTGTATGTTTTTATTTTTTTATCTCCCATGGGAGGGAACACAAAAGCATGGAACATACTGGCTCCGACACTCTGTTCTTATTTATTGCAGCAGCTGTTCTTCGTTTAATACATATTATCCCTGTCGCGTTTGGAAAGTATTTTATCCGGTTGTAAAGCCAGATTATGAAATGGTCAGGCGAGTAACTGTGTAGAAAGCTTGGTTTGCTGGTTTATTGTATTTTTCCAAGAAGTTCCATTTGTTAATATTGGAAAGTGTAATGAATTGTGGTCGTGAGGTATTAGAAATGGTTACGTCAAGAAAATAGTAACTATGCTTCAGTTCTAGGTTTGTTTACATGATAGGACTGGGACTGTCACTGCATGAGGATTGTATTAATAGCCAAAGCAGTGTGGTAGCACATATTGCACTCCCAGAACTGCAGTTACATTTGCATACACATATATCATGTTAGGGTACTTTTGTTTCAAAAGATTTTCCCCCAGATGCATCAAGCATCCATTTTGCGATTCAGAAAATAACGATTCGCTAATAAGGAATAGCAAAATGCTATGCAAGAAGAACTCGCTTAAAAAAAAACGATTTCTTAAAATTCCTTAATTGCGACTCGTAAATTGCGAGTCGCAATTAAGGAATACCTCCCCATACCTCCCCATTCATTCCCATTCATTCCTAAGGGCCTAGAGCCCCAAAGGAATGAATGGAAAGACAATCTCAATTTGTGATTCTCAATTAGATAATCGCAAATTGAGATTGCAATTTCAAGGTTGCCAGGGTATCAAAAGGACACCCTGTTGCACACCTGAAATCTGCATATGGGTACATCTTGCACACACACAAGAGCATGTTTGTGTGTAAAATGGAACTTTGAAAAATGCACTTTAGTGCATTTTTCAAAGTTTTTGCAAATTACCATGAAGTTAAACTTCATGGTAATTTGCGACCCCTAGTAGCAAAATCGCTATTTTTTTTTAACTTTAATGCATTGCATTTAAGAAATCTCAATTTGAGATTCCTTAAATGCAAGTAATCGCAATTTTGCGATTTCTTTAATTGCGATTTTTGCATTTGGGATGGTGCATCCCAAATGCAAAAATACTGGTTGCAAAGGGGCAGATTCTGAGAATCTGCCTCTTTGCGAGCGATTTTTGGCTTGATGCATCTATGCCCTTATTGGTTTTATGGGATACAAAAAGATGGGGTGGGGGGTAAAAGGGGAGTAGTATCGGACAGTCACAATGATGATAATCCTTGAGATATAAACATACATCCACAAATACATCAAGACGAAATCAAATGGGTATTCACAAATGTATGTTCAGCAATGTTGAGGATGTAAGGCAAACCCCAGGGGAAGAGGGAGTGGGATGGGGAGGAGAGAGATGGGGGTAACAAAAGGTGTACTCGAGGGAGAACAAGAGAGGGAGAAAAAGAGATGAGGGAGAAAGATAGCACTGGTAAAACAAACTGGCAATGATCAGAGAACTGGTATTTTGTACTAAGACCCTTAGCAACATGAGGTTGGGTGGTCTAGACCTACCGTTGGGGGCAAGGGAGTGTTATATCAAGGAGGTTTCATTTTTTTTGTAAGTATGAATCTAGTTTATTCCATAGTTTCTAATAAGGTTAGGGTGCTTTTATTGCATGAAGTTCACATAGAAAATATGTCACGGATTCCTGTGAAATATAAGTCACATCGTATTGACAATGTCCAAACTGCTCTGCAGAGCTTCACCAATGCTAGAGCCATAAGGATTATGCTGCAATGGAGGTACGAATGTTGTGCCGAGTGATGACAAAAGTGCACCCCCTTTTGTACCGCAGTGATATACTCTGGCAGTATTATTTTGATCTATTTGAGCTAGAAACTAATGTTGTTGGAATCTGCAAAATATACATAAGTGTTGTAAATCCATAGTTATGTACCAAAGCCACAGATTCATATATTAGTATCGCCCATAGTTTCATCAAAAATCTGTTCAAGAAAGGTAAAGAAAAAACCTGAACATCCTGATTCCAAACACTGCCCATTGCCAGCTGCCCTTTGAACAAAACAGCTTCAGAAGTCTCTACGATCGACAGAAATAATGTGTTTTTTACAACAATGAAAACATAGTTTTTTTTCTAAAATTCTACATTCTTAACTACATGATTGTTCTCTCCTTTTTACTGCAGACACCAAACCAGTATAGTTCAGTATTTTACTTACTGTTTACAAGAAAGCATTTTCCTATTCAAAAACACATTTTCGAGTTCACTGCCCCAAAATAAACCTACAGCATAAAAACACATTATGGGCGACATCTGTAGTAGTATTGTCCTATATTTCCATCCTAGCGTTCCGGTGACAATTACAAACCACTCTGCCTAGGGACTCAAGACTTATAAAACTTTATAAATAAATAAGTAATGTCATCAGAATTCCTCATTGGCAATATTGGAACATATTAAACGCCTACTTACCCATTGTAGCAAATCTTCCTTGTCTGCATGGACACCACAGAATTTTCGTCTTTTCTGGAACCTATTTTGGCTTGAATTAAGATTCCGTGCACTGTGACACTGTGACACAGCTATTCAGTACCATAGTGTGTGTTCTGGCCCTAATATGGTCTTGGTCTGGTTTCCTTGCTGCCAGCTAATTTTTCTCTAAGCATAACAATGTATTTTAATAGTGAAATCTCCAAACAACCCCAAGTTTCACATATTTCTTTTTGCTTAGTTCCAATACTCTTCATAAAAGGTAAACAAAATGAACATTCTAATCTTAATCAGGGAACGATTTTATCTAAAGCTTACAGGAAGCAGCTTCAAATGTTTGTCATGCAAAAAAACCAGAGTGTGCTATTTAACAAGGCAGAACAAGTCTTCACTAAAACCTCACATTCTGGGGAAAAATATTAAAGACAACCAAACACTGACGGTTTTCAGTAAACATTTCTCTATTGAAACAGGGCATGGTCTTCATGCTATTTTGACCCCAAAATAGATGCAACATGAACACATGATGAGTAATGCACTATGGTCCAACAAGGCCACGTTAGGCTTTCGGCGACATTTAAACACCACCCTACCTTTAACTTAAGACGCTACTATATCATGGTATCCACAATCCCTCGATAGCATTGTTGGAACATAATACAATGTTGTCCATGATGGAACCTCTGTGTCTGAAGCTTGGACTCTTCAAGGGGGTATTATTCAGTGTGTGTTGGCAGATTTAAAATCTATCTAATCCAAATTAATTACATTTCTTGCAATAAACTTTCCTTTCGACGATACAACTGTAGATGTTACATTGATCTGACATTCCTGCCTCCTGCGAGAAGCTTATTTTTACAAGAGTAATACATGTATTCTTACCTCATCACTCCAACAGCTATTGGAGGATTTACTAAGCAATATGCTCTTTAACAGCAAATGGCCTATCAGGGTTTTCCCTTGCCTCTATTTTGCATGGTCAGTTTACAGTATGCACTATATAAATGCTCATTACTATTCAAATTGTCATTACATTTTCCTGTGAGCTTTGTAGTTCCTAGATACGAGACCTGCTTTGTAATGTAAACATATTTTCTAAAATGCACCTCATAAGTCCCTTTTAAGAAGGGAGAATAGTTGCCTTGAGGATTGTTATAGACTTCAACGCCTACATTTTCTGTGCTTTGCTAATACTCGGGGTCAAACTTGATCTGCTCTGTTGAAATGTAAAATACGTGTTTTTTAGTGTTTCTTTATTGATTTAAGCATTAACAAAGCATCATATCAGCCACAGAGCACACCTAATTTAAATTCACCATCATGACTGCATAGCAATTACCCTAAATATTTCCCCCACAAGAGTGTCCGATTACTACTTGCATCCAAACTGCACCTAAAGTCCGAGCTGAGAGCTTCAGACTCCCAATATTTGGTTGTGCTTGCAAGGACTGGCATGTGGCTGATACTTTTCTCTTCACCTTTGTGCATCTGTCCATTCCTCCAAGCCATTCATTCATTGGTGGGCCCCTTGACTACAGTCAATACTTACCAATGCTCTGTTTTGACACAAATCACCCCAGCCCGATTAATGTACATGCCCCACACACGAATCCCACCTCCTCAATTATTCCCAAAATAGCAGGTTTTAGTGACATCTCAATGGGAATGTGTAGGTCTTTAAGATAGCATGCTCATGACTTAAAATGTGTGTTTGACTGAAGCCTCTTCTTTGTCGTTAAATTTTATGTTCTCTTTTTATGTCCTTCTTTTCTCAATAAAAGTATTTAAATAAAACAATTCTCCTGAGGTGAGGCTAGTAAATCAAATCCTTTACAAAGGAATATAACACATGGCAGAAGAGGGTCTGTGGAAATAAAAATGAATTCTCATTATCAAAAGTATTTAACAGTAAAAAATCAGTAATAAAACAAATGTAATGTATCATATATAATTAACATAGTTTATTTTGTGTTTTAAATCACAATCAAAGAATCATATGCTTCTAATTAATAAAAAAGAGACATTACAATTCTGTTGCATCTTTTCAATGACTTAAAAGTCCAAGAGAACATGGTTGCCACAGATTCACATGGATTTGCTTTCACCAAGTTACCCACTCTCATTAATGGATCGTTTTTTCGTGTGTAAGTGATGGATTAATCTGACTGCTCAGTGAGGGTGTCTAGTAAAGTGCAAGCCTTATACTCACATATATTTCAAAACCTCAGGTTACTTGAGAACCTACTCTAAGCATACATCCTAATATAGATTATGTGAGACACCACATTGAATAACATACAGCGGTTTCATTGGGTTCCACATATACTGTTTCCCAAGCCCACTTGTTGCCCAAAACCAAAAATATAACTAGAAATTAGCCTCTGACTCTGTTTTGTGAAATCTTCAACAAAATTAAGTAGTTATAAATCATTTGTAACTAGTTAGCATGAAAGACACTATACATTCATTTAACGCTATGCTTTGAAGTTCTAACCAGAATAAAGTCATAATTACATTTCTCCAAAATATGCTTGTTTTGAAAAGTTCCATAAAAACCCAATTGTTTTCAAGAGTCCCATTAATAGATGGAATGCTATCCTGACGTTC
Source organism: Lissotriton vulgaris (assembly GCF_964263255.1). Classification (NCBI taxonomy): domain Eukaryota; kingdom Metazoa; phylum Chordata; class Amphibia; order Caudata; family Salamandridae; genus Lissotriton; species Lissotriton vulgaris. Next base: position 876,192,914 of record NC_141693.1, on the reverse strand, counting down.
AGGATCACTTTGTTTCAGAGGAACACAGTTGGAATAATGAAGAAGGTATAAAACAGCCATGTTTTTACAGTTCTTTGGTTGAATAGCAAATATGCTATTGTATTTGCATCATTGTTTGAAACTTCTGATAAAGAATGTTAAACAATGGCTTAAACAAGCCTCAACCTTTTTCATACAGCCACACATAGCAATTATTTTATCATTTACTCTGAAGTAACAGCCAACAATCTACAATGTCAAAAATCATATTAAAGAAGGCACAAAAACACAAAGACCTTTTGCTTCATACTAACACACAAGAAATCATCTAGTTTACTCTGAAGCTGCTTAACTGTTTCCTGCTTAACATTAAAGTGTACATTCAGAAAAGACTTTCTATTAGCTGTTAAAATTCCTACTTTTTAAAACTCAACTTAAACTCCATTGGAATCTGATTGTGTAGCATTTTGGAACATTACTTTTACATCAGAGTTCGCTTTATTCACAAGGTACATATTTCTTTCAAGGTGGGCCCAAACGTACCCAAAATAAAGTTGTGTCCGGTAGACTTACAGTTAACCTCTTTATTTCTCAATTCGAGCGCTGTGAGAGCACAGCTTTCTTAAGCACTTTGTATAAAATTGCACATTTGTCTATCAGATGCTTTTTTGTAGAAGTCATGTTTTGGGACAGCATGTGTGGCAATAGGAAAGGGCCCTTTCTTCTAAATTATCGTTTTGGCTGCCGCAAAACGCACCTAATCCTTCTCTTTGTGAACTACTCTCCACAGGCAGTCCAATTTCCTGTCATACTTCTATAAAAGCCTTATCTAGTGTTCATAGGCTCTCCTAGTCCTGTCAACAACTGATTCACACATCCTCTCTTCATCTCAGTCTCTCCCTAGCGGTCACCTCTTACCCAATAGACTCAAACCTGAATGCTGTCTATCCCCCCAGAAAGGGAAGAATGCTTCACATACCTCATTTGACATCAGTCTCATTAGCAAAGTCAGCTCAACTCATCTCTTACTTTTATATATGCTGGATCAACCCAGGTCTAGAATGATGACCTTCTGTTTACTTGTGCTAATGATCATTCCGATGATATTGTGCTCTTTGAACATGTTTCGGATACAATCCATTCTCTCGGTCCTAAAGTAACGAACAATAGTCCAGATGTATATTCTTCCATAGTCTCTCCAAAGCACCCCTTCATGATATGCTGTCTTTAGAATTTTGTCATCTGTAAAAGCACATTTCATAAACATAGATTAATTAAGATCATTTACTCACAAATTAGGTAAATCTAACCTATTGTACCTAAAAATGCTGGGATATTAAGTTGCTTTCTATCTTAGGCCTCCTCCCACATGTATGTCTACTACTACTAGATGTATAGCCTTGTTTGCATGAAAAGTAAATCTCATCTTTATATAGAACAAAAATGAAGAAAAGGGAAGCGTATTATTTTGTGTATGTATATATGTGTAGATATATATCTTTTGAAACGGAGCTCCTCACCCCGACCATGGCAGGCCTGCCATGGTCAGGGTGAGGAGCTCCGTTTCAAAAGCGGAACAAGCATCCAAGCAATTGAATCCTGAGGCGATGTCAACTGTCGTCGCCTGTCAGCACAGCACCTTTGGATAAAAAGAGCGATGTTTGAAGCCTACCTTCGCTTTCCTACTTAAGGATTTTAAAGACAATAACACAAGAGGGGAAACGCCAACCTACTTAAGGTTCTAACAAACTACTCAACATGTAAAGACTATAATTACCACAAGTCTTGGTGTCGAAACTCCACCCACTCAGGGCGGTCGACGCCCCTCTTCAAATAAAATGAATTTAAAAGTGCAAGTTGAGCCTGACGATCTCCTTTCATAGTCCATGAAGAAGGGGCGGGTTTTAGGCCCCGAAACGCGTCGGACATTCTTTTGAACCAAGAGGGAGCCTTCAATCACCGTCTGGGTGCCACCAAAAAACCGGAGGGTTAAGGTGCTGCGGAGAGCCCTCACCAAAGCACTTACGCATTTTGCTCTTATATATATATATATATATATATTTTAACATTTACGTCTGTACATAAGCTTTCGCAGCTCGCAAAATGTTGCTGCTGACACTTCTGTATACAGGAGTTGACCATGCAGGTAAAGATTTTTTTTTCTTCCTTTTCCACGGTTTGGAAAACAGCCATGTCATTTGAGATGTCATCAGTGATGTCATCAGATATGTCATTGACCATGTCATGAGTGATGTAATATGAGAGGTCATAAGCCGTGGATTGCGGGGCACGGGTTGTAGTTAGCTCATCTAAGTATAACTGCTGAATTTCCCTGGTTTTGTACGAGTAAAATATCACTCTAACTAGAACGTCCCTATGACCTTTGGTTTTTTCAGTGACTTTCTAAGGTTTTTTTAAATTTTATTTACCAACTATAATATCCCTGTAACCTTTGTTTTTGTTTTTGAATTTCCAAGGTTTTTTAAATGCTAATTGTTAACTATAACATTCCTGTATCCTTTGGTTATTTCAATTGCCAAGATTTTTTCAATTCTTTTTCTTAATTGTAGCATCCATTTTTTTTTAAGTAAGCATCTAAGATTTTCGTACTTTCTTTCTATAATATTTATATAATACACTACTTGTTTTTTGATTTCATATGTGTTGATTTCATATGTGTTTATCAGAAAATACATTAATAACTGTTTTTAATATTAACAATTCTGTATGTCGGCACAACATTGTTGCATTTACTGTGGAGATTCTATCATCAGTAAAAGGTGTTTTTTCTTGTTTTTGGACTCTTCGCAACAGTGGACACGTCACACAAATGGAAAACAAAAGCAGACATTCAATGGACACCAACACATCCAAAAATATGTAAAAAAAATCCATTCTGAAAATTGCCCTACACATATTACTATATTCATACTGCTTTCAAAGCATGTTTAAACTCATATTTTTGTGCTAAGTTTCTTTAGTAATCATCTTTCAGACCTATTTTCCGTTTTCACAGTTATTCTGTACATCGCAGAGACGTCGTTCACTATGACAATCGCGCCTTTTCCATATAGTGAAAACACATATATGCACATATACTACACTATTTTACACTCTAGTGGTTTCTTACATTTTCTAAAGTCATGTTTTTGTAGAGAGTTTCTATAAAAAACATCTGTAAAACCTATTTTAGTTTTCTCGCTGTGACTCCGGAGATTGCAATGACGTCAGTAATTGTGATTCCCCAAGACACGTTGCAAAAATGGAAAACAAAAGCATACATTCAATGACCACCAACACATCCAAAAATAATATGTAAAAAAGCCATTCTGAACATTGCCCTACAAATATTACTATATACATACATCTTTCAAAGCATGTTTAAACAAATATTTTTGTATTAAGTTTCTTTAAAACCATCTTTCAGACCCATTTTCCGTTTTCGCGGTTATTCAGGACTTCACACTGACATCATTGGCCGTGATGATCGCGACTTTTTCATAAAGTGAAAACACATATATTCACACACATTACAGTATTTAACACACTAGAGGTTTATAATTGTACACCTCCAGCTCATGTTTTCTAGTGTATTTCTAGAACAACCATCTCTAAAACCTATTTTCCATTTTCGCGGTGCGATCGGAGATCGCGATGACGTTGATCATCGCGATCCCCGCGGTTACGTCGCAAGCTCAGAAAGCAAAAGCAAAAATTCAATAGCCACCACCACATAAAAAAATAACGAATTAATTCTAACCATCACAGTAGATAACTCACTATATAAATAACTCGATAAAAGCATTTATCAATATCTCTATAACAATGCATACTAATGATTCATTGATATATTGATATATTTTTTAATATTTTCACCAATAGTCATGACAATGTTTATAGACGCGATATTCCACAATGGTACACGGGGAGCCGTGCTGGCAGTCACGGCATTGTCGCGAATATTGCAAGCTATTAAAAAAAATACATTTTGGACAAATAACTTCTGTCACAAACACCTCCATTTCTCAACCACAGGGTCAGAGTATCTCCACCCTGACCCATTATGTGGGCTTTCACACAGATTTTCAGCCCTGTGAACCATTCCCAGTAGATAAAATTGCAGCCACAGCTTTCTATTCAGGTTGCGTCAAGCCAATCAGAGCATTTCCGTTGGCTTGTGCATTTGTGAGTAATCACGAAACCTTTGTGAAATATCCATGGCCAGAGATATCACTATAATTTTAAACTTACATTTCTCAAAAACTACTGAACAGATTTACACCAAATAAGCAAACAGCACTTCCTTGAACCGACATCTACCTCCCAGCTAAATTTGGTGTAAGTCCGTTCAGCGGTTTTGGCTGTAGAGGTGGAAAAGTTTCCTATGGGAATTAACATTACAAACTCAAACTTATTTTGCACTCCAAATTCACGGTCTCCACTGCACGGATCACCCCCAAACGATCCCAATCAATAGTACCCACTGTGACACTTTTTTGGCAAAATTTCATGCAGATTGGTCAAACAATGCTAAAGTTATAGCCAAGTCAAAAAATTATTTTCCTATGGAAACTAGGTCCAAACTAGAACTACCTACTGGCAATTTCTGTACATAAGCTTACGTAGCTCACAAAAGGTTGCTGCTGACACTTTTTTATCAAGGAGTTGACCATGCAAGTAAAGATTTTTTTCTTTTTCCATAGTTTCTGCCAGAAACTGACCCATATTTTCCGGACCTGTGAGTCTCACAGTAAAAGAAAAAAGATAATAAGTTAGTATTCTTTTTGTGTGCATACTTTCAGCATCATTTGCTTTAAAAAACTTGTGAAAAGAGTATCATCCAAACATATATCTGAGGAGGTGTCCACTTCAGAGGGGCATGTATCCCATCTCATCTTCATAGAACATGGAAAAGTTCCAACATTTTGAATAACAAACGATTATGGTCCATTTTGTGTCTGTTCAATATGTCTGCGTCCCTCCAGTTTCCACCAGGATCTATTGAGATATTTGGGGAACACATTTTTCCATAGGGAAAAATCCCTTCCCTTGCATCTTTATATATAATATATATATATATATATATATATATATATATATATATATATATATATATATATATATATATATATATGTATATATATATATATATATATATATGTATATATGTGTATATGTGTATATATATATATATATGTGTAGTGGAAGGGATCTGGGTATTATCTGCTGCAAAGATAAAATAGCATTTTTCCCGAGATGCTCCTGCATCACCAGCACAATAGCGGTATGTGTAACTCTGCATTACAGTGCAGTCTTTTTGCCATCCCGATGATAATCCTCTAAGGGAGTTTTTTTTTATCTCACCTTACGGACACATCAGTCTTGTACAGTTTCCCTTTTGTCTAAACTTACAACTAGTTAAAATCCATCCAACTGATGCATTTTCTTGAGTCTTTCTGTACACCAGTAGCCTTAAATATCCACAGGTACAGATTCCATAAATTGAGAAATGTCATTTGGGTCACGCTTAAGTAGTCAAAGCTTGTGTGAATCAGGTCGTAAAAGGCTGTGATTAATTTTCATAACGCTCTATTCTGTATAAAGGTCACCTTCCTTGTCAGCTCCTCTTTTAACTTGATTGCACATGATCACAGTCTTGCTGTGATGGATAAATAAATGGTTAACTCGTGCATCAAGCATGTACTGTTTTCCTCTGTGAAGAAATCAATTGGAATGGAATGAACGGTGATTTGGAATAATAAAATAATATAATTTCAATCTGTTAGTGCACTTCCTTCTCATATGCTGCATACAATTGCAGACGGCCCAGAGACATACAATCATGCACTCAGTACTTGGGCACTTAAAAACAACGATCTATTATGTTTCAGGAAAATGTAGTTTTAGATTATTTTTTCTAAATCAAAAGGTACTTTCTTCATTGCTTGGAATAGGATGAGAAATATAGTCCGCTATAGTATCTCCTGCTACTTGAATTAAAGTAGTGTTAGACTAAGTCATCTACTTTTAATGAGAGAAGTATTTTTATTACATAGCTTAATATTTAATATATACATTCACTCCATGTCACTTTTCTCTGTTTGTTCTTTAATCTCTCTGATGTTATCTTTATACAGTTATCTTACACATAGCCCTGCCATTAGATTCTTGTAGGCCCCATTTATCTGCATAATAATACTAATTTCTTCATCACACGTTCTTCTGCGCAGGTCCACAGACTGTAAAGTAGCCTGTGGTGATTCTACAGGAGCTCCCACACGTTCCAGCTTCAGATGGAGTTTTTCAAATACTGCTGAATTACCCACATCAAAGGCATTCCTATCTGACCAACCACTGTTGGGTTTAGAGCTCAGCATGAACCACAGTAGGCTAAAGTACAAAGATAAGAATTAACTTGTATCCCTTTAAAATTGCAAATAATACATTGTAACATCATGCAATATGTGGAGAAGTAATTAGCTTGTCTGCGTGACACTTGTCGCACCAAGGGACACTTATGTGAATACCCAGGACATCTGCAGAAGCGGAGATCTGCCACCACTACCACTTGACGTCAAACCTTAGTATCAGAAGAGATGGCTGATATTGGCGACCATCTCTGGGGGAAAGAGGGTAGAGAGAGGGAGAGATAGATAGTTGTGGTGTACCTGGAGCTCCCATGAAAAGGATGGTATGCGGGTGTTCTTCATTCTGAACAGGACTCCTCAAGTTCAGTCAGGAGTGGTACTCTGCAACAAGACCACAATCATTTCAGACAACCATACATGCATACGTGGCAATCAGCCAGAGGTGTGAATCCTTAATAACAAATAGCAAACAAGAATTACTATGAGAAATTCAGGTCCATGTGAAGGGCCCTTGAGCACTGACCCCTGCGCTGAATCCTGAGAGTGTATCCTTTAGCCTCTGCTCAATGATGTCAAAATCTTTATCTGTTCTCAATGTTGTCACTTGACACAGCTAGATTAGCCAACTCTTTCTTATTCAAACGCTGATTGCTATGGTGCCCTTGAATTAAACGGGGATACCAAAACTAGAAGTTCCTGGTAGGTCTCCATAATGGCCGGAATAGCTGTAGAGTTAAATGGCAAAAAGATGGTCATAGTCAAGATGATGGGGGCCTTGTGGCATTAGCTGATTGGCCAGGTTACAGGATTCAACACTGTGGAAGCTGTTTGGAAGGGACTGAGTTCCAAAAGGGGCTGCTGGCCCCCAGCTTCCCGGTGGCGATGAGCAGATTATTCTGGTCACAGGCGGCAGGGCTCAGAACCCAAAGATGGCGCTGATAAAACACAGCTCTCTCTCAAGACTGATCAATGAAGCCAAGCAGAAGGCCGACTTTAACCCCTTCCATGCTCATGACAAGGTCAGCTCGTCATGAGGCACGGTTGAGCTGTGCTTATGATGAGCTGACCTTGTCATGAAATTATAGTATTCAAGCATTTTCAGCACAGGAGGGGAAAACCCCTAGCACACAAGGTGTTAAAAAGCAAAAATTATAGCCTGTCATGCAAGTGTTCATCTGGAGCCTTCTTGAAGATTACTAAGCATTTTGCCTGTCAATTAGTAGGCTGTGGCAGGAGACTTAGGCAGGAACTAGAGGGTTGACCATACACATTAGCTACTGGAGCCTTCCCGAATATTACCAAATGATTCCTGTCAATTGAAACGTTGACTCTGATGGGGGGGGGGGGGGGATTAGGGCCTATAATTAGATGGCAGGGCAGCTGAACAAATAAACAAATAAGCAAGTTAATCTTGAGGTTAGCAAGAAACAAATTCTGCACAGGAAGTGAGATCATTGGTTTCCGACCCACCATACCTTGTCCTTCTCCCTCCTTCCAGGACCTATTTAATGGCATCTGCAGTGTGGATGTGCCAAAGACAAGCCTGTCTGCACCTGTCTATGCCTGGAATGCACCCAGATCAAGGAACCCTGGTTCTCCCCCACCCACCGACACCCAGCTGCATTGGTCCATGTGCTTGATCCGAATGCCCCTCGATGCAATGCTGCCATACAGCACCATAGAAGATGGATACCTGGCTTTTTATTTCACCAACCTACCATAGGTAGGCTAAGCACATACACATGCTCAGCGCCAGCAAACTCTCACAAGCAAGCTAACATTAAAGACTCATAAAGCATTGCGAAACAAGTGTCAAACTATTCCTTACATTTTCAAATGATCAGTGAAATTGCTTCTGTAAGGTCCAGTACAACAAAATAGTGTGATGCAGAGTATATTCATAATGCTCGAGTGATTGTAATATATTCATTAATGAAACGCCCTTTACATACCAATACTTCTTTTTTTGAAGTGGATCTCCCAAGGAGAAATGTTTCCCCACCCTTTTCAAATTATCTTTCCTAAAATACTCCTTACCCATCTGCATTTGTTAGACAGCCAGATCTCATATCTATCTTTATTCTCCTTTGTGATTTGTAGTGTACTTTAACAAGGTATAAGTAGTTTGAAAGGAAATTGTGACATGATATGGGGCGCAAGGATTTTGATTAAGAGTGAGGAGAAAATGGATGTGGAATCTACCGAAATTTCCTTTACCACCCAGTATTTCTACATATATTTTCTTTCTTTTTTTTGCTCTCCTCACTTGCCTCAAACACTTTCCATAGCATGTTCTTAGGTTTCCTGCCCTTATGCCTGAAGAGAGAAAGTCTGATACCACCCTTCGATTGTGGACCTTACTTCTGCACTCCATTATCCTCCAACCAGTATTTACCTGGTAGGATCTGTGCTGACTGAAGCAATCAGTCTTAATCATAGGACCCATCACTTATCCTTTAGCCTTTTTATGTCCAGCCACCTGGTTAGAGGTAGCCAAAAATCATATATTTTCTTCCCATGGTCTACCACTTCTAGTCTGGCAATGTTTTTAACAGACTGTATCTAATCCTTATAGGTGGGGTTTGGGGTCTACCCACTTCCGGCAGATCTCCCTGCGCATCAACAGTATTACGTAAAACACCAGTTTCAACTGCTCTCTATTACCTTTTGACTGTACATCGGGTAATCCCCAAACAACCAAAGATGGGCTTTACCTAAAATTGCATCTTCAGGATGTCAGATAAAGCCTTACTTATATCCTCCCAGAATGCCTGCCTGAATTCTTGGGCATTGCATAAACATGTGTACATTATCTACTTTCAGTTGCCCACATTTAGGACATGGCACATCTCCTCCATTCCCAAATTTCAATAGTCTTAGTGGAGTCCAATACACCATGCTTGCCATAAGTTCTCCTGCAAAAACACGGCAAGTAATCTCCTCACAGCTCGTGCAGCAAAGTAAACGTCCTATCTGTCATGTCAACCATCATCCAATACCAGACTGAAATTTCTTTCTTCATAGGTGTACTCAACATCAGTTTCTCTTCCAATTCATTTGGGCCCCCTCCCTTCGTGTTGGGGGATTGAAACCAGCTCTGGGTTTATAGAAATTTGAATCTGGGCACCATATTGTCCGTCCTTTCTCTGCATATCTCCCATGTTATCAAATGTCCTTCATCCATTAAATGTTCCCATCTCAACACACCGGTTTCCCCTCAATGGACTCGCCAACTTATCCTTTGGCCAGACCGGAGAGCCCTGAGAATCCCAGATTGGATCTAAGTTACTGAAATATGGTAATTTTATATTTCTTTTAATCCGATACCATGTTTCCGCTGTGCCCTGTATTAATTTCAGTCTAACCTTTTTGAAGTATTTGTGATCTGCAAACTTACGTAAGTACCCAATCTCCCCTCCTTTCATATCTGTTAACATTTCAGCAAACAATCTGCCTATTTCTGAGTACACAGGTCTGTCCATGAGCATTTTCCCGGTTTTAAGCAAAAATACTTGGGATTAAAATTTTAGATCTGGTAAGGCTAACCTCCCTTTCTCTATTTTTCTTCCCAGCTTCTTCCAAGCAACACTAGGTCACTAGGAAGACAAGATAAAGCTACTAATGTAACCTTGCAACATTCCAAACCACTCCTTCTTGAAAGGTAGAAGGATTGAGTTAAAGTATGTGAACTTAGTGAGGATAGCCATTTTTACCAAGTTGACCGTACCAAATAAAGTTAGAGGCAAATATGACCAATTCGCCATCAAGTTACACACTTCCCTTTTAACTTTATCAAAGTTTGCCTTTGATAGTTCGGTAATATCCTATGTTATCCTGACCACCAAGTACCTCATCTCCCTTTTAACCTTTTCATTCGCCTTCTCCGCATTCGAGACCATTATCTCAATCTTTCCTCTATTAATCTCATATCCCGAGACCTTGTCAAACTCTGTTGTCAATTTCATAACCTGTCTCATAGTAGTCTGCAAATCCGTCGTGTAAATCAGAAGGTCATCAGCGTATAAGGCTAATTTCTTCTCCAAGCCTTTGTATCTAAAAGAAAAGATCCCCGGATCATTTCTGACAATGCTAGCCTGAGGCTTGATATATAGATCAAATAATAGAGGCGACAGGGGGCAGCCTGGTCTTGCTCCTCTGGTTATTTTGAATGAGGGTGTCCGAGTACAATTCACAAGCACTCTTGTGTGTGGAGAAGTATACATTCCAGCAAGGGTCTTACAAAACTTTGTTCCCAGATTTAAAGATTTCTTTTTTAATTTTTTTTTTTTTTTTTTTTTTAATTTATAAAGCTTTATTCGACATTTGTCATAAAAGCATTCACCTAGCCCTATACAATAAATACTATTTAAAAATATTTCTAAAAATACATATTAAACAATCAATGTCGAATAATACACAATAAAAAGTACTAAAATTACAACATATTTTAAAAGGTCACATTCCGTTGATTTTAAAAAACAGGAAGCAATAGTCTATGTCGCAAATACAAACATATTAAGGATATACATAATTTCATTATAACACAATAGCCGTTAGTGATCGGGTTCGAATTAGCCAAGCCCAGGCCAAAAATTTTGCTACACCAACCACATATAATGTTGTACAATCTGTTTCAAGTATCCTAAGGGCTTCAGATTGGCTTCGGGTTCCCAACTTTACACAAACTGGTTTTAGCCACTTTCGTCTAGGGGTCGAATACAATGGACAACAAAACAAAAAATGGGAGATGTGTTCTGTTTCTTCACTACAATGGTGACAGTGTTCATCCCATGCCTGGGACCAATGTTTCTTGAACGCATTCAAAGGTAATGTACCGATGCGGAATTGAAAATAAAGTTTTCTGTCATGAGGTTTTTCAATTAGGTCCCAAAAAGGTTCATATGAGGGATACATTTTTATACTTAGAAAGCGAGATGTTAGATTTGCGCTTGTGCTGTCACTATACATTGTAAAATATACCATTTCCCAGTATAGTTCTTTTAGCTTTTCCTTAGTAGGAAAACAAGCTTGGTCTTTGTTGTCCCATAGATACTCCAATTTCAATTTTTTGAGTAGACCCCGCAGCTCCCTTAACCAAGGGATGGTATGGAAACGGTCAAATTCGATGACATCCATCAATGCTGCTGCATAGTGGCCTAGTTCTGGGGTCACCATAATTCGTCTCCAATATAGAAGAGGCCGAAGCCTCGCTATATCCACAACTGATTTTCTCCCCAAATCTAGTTTCAACGGGGTTGTTGGTGTACTCTGGGGGACCATTACGATCCCTCTTAGGAACTTATTTTCGGCTTGACCCAGTTCGCTCAAGTTTGAGAAACCCCACAATTCAGAGCCATACAGACAAGCCCCCAGGACTTTCATAGAATAAATTTCCATCACACAGTTTACCGGCTTTGTTAGTGAGGTTCGGTGTTTTATAGAGATGGCACCTGCCAGCTGTCTGAACTTTAGTAGGGTTGTGGTTATGTGATGTTTCCAGCTCATGTTTTCTTGTAGAGTGATACCTAGGTATGAAAAAGAGTCCACTCTTTCTAATGGTGTTCCTTTGTATGTTATTACACCCTTGAAAGAGGACTGCTGGTTGAGGCACATAAATTTCGTTTTAGAGGTGTTTAGTTCTAGGCCCCTTTCATCACAATATACACCAAAGGCATCAACTACTTTTTGTAACCCACTAGGTGTGCGGGAAAGTAATAATGTATCATCCGCAAACATGAGGACTGGCACACGAGTGCCGGCTATTACAGGGGCGTCACTGGCAATCTTCTCTAGATGTTTAACAATACCATTTATGTAAATTGAGAAGAGGGTTGGCGCTAGGACACACCCTTGCCTCACCCCGCATTCGACCGGGAAGGGATCAGTTACTTCTCCTTGTTTGCCCCATCGTATCCTAGCAAAATTATTTTCGTGTAGGCGAACAAGGAGAGTGAGCAATTCCTGGTTTAAGCCTGCGTCCGCCAAGGTCTGCCAGAGTTTTTCCCTGGGGACCAGGTCGAAAGCGGCTTTTAAATCTACAAAAACTGCATACAATGTCCCCTTCTTCAATGTAACATTTCTCCAATAAATTGTTAAAAAATGGAGGACTTGGTCGACGCTACTGGTTAGGGGCCTGAACCCAGCTTGATAAGATGACAAGATGTTATTGTCGTCGATCCATTGCTGCAGTTTATTTTGCACAAGTCGGCCCATTATCTTTTGAGCTGTATCTATCAGACTAATGGGTCTATAGTTTTTAGCCAAGGATCGGTCACCTTTTTTATATATGGGAATTATTTCGGCACCCTTCCATGAGGCAGGCACTTCCCCTCCCATAGCCACTGCATTGGCCAGCATTGTAAAGTAGCTGCACCAGGAATTCCGGTCAGATAAAAAGATATCTGCCGGAATTCCGTCTATGCCTGGGGCTTTCCCCCCTGCTACACAATCCAGCACATTGCTCACATCCCTCTCCACAAATATTGGTGCTTTATAGTAAACTAATGGAGGAAGACTGACATTATTAAACATTGGGTTACAAGCATACTGTGGTTGAAAGTATTCTATCCAACTGTTCTTTGCGACATTATTGACAGGCTGGGGTGCAATACCACCCTTTGCCCATTTTACTGAGGCCCAGAAGCGCTTTGAGTCCTTGGAAGCACATACCTCCTTGAGTTCTTGCCAACAATCCTCATCCCAACGCTTCTTGGCTAATTTTTGGGCCTGTCTGTACAGATTTCTCGCCAGTCTTACTGCTTCTGGCCTCCCTGTTCTTAGTTCCCTACTAAGATTGTCTCGTGCTGTCCTACAGCTCCTATCATACCACCCTCTAGTTTCTTGTGTTTTCTTCATTTTATTTGTGGAGGTATTTTTACGAAACAAACTTTGGATTACAGAAAAAAATGTCTCATGGGTCACCATCATATAGTCAATAAAATCAGTCTGTTCGTGATGTGACTTAATCTTGGCAACTTCATCCACCACGACTTTCTTTAGAGACTCTATTTTAGTGGAGTCATCTAGGAGCATACTCCACTTCAAATATCGGGAGTTATTTGAACTTACTAGGTCCTGTGTAACCATATAATCCTCTCTAGGATGCTCGGGACTGTCATGGTAGGTATGTAGTGTCAGGCACAATGGATTGTGATCACTTTCAATCTTATCCTTCACTTCCATATCGACCAATTTATCCCAGACCCTAACATCCAAGAGTATATAGTCTATCCTGCTGGCCGATCGGCCATTATCAAAGGTATTTTTCCCCATAGAGTCTGACACTGTTCGTCCATTTACTGCTCTAAGTCCTCTTGAGAGACAAAAACTTTTCAGTTGTATTGCTACCGTACTCCATTTCCTAATTACAGGGATATCTAGTTGGGGAATTCCCCACTTAGTGTCCTCGTCTTCGGCCAGGGATTTATCCTCCTCACCCAAGGGTTCAAAGGTAGTATTAAAATCCCCGCCTATTATTATATAGGTAGGGTCTGGTAGCTGTTCAATATTGTTCTCAAGGCACATTAGAGTCTCAGATGGTTTACCCCTGGCAACTCCCCTCGAATAGATATTAAACAGGGCTAACTGTTGGCCATTTTGCCAGGAAATATCAAGTGCCAAGATGTCATTAGATGGTATAAACCTTTGCTTAACCGAACAATTCAAAGTTTGCCGTACCCAAATTAACAGGCCCCCCGAGGGACGTCCCCCTTGATTTCTTATTGCCGGGACAAAAAAGTTCAAATACCCTTGCCTGAAAATTGGTGTACGCAACCAGGTTTCTTGGAACATGATGATGTCATATTGGGTAATGAAATCCACCCAGTCTGGAATATTTAATTTATTAGTAATTCCGGCTATGTTCCATGAAATAATTAATAGTTGCGATTTAGCCTTTTGGGGATATATCTGAGCATTATCAGGAATGTTTGATGTGTCTGCAGGATCTACTCCTTGTATGAAATTTCCACTCAATGTTGGTGGCCTCTCAATTACCTCCAATGTTCTTCCCTGTTCTACCTGAACTCTATTTCCTTCCTCTAGGAGGGAAGTACAATGTACATCTGGGGCAAGAGTAGTTTCGTCTATCGGGGGTTATTGACATGTTCTTGGAGTAACTGCGTATCTAAAGTGGCAGGGGAGACACATGCGAGTCAATCACACTCATTTAAATCAGTTAGCACAGAATATTGGTTATCCAAATTTAGCCCCCACTCACATACTGGGTTGGCCCTAGCCCTTCTGCTTCCCACAACTGTCCATTTTGTTCTTAGTATACTCGGTTTGGCTACTAGACCTCTTCTGCTATAGAAGAAGTCCAGTGTCAGTGGAACTATTTCAGCTGTCCTACGTTGTGGGGGGAGAATATTCCGTAGGACATCAGGCAGGACCTCAGGGCCCCTGAAGTTCAAGACCACACAATCCCCTTGAAATTTCTTTACCTTAGTACCTATCCACCTAACCCTTCTTGCTGTAAGCAGATCGTCAGATAATTTTTCCTTGCCCCAGGGTGATATATGCATGTTATTACTGAGCCACCTAAGGGCCTTATTTCTTAAGGAATCTGGTGACTCGATCTGTCCAGTTTTCAGCATGGGTGTGTTTGCTAGTACTAAGATAAGAGGCGAGGCTTCAACAATTAGTTCAACTGGGGCAGTTTCTGTATTTAGAATCTCAGGGATGCTATTGCCCACTAGTTGGGCTGCATCTGGGACTAGGGGCAAATCAGGGGTATTATCATTCCTCATGCTGACTTGTTGGACATACTCTGATGTAGCTTGTGTGCCAGTATTCATGTGCACCCCGAGTGATCTTCCCGCAGACTCCATTTGTTCAAGTTTGGATGCAACTAGATTTGGTATTTCCCCCACCCCCTCGTTAGTTTTCCTTAACAGGGACTCTAACTTGTTGACCTTGGTAACTAATTGGTCAACCTTTGATATGAGGGGTTTCATTAATCCTAATAGTTTGGTCTCTAGTGTACCCATGAGCTTAATTAAAAGAGTGTCCTCCCCTTCTTCATTCTCATACTCTTCCTCCCTTATCCCATCCTCTTTCTTTCTCTTTGCTCGTCTTGGTGGGGTTACAGGTTTGTTTTTACAAGAGCGTAGGCCGCCTCTTCTAGGTGGCGCCTTAGTGATCCCTTTTTTGGCTCTTGGAGCGGGGACCGGTGTTGGGGGGTAATGCTCTCTGTAACTGGCTCCTCAATTGTTACAGATTTGTCTTGATCTTCTAATATGATCAAATCAGTAAAAGGATCAAGTTGTTGGTCCATTGAGGCCATTGAAACACTAATTGCAGAGTGCTCTTCTAGGTCTTCAATAGGGTCGGTGACAATGGGATCATCTCTGACAGACTCCGACACCCCTGATTGATTGATTTGAGCACATGGTGGTGAGTCTCCCATAC
The DNA here is from genome assembly GCF_964263255.1 of Lissotriton vulgaris. NCBI lineage: Eukaryota > Metazoa > Chordata > Amphibia > Caudata > Salamandridae > Lissotriton > Lissotriton vulgaris. The sequence goes on along the minus strand of NC_141693.1, from coordinate 876,177,159 downwards.
TCAGAGAGGTCCTTCGATTGTTATTAATTTTTGTCACTACCTGGACCAGGTAATTATGCATTGTGTTTGCCGGGGTAACAGGCGTTTTTTGTTTAGACATGTTGAGCAAGCAATTATAAACAGCAGAACCCTAAAGATATGCGTCAATAATAGTCCAAGTACAATATAGATATTAAGTGTTTTTACCTTGCCACAGTTCAGTTTGGAGGGTGGAGGTTAGAGGGGTGGCCCAGCCCAGTCTCTCACTGTCTAGAACGGGCTAAAACGGGCCCGCCCTTGGCCCGGGCTTCGCCCGGCGTCCCGCGAGACGGGGGTGTCGCGCAATTTGTACGCCTCCTGGCGCGTGGATGGCGCGGCGTGCGCCGCTAGGCTGATGGGAATTGTAGTTTTGGTGTCCTCCTCAGACCGCGCTCCGCGCGCCTGCAGGACTCAGCTGGAACCAGAGTCGGGCAGCGGGAGGCGGGAAGAGGGCTGGCAGGGTTTTCCAGAATCCGAGGCTTTTTCTCCTGCAAGGCAGCAACAAAACAGGTAGGCGGCAAAGGTTTCCGCTTTCAGAGCTTCCCACCCCTCGACCGGGGTGTCGCGCAATTTGTACGCCTCCTGGCGCGTGGATGGCGCGGCGTGCGCCGCTAGGCTGATGGGAATTGTAGTTTTGGTGTCCTCCTCAGACCGCGCTCCGCTCGCCTGCAGGACTCAGCTGGAACCAGAGTCGGGCAGCGGGAGGCGGGAAGAGGGCTGGCAGGGTTTTCCAGAATCCGAGGCTTTTTCTCCTGCAAGGCAGCAACAAAACAGGTAGGCGGCAAAGGTTTCCGCTTTCAGAGCTTCCCACCCCTCGACCGGGGTGTCGCGCAATTTGTACGCCTCCTGGCGCGTGGATGGCGCGGCGTGCGCCGCTAGGCTGATGGGAATTGTAGTTTTGGTGTCCTCCTCAGACCGCGCTCCGCTCGCCTGCAGGACTCAGCTGGAACCAGAGTCGGGCAGCGGGAGGCGGGAAGAGGGCTGGCAGGGTTTTCCAGAATCCGAGGCTTTTTCTCCTGCAAGGCAGCAACAAAACAGGTAGGCGGCAAAGGTTTCCGCTTTCAGAGCTTCCCACCCCTCGACCGGGGTGTCGCGCAATTTGTACGCCTCCTGGCGCGTGGATGGCGCGGCGTGCGCCGCTAGGCTGATGGGAATTGTAGTTTTGGTGTCCTCCTCAGACCGCGCTCCGCTCGCCTGCAGGACTCAGCTGGAACCAGAGTCGGGCAGCGGGAGGCGGGAAGAGGGCTGGCAGGGTTTTCCAGAATCCGAGGCTTTTTCTCCTGCAAGGCAGCAACAAAACAGGTAGGCGGCAAAGGTTTCCGCTTTCAGAGCTTTAAAGATTTCATAACTGTTTATAGAAAAACCCAATTTACAGAGTCAAATACTTTTGTAGCGTCTAATGTAATCACTGCTAAAGGAAGTTTATGAGCAGTGGCCAAATCTATGGAACTAATGACAGTGTAGGTCAGCTCATGTAAAGATCTACCTGGTATAAACCCCTTCTTTTCCTTATGTACAAGATCTTTCATAATTCCATTGAGCCTTTCCTCCAAAATCTTTGCAAAGATTTTGTAGTCACAATTTAGTAACAACACGGGCATGTATGAATCACAAAGCACACTTCCCGGGCTTCAGGATTAATGTAATGATGGCCTCTTTCCAAGACTTGGGCATGCACGTATCTTTCATGAATATCTCATTAAATACCTCAGTTAGGATTGGTGCTAAAGTTCCTGCCAGTGCTCTGCAAATTTTGTGTGGTATGCCATACCGCCTGGGTGCCTTCCCCTGCTTCCCGAGCTTAAGTGCTTCCTCCACCTCCAACATGTTTATCTTCTCATTTAGGATCTTTCTTTTTTCTTCATTTAAAGCTTCAAAATGTTCTTGCTTTAGCCAATTTCTCACCTCCTCTTCGGTGATAGTTACCTCTTCTTGGTACACTTTTTCAAAATAACGAAAGAAGGCTCCGTCAATCTTTTTTTTGCTCCTCAACTCGGTTCCAGTATGTTTACATTTAATCTCCTTAAACAAATTCATCAGCTGGTCATTTTTGATTTTCATTCTAACAATTTGCTTCAATTCTCCCATATTCAAAATGCGCTAGACTACTAGCCTCCCATCTTTCTCTGACCCTACCCTCCAAAATGTTGGTAATTGTGTTTTGAAACCTGATACCTCAGACTGCAAGGCCTGAGTTTCTCCCTATTTCACATTTAAACTATCAATCTCCACTTCTTTTGCTCTTATTTGCTTTTCTAGGTTTGTAACTGCTTCCCGGTAAACCTGTGTTCTCGCAGCCGATAAACTGCCTACCCTGCTTCTTAGGTAAGCCTTGTTTGCATCCCACACTATTCCCACAGGGGTACAACCTAAAGTAACTCCCAAAAACTCTTTTGTTTCCTTATTTAACAATTCTACTACATCTTCGTCCAATAACAGGGAACAGTCCATTGTCCATCTAGTCTGAATATTCTTATCTACTAAGCTTAAATCTAACATCATCGCAGAGTGATCTGATAAATGAGCCCTTTTCTACACATATTTTCATCTATTATGAGATAAATACCACAGAATGGAAAACTGTATGAGCCCATGTTTGGCAGGTGGAATTCTGCATTTAATTGTTAATTCTGTGTGGTTTACCACATACATTTATCAACTGCACTAAGCAGCTGGTAAATGTGTGCAAGCAGGCCAGCGCAGGGTAGGAGGTGGAGGGGGTGGGGAGTTGGTTTGAGGAAAGGGAAGGGTGTTAGCTGACAGTGCATGAGCTTTACATGTTCCATAGTTCCTTGGCAGAAGATTGAACTGGGATTGCAGCTCTTTATCAATGCAATTTTAACACTCAAATTTTCCATGTGCTAAAGCCGAGGTGCATGAACACCAGAGAACCTATAATCATATAGAGAGGAAGTCCACTCTGGTGTGTTTTCCCTGCCCAACTTGTAACCAAACCTACATGATGACACCAACGGTTGCTGGCCCACTACCATAGGAGCATCAACAGTGACTTAGGGATGTTGGCATGGGTGCAGTGGCAAAAGGGTACTGACGCTAGGACGCTAGCAAGGGGGCACCAACACAATGTCACTAGGAAATATTGATATCTAGACTAAGATAGTGACACTAGGATACAATTCCATAACTTAGACACAACATAGGGACACCTAGTTGGAAACTTTGACTAGGGGTATGAAACACTAGTGTACTGACATTTGAATACTGATCGGATACGCTGACACAATGACACAGGCATAGAGATAGTGAAACTGAGACCGGCCCTGTGATATGAACAGAAGTATGGGGGCACCAGCAGTAACATGGAGATAAACCTTGATATTAGGCCATAGACACTGAGGCACCAACACGGACTCTAAGACACTGACATAGCAACACCATCAATCATAGACCGACACTGAAACCTGGACACTGATACAAGAATATCACCACTAACATGGAGATGGTGACTTGGTAAAGGTGCCACAGGAATACTGACTGGTTTACAAACGTTGCTGATGGGAAAATGTCCTGTGTCCGTGACACAGGAAGATTGAAACAGAGACACTAGGAGATTAGCATTAGGATTCTCATACTTGAATACAACACAGGGAAGTGAAATGACACAGGACACTAACAAAGGGCACTGAATGGTGGGACCCAACACAGCTTGGTTACGGACATGACACACTCGTGCAGGTATATTGACAAAAGAATATTGACTTGGAAACACAAAGATAGGGCTTGATATTGACACGAAGAACCTAACAAGGACATTGGGCAATGTAAAGTTGCCACAGGCCACTGCCACAATGACACTGCCCATGGACATACACAGCCACAGGGACAAGAGGACACTGACACAGAAACACTGAATCTAACATAGCAGCATTACCATTTCTACATTGACAATCCCCTTAAAAGAACTGCCTGGGGAAATTGACACTGACACCAGGGAACTGACGAGGCGAAATGGAAAGATAGGGGCCCTGGCATTGATACTGGAACACTGACAGAAGAAAAAAAGAGCGAATCAAGCTCATGAGTACTACCAATGGCACTGATTCAGCAACACTGAAAAGTTCACAAACAGTATTAGTGAGACACTGACACAAGGGCACCAGCATTGGTACACCGCCACAGGGATGCTACTGCACATGGATACTGACACTAGAAATTGACATACAAAAATGTCCCTTTCATAGAGGCACAAGGTCGCTGGCAACATAGCACAAACACTGGTCAAGGGACAATACCAGGGGCACACACTGAAGCACCAATACTTGCACAAGAATACTGATGGGGAGACATTGACACAGGATTACTGTCACTGGACACTGGCACGATCACTGATATGGATACACCATTGACACAGAAACAGATGTCTGACATTACTGACACTGGAAAACTAACAAGGATATTTTGAAATGCATTGCTGCTATTGGGACACCCAACTGGGGCAGTGAAACTTACATAGGGATACTGATTGCAGTTGGAACACTGACAAACATTGAGATGAGGATATTTGTACTGGGACACAAACTGGCAAAGGGACACTTAGAGATGGACACTCATACAGGGCATTGGCAGTTGAATAGTGAAATGGGGGACACTGAGACATGGACATTGTGACTAATACAGTCACTGGGACACGAGGATATGGAGACACAGGACCAGGCAAACAGTTACTGAAGCTGGGGCAAGAGGATCCAGGGACATTAATATGTTGACTCGGACATTAGACCAGTGGGATAAACCAGGTCATAGACGCTGTAACCATGGGCATTCATAAAGGAAAGTCAGTGGTCTCAGCTTAACAACAATGTTCTTTAGCAGCCCTCAGCACCAAGCGGGTATAACGTTTACAATCGCTGGTCATCAGAAGTATTTCCTAACCTTTGTTCTTGAGATAATAAGGCAGCCTATCAATTTCCCACAATTTTGAATCCCCAGCCCTACCCAAAATAACCGGAATCCCTGGCTCAGCAATGTGAGTTCCCAGACTGCACCCTTTTCGGTTTCCATAAGTTGGCTGGGGCCTTATAATTTCTGCTGTCACACTGCAAAAAAGACCAGCTTCAATCAGGCTAGTCATGTACTACATGTCAAGGAGAAGAGCTCTGCTTTCCCTTGCTGGTTGACCATTCCTCATAGTTTCAGTTTCACTGTCACCTACACAGCACTGTGCAAGCAGACACAGAGGCAGGGAGACCAGTACAGAGTGAGTCTGGTCCCAATAAGTTCATCACCACTCATTTGTAGTGGTTTGGGGTCAAAGCAACGCTTATTATTATAACCACAAACCAAGGCTTCCTAGTTTTAAGCCCATCTCATGGCTTTTTTTCACCCACCACCCCACATTTCCTGTCTCTTTTTCTAACTCCTGTAGCTTCTTTTCCATACCTACTACTTTGTTTTTACTGTTTCCATATATTTATATTCCTCCATTATCTTCTCTCTCTCTCTCTTTTAGTCCCAGTCAAAGTCTGATGATTGGATATGCCTGGGTCCCCCGTGCAACCTTCTACACAACTTGAGCAGTGTTGTAGACTCTGGCATGATGGATAGGTGTCTGCCTGGCTAGTTCTTATTACTTTGGCTAGTTGAAGGGGACCCACTGCCTCACTTGTTCCCTGAATTCAGCAAATACCTCCCAATATCCTAGGCCTACCTTGTCTAGCTGTCCTGTTGAGAGTTACATCTAGGTCTCTCCCACAGAAGCCAGGTCGTCAGCACAGTGCTGACTGAGAGTAGTTCATTTGTATGCACAACGTCTTTGTAACTCAGCTATGCATCAATGTGATTAGAACTGCATTTAAACCCTTTTAATTGTACTGAATGATAATTGGCAGAGTGTGCTTAGTAAGGCCGCACACACTTAGCAAATGGTGTCTTGACAGAGCTTGCACAATCCAGTGTATGGTAAAATGTATATTCAGTTTCCATCATTTTTATTCACTAGAAGTGCAATCGGTGCCCCATTCGAGACATTTTCTGAAAAAGTCCCAATGTTTTTGGCTCATTCTGCTTTAGAGGGCACAATTTGCTACTAATTAATACAAATGGGCATTAAGAAATAATACTACTAATACTTGAAAAAATATGGCAAAAAGTGTTGCTTCCTTTACAAACTCACTATATTGTGCTCTTTTTAAAAGATATGATTGGAGAACGACATCCCTGTCCATCCCGGAAACCCCTTGTCTGCTGTAGCTGTTCACCTCTTCTGGTATAAAAGCTCTTACATAAAGTTCTTAAAACTACTTAAATAAGGCTGATGTAAGAAGGGATCATAGGAGGAGTGAACTGGATAACGGGCTTAGAATAGCGCCCTCCTCCATGTCGAGGTAGGCAGAGGCAAGACAGACATGTTGCAGTTTCGTTTACAAAAGTGTTATCTGCTGATTCAGTACAGCACAATGTCTTGGTTGATTGGTCCTGAAGGGAGGATGGTGTGAATCCGTGCTCCTGGGTTTAATATTAATCTACGATGCATTTGTGAAGTTCTTGTGAATTTAACTGGATTGCTTAATTTATGTCCACGAAATCCGACTTCAAAGACCACCACAGACCGCCACAGACTTTGTGATTGGGCAATGCTACTTTTGAATTTACATGACTGTTTGATACCTCATAATCAAACCTTTACCATCAGTTGTAGTTTCAAAAGACGCACCTTTTTAGGTCTCGCTAGCGAATGCAGCGCCTGCGTTGCTTCTTAGGTCTCGCTAGCGAACGCGGCGCATGAGCTGTATCGCCTTGCAAACCTATTGGTGCCGCTTTCGGTGTCGAAGGGAGGCAGGAGGTGGCGCGTGGGGACAGGAGATGTGCACGCGCACGGACAGGATATGTGTTCTCCGTATGCATGCACATCTGTCCCCGGAGGCTGGCAGCGCTCGCATCGTGCACTTTGTTCCCTTCCCCCCGTCGGCTCCACGGAGCCAGCTTTTTTTCCCCGTGTGTAATCACATGTCCTCTTTTTACACTAATGGACGGCTGTTTAACTCTCCTCATTGTCTGTGATTCAGGTAAAGAGCGTATGTGTACAATGAGCTAGAAACATTGGGCGACACCTTTTCCGGGATCGATGTATACACGTGTCCCTTTCAACCACTTCCGGTGTTTTTTACATAAATTACACTGCTTTTACAGGCCAAAGTCATTTTCTCGAAGCTAGTGAGTAGATGAAACGTGTTGGAAGTACCCAACGCTTTCATACCTCTGGAAAAATGCGTTTTCCAGCGTATTTACAGTTACCAGTTTGCCGCTTTGTTATCTCGGGGAAAAAATGAGTTCGACAACATCATGACGGCAACCTGCTTGCTTAGCAAATAGCTGTCTAACTTTTGGGGCTTTTTTATGTTCAGGAGGATTACAAAGGCTGTATGTCATTGCTTTGCCTTTTCGTCTATACATGCCATTTAAATGTCACGAATTGTAGCAGTGATGCCCTGATTGACTGAGGCGGCTTATTGAAACGGGTGTAAGTAGAATGAGCATCACACTTGCTCATACAATTTGAATACAAATTTTTGCATACTGCCTACATTGAAACAATTTCATATGTCATAGTCGCTTTACTTGGTGTAAATATATGATCGTACTGCACAGTATGCCCTGTCAGGGCTGGGCTGGCGGTCCCCCTCCTCTTGCGCCTCATAGTGTCTCTGTGGAGTCACGCGAGGTGGTTCAACGCACAAAAACAGTGCTGGTGGTTTCAGACTCCAGTGTTTAATAAAGAAATGACTGAAGGGTGAGCAGAGGTGGAGGACTAGCCTGACTATGGAACTGAGCAGCTTGAGTACTAATCACATGTTTTTCACTGGGTAACATTGGGTGATCCTCAGCAGATCATAGCGTTTTACTGTGTCTCTGCGCACTTATCTGCCAAAGCTGGATGAACACATGGGTAAATAAACATTGTAGTACTTATAAAACATTGCATAGACATTTATCATTTCACAGCACGGTCGCCTCACGAAGATCAGGCAGACAGGGGGTTCATGCATTACATGGGCCTTTGCTGATTTGGGCATTTTAGAAGATGGAAAGATGTGAATATGTGGAAACCACACCTTTGGTTGCAAGCTGCAGCAGACTACTATGGGTAAGCTAAGTAAAAGTGAACACAGAGGGAAACAAGCACACACATAGTGTTGCATGAGCCAGTGTGGTGCTGCCAGCATGCACAGCGCTGTGTTACTCCTGCTGTGCCTCTAGTCCCACGCAGTGGAGCATGAGCCCTGCCATGACGCATGCACACCACAAAACCGAGCGTGAGCCCAGCTGTGCTGCCTGCACAGCACACAGTGCCGCTGGGGACTAGATGACACTTCCAGAATCACCACCCTGCCCCCACTGCCCTACGTACCTGACAGCCTCAGATGTATCTCTAAGCAAGCGGCCCCAGCAGAGCACAGGTGTAATCCTGGCAGAATCGTGAAATCCATGAGGGGAGAAACACCGACGTGCACTCATTTTAATTTAATGGACTGCATGTTAATCCTAGCCTAGCGCCCCTCAGTCTCTGGCCCACAATGAAGCACAGTCTTTTTAGCAGAGGCTAATGTGGCGAGTGGACGGAAACAAAAAACAAGCATTTGCAATGCAATAGGTCTCGCATTTACGAGAGTTTGAGCTAAGTTTTGAAAACCTGCAAGAGGTGCGCAAACACACACTTTCTGCTTATAGTGATTGTTCACGAGAAGCAAGACTGCCAGTACCTGTGCCTCTTTTACTGCCAGCCTTGCTTTTTATAAGCAAGGAGTATAAGTACAAAGTGCGTTTTTACGCACCGCTTGCGGGTTTTCAAAACACATAAATAAAAGGCATTGTCATTTACACTGCCAATAGCTCAAACTCTTGCAAATGCGAGACCTATTGCATTGCAAATGCTTGTTCTGATTTGCAAGGTATAATGATTTCCACAGTGTTGTACTAAAAACATCATTCATTGTTTTGGCTCATTATACCCGCGGGCTAGTGAATGGCGAATTCTAGATTCAAACCACACAGCACTGCTTGTTGATCAACGCCACATTAACGTCTGGGTTGGGGAATTACATTTTTATCTTGCACAAGATCCTATTCTTAACCAAGTGTAATTTTAGTTTACTGGAAAGAAAGCTAGAAGTAATTCACATTTTCGTTCAGGTTTGTGTGCTTTAATAAAACCTGCCGAAATATGTAATTGTTCCTAAATTCACTACATTGGTTAGTTGACATGTATTTTCAATGGCCAAGAAAATCACTGCTTTAGGCCAAAGAAATGTTTGCAAACAGTGACTACTACCCTCAGTCTGTTGATTGTGCACTTGTTCAAAAATATGGACCTTATTGACCCTTGCAAATCAGAACAAGGTTTATCTATCATTTTTCAGTTCAAATGCAATATATTCTGACTTTATACTTGTGTATAATGTCAAGGATATCGTTGAATGCCAGTCATTAGATGTATTTAGTTGTGATGACACATTATTTCACGTTCTCAGTGGGTGTGTAGTCCCAGATAACTATGAAATAGTTAATGTACACAATTCCAGTGGACATGTTCACAGCATTGCTCAGATTTTTGAATGTTTTACCAATATATAGAAAGTTGTTGTGCAGAACTTTCAAGCACCTTTAAATGACATATTAGGATGTCTGTTATAAACATTACAGTTTTGCATTCATTGTATTCTTAGTGTGGTAGGCGTTTCATTGAATCATCCTTTGCTTGCTTGCTTCATGGGAAATACATGCATTGAAGTAACCCAGCTCAAAATCTGAACTGTTCTGCAGGGTGCTTAATTTGCATTCACAAAGCGGACTATTGTGTAGCATTTGTGTTTGGGTTCCACATTTTTGCTACTGATTGAAACATTCATGTAATCTTTTCCACAGAACTCATGCTAAGCAAATCATATGTGCTTTCGAAGTAAGTCTTTCTGTATTTGAGGACAAAACTTTTCTATTTCTTAGACCAATTTATCTGCTGTTTGAGATTCTTTACCATTCTGTTCTCCGATCAGTATATTTTCCAATAGTCTCCTTGGATAATTTGAATATACTGTGTGTGGATACTGCTAATCCTTTTTTGTAGTATGGTAGTGGCCTTAGCTGCCAAATATGTAATTCTCTAGGTCTCCTGCCAGACACTAGTCAAAACAGCATATGTACCTATAGCTGCCTTTAAAACATTTATCAAACTATTTGGCCTCAACACACCTTCTATTTCATGTCCGGCCTTCCAGCCTCTTTTCCATCCCAGGACCTACCACTTGCATCACAGGCCTCCATGTCACTGTATGTTTTTAGCTGCCCGACCAGTCTGTTCACCTTGGACCTACTAAACTTGTTCCTGCTTGCCCGTTCACTAGACCAGAGATGTAATATCTTCTAACACTCTTAAATAATCCTCCAAATGTAGCAACCGTCAACTAATTCCTAGTGATTTTCTGAACTAGGTAAATCTCCAGAGATTGAATTTTTTGTCCCAATATTACTTTCATGAACTGAACAATTATCCCATCACCCTTGTTCACCATCATTCCTTTTCTAAGAAAGACAAATGTTTCGTTTTTCTTGATTCTAATCCCGACGCTTGAAATTATAGCCATGTGTTAGCACCTTCCAGCCTCCATTTCTTGCTCTTGACAAATCCTATTACCTCTCTATTAGCATGTTTTGTATCCTGTTGACAGCTTCGGATTACTTCACTTACTCACACACATATCCTGAATGTATGGTTTGAGTCAATACCAGTCTTAATATGGCCACCTAAACTATATCTGCAATAAGCCCCTTACAACCAAGTTGGTGATTAAAGGCCAGGCTGTTCTTTCCATTTATATTACCAGCCTTTTTGGGACCTGTCGTTTTCTGTCCTTACTTTCTCAGCATCGGCAGTAACTGAGATGAGGCACCTGCATGTCTGCTTCCTGGAAAGAAAAAAACAGTCTGTCCCCTTTATCCTTTCTGGACGCATCCTACACCACTTCACAACAAATCCAACGTAATTCCTGTCTCCCTAGACATTCATAGATAATGACCAAATGTCAGACCCTTTTTGCCCTGTAAAAGGGCAGAAAGATGTAACCCCTGAACCTCTCGGACAGCCACCTGCCTAATGTCGTAAAATCCCCTCTGCTTATTCTCAAATTGACTCATTGCTCCAATTCTAATTAATTGGGTCCCAAACTCTTTAAATCCAATCTACCTTTGAAGAAGCATTTTCTCATCACCCCAATTAGTCACACATTGAGATGGGCATAGTTCCCTTCCACTGTGCCCTTAGTGTAATCTTGTGTGGCCTTGACTAGGCACAAAACACCTACCCCACATGCAGTCAAAGTATTGACATGCCCATGTTCCTGTGGTCCATCTTCACTTTTGTCAGCTCTGTCACAACCCAGAATTCCACTAACAACCCTGGCTCCCTGTAGTGATGCTTGTATATATATTGTTCTAGATTGGGATGCATTAAATCTGTATTGGAATATGTTAGAATGTGTGCATGTCACATTGGAATGTATGCATGTCATATAGTGTTATGCTTAGAGTGTTGGCCAGTCCAGAGTTCCTCTTCAAGCTGGCAGCACCTTATTTTCCTGCTACTACTTTTTCCTGAATAAACCAATATTCAACTACTCTTGTGTGCTGGATTTACTACAGATTTGGCGACGAGGATGGGATTGTGTTCAATGTGAATGTTCTGACAAGAGTCAGAAGACTCTTAATCCCCCAATGTCATCTCTTGGTTGTCCCAAATTACCTTGGGAGGATTTAGCTTTAGATATTATGGGGCCAATCATATGGCAAGATGATTCTGTCAAATATGTTCTGGTTCTAGTTGACTTATTCTCGAGGTGGATTGAATTGAAGGTTGTTGGTAAAGTAAACACTGACACCGTCATAGCATTTTTGGATGAGTGTTTTATCAGGGAAGGTTTACCTTCCTCTATTTTGACTGACAACGATGTTCAGTTCAAGTCTGATGCCATGAAAATCTTTATGGAGTCTACAGGCGTTAAGCAAAGATTTTCTGCTGTTTATCATCCGCAAGGTAATTCTGTTGTCGAGAGGGTTAACAGAGTCATTAAAGGAACATTACAACTTGCTAACAAGAATAGGAAGGATTGGTACATTGAACTTGATAAAATGTTATGGTCATATAGAATCACAGTTCATGAGACCTGTGGTGAAAGCCCTTTTGGTTTGATGAGAGGCAGATTTCCTTACTCCAAGTTGAACCCAGTGTGGATGGGCAGAAGCAAGAAATATGTATGGAATGCTGAGAAGGTTATGGATAACATTTGCAAATCTCAAGACAAGAGTAAACTGTATTATGATAAGAAACATGGGACTAGGGATACTCATGTTGGTGTGGGTCAAATAGTTAGTCAAGTTATCTAAGAAAACGGGTAAATTGCAGCCTCGTTTTTCAGACCCCAGAACCATCACTAGGGTTATGCGTAACACCGTTATGTTAGATGATGGATCCATTCATCATATGAGTAAGATTGCTTTTGCAAGGGGACCCGATCCTTTTAAAATTAAGAAGCGGGATGTGTGTGATGTTGGTGAATTTTGGTGGTTGTCTCCAGTAGTCGTCTCAGACTCTAGTGAGAGTTCTCCTAACAAGGATCTTTCCCAGGACAGTATGGTTATTCAACCCTTGGCTCCTTTGGTTGATTCTGAGGTTCTTGTTGATTCTTCTGAGTCTTTGTCTTCTTCTTCTCAATCTTCCTTTCCACCCATTTCTTCTAATCTTGGTACTGATCTTCCTCAGATTTCCAGTAATGCTGGTTCTTCTATTGATAAGGAGTTGCAATCTCAATTCTCCACCAGAAGTGGGAGGAAAGTTGTGGCTCCTAAATTTTTAAATGATTATGTTTGTAAATATTTATATTTTGTTTTCTTATTGTTTTTTTAATTATATTTAAGGAGGGGGATGTGTAGTGATGCTTGTATATATATTGTTCTAGATTGGGATGCATTAAATCTGTATTGGAATATGTAGAATGTGTGCATGTCACATTGGAATGTATGCATGTCATATGGTGTTATGCTTAGAGTGTTGGCCAGTCCAGAGTTCCTCTTCAAGCTGGCAGCACCTTATTTTCCTGCTACTACTTTTTCCTGAATAAACCAATATTCAACTACTCCTGTGTGCTGGAGTTACTACACTCCCTTCATATCCTGTTCACTCGGAGACATGAATGCACTGAAACCCTTTGGTGAAACAGCAGAATCGCCGAGAGCGTTCTTACATCGTTAGCTCTTTTTTTCTGAGCACCAATATTGTTACTCCCGCACCCCTTTCTTTGTCTATCCTTCCATTATCCCCTTCCCAATCCTCTCTAGATGGATTGTGGTACCAGAAATATTTTCTACAAAATACCAAGTCACCAGTTTCCATGATATAGTAAGACTGCCTTTTCTGATACAATTTTTAAAATGATCTTGAATTTTCCTACTTAATTTCATAGTCCAGACCTCTAATAGTGCTATTGTAATATTCTAATTCGTTAACCAGCTGCATCCTATCTCACTCACTAGCTGCCTAGGTTGCTCCATACTAATGTATTCTTCTGCCCCCAAGTTATATCACACTGGGCACACATAAAGCTGTCTTTCTGAGCCATACATGCATACCTCTTATAGCAATTCGAGATTGTGTGCATCAAGCGTGGAGATGGTGTCCGTGTGGGCAGTGCAAGTTGGCAGGCTCAGATAAAACTTGAGGTTGTTTGTAGCTAGAAATCATGGTGTGCCTGACACACACTGCAAATGTTTTTTTTTAAAGTCTTACAAACAACAGCATTCCATGTAAGCACTGAATATTGAAAAATAGTCTTGAAGTGTTAGACACATAAGAGTCTGCTTTTTCAGTATTGCAATTTTTAGTCTTTTTGTGCAACCATTCTGTGTTTCTTGGCAAATTGACAGCTCCCACACAGGAACTGGAAACCATAAGTAGGCCAGAAATGCTTTATTTTGTATCATTTTTTTTAATACTTTGGCAGACATCAGACATTCTTTGTTTCGGTTTTTCTTTTACCCCTTTGTTGTCCTTTGCAACCCTTCAACTTCATAAAAGAAATGAAAATATAGTTAAAGTAAATACCTTTCAGGACGAAGATGCTGTTGTTCTTAGTATCAGACATTATTTATGGCTCTGTATGGGATGGCACACCCCTCTCATGTCAATAGCAGTTTACATTACACATGCTTGATGTATGCAATCTAGGCGCGTTACTCATTTGTAATTCATGCTCGCAGAAGGGAGGCGGCTGCTACGGGCACAACATTATTTTGGTATGTCCAAGCCATCTGCATTCACCTGCTTTAGTCTAATCTCCATAATCCCAATTTATGTGCGAGACTCCGGTTTTATAAAGGAAAAATATATTTTATTTTAGCTTTCTGCATTTAAAATGTATTTCAATGCTAGCTCTGTTTTCCCCTTTCCAAATACATTTCCCCCTACTCTGTGCCTACATGTTGGCAGGTATTCATGCCTTGGGTTAGAATCCAGAGGAGCACTTATAGGATAGTGTAGTATTCTTGCATCTTGTTTATATGTTATATATGCTTTCTCCACTACCAGTCCAGCTTGTAGAATGTTGCAGCTATGATGCACAAGAGAATATTGGGATTCTATGGTCTGAGGTTGACAGTTGACATTGGGCTGAGCATCATGCTAGATGCTCCTGGTGGGGCTTTACTATCTTATCTGCATATCTTCTAATAAACATCTTCACATCATCTTTGCGTGGGACTTGATTACTACAGATAGGTGATCACATGAGCACCGCCACTGCATCACAGTGCCACGTACCAAAGTCCTACTGAGCCTAGAGCCGGTGGGATCAGTGAGGGATTGGAGTAAGTCAGAACAAAGTGGAACAAAACCCTGAATGAGAGCCCCTGCATGTAAAACTACCCCTGTCGCCTGCCCCACCTGCAGCATCACCCAGTTCCTGTGTGCTGGGATGATTCAAAAAGAGATCTGAAGCTTGCTGCTGATGCAAGCTCTTGGCATACGTGCACTCCTGAAAATAACAAGCATTGGAAGAGCCAATAATTCATGCTTGCCGAATTGGCTTTACTACTGCTTGTAGAATTGTTAGCTACTACTCGTCACTCTTCGTTTTGCCCGTGTTTGTTTGGCTCAGAAACATTGGCGATGGCAGTAAAATTGGGTGACCATGGGGAAATAGTTTCTATACTTTATCAGTGTTATACCATTCCTAGATGAAATGTTGCTTCTAGGTGCTATTTTTGCCTTTAGATGCTATATTTGCCTTTTTTAAGCATGGCATCTGCACACGGCGTGATGCTATCTCGCAAATGTACAAAATAAAGTACAGCAATAGCATTTAATGGTGGGTGTTAGGCACTATTGCCTTTACCTGTGTTGGCACCAACATGGGGCATTATTATTATGTTGGGCAGAGTTTCCTCGGCCCGACATTGTCTCAGTCATGAGGCCAACCAACAAATTAGGATGCGACTGAACACAACTCGGTCACATTCCTATACTTTCCGGCCGGAATACATGCACCCATTGTAAAATAGGAGGTGCCTGCCTCGGGGTGCAGGGGTCAACAGGGGGGCACCTCAGCCCACAACTCCAGGCCATGCACCCATGGGGGCCCCCCGAAATTGAGTTCTGACAGCCTTTCTGTGTCGGAAAGGCCAGAGCAAAAACGGCTGCTGAAACCCATCATCCTAATCCCAAGGGCGGAAGGAGCCGCCTTAGAGATTATTAACAGCATTCCAACTGGCAGTCTGGCTCTCCAAGCCCATCAGAAGCCAGTCAGAATGACCAGAGTGACCGGTCGGATTCCTTTCCGACTGCCTCTATTTTAATGAGGCGGGTGGAAAGGGATCAGACCAGCAAATTACGATGCGGTCGGAGCCTTTTCTGACATCGTAATCGCATAGTAGTCAAACCTACCCAAGCTGTTTGCTACAGTTGTGGTACTTTTTTGGCTGCATAATCGGTAGGATAGCAAAGTTTTCCATCATACCAGACTCCCAGGTACCTAAAGCTTGAGACATACTGTAGGAGAGTCTTATCACGCTCCCATTAATATTTCTAAGAGCTCTTCCAACATTCATTTAATGAGACTATTTATTGTGAAACTCACTTGTCATAACCACTTCGAAAAAAGTGATGTCTGTGGAAACTTCTCCAGGACTCCCTAGACAGCCAGGAGTTACTGGGTTCAAGTTGTATCAACCAAAGCCATTTACCACCGGCATTCAGGAGTTTTACTTTACTGTTGAATCTAAAACTCATCAGCAAGTACATTTCTTTAGACTCTCAGGATAACAAAGTCTAGCAGGCCAAGTTTAACTTGGGGAAGTGGTTAATGTTAAACACTGATCAATCAACAGACATCAAATGAAAAGCATTAAATCGCTCTTCAGCCAGTACTTTGTTTTCTAGAAACGAGAATAATTAAATTTTACTACACACAATAAAGAAAAAAGGAGCATTGTACACAATTTAGGAGGGGGCAGGTAATGGGGTAATATTGGGAGCAGTGGCGTCAGCATGTTATGAGACAGCTTTTGTTCTAGTAGGGTACGTTGGCCCTTGGCCCCTGTGGTGAAAGCAATACGATGCATGGAAGGTAATATTACTTGGTGCTCTGGTTACTCCTGCCACTCTGAAAAATTGTAGTTAGTTACCACTTGGGTAACCTCATCGCATCCCTCGGAGAGGAATTTCACAGTATCTTTCTTTGTCTTAATGGTCAAGTTCATGAAGTTTTTTCACAAGTGTTACCTGTGTGTAGCACTGTCAGCAGCGGCCACCCTTCTCCCAGAGTACGGCTACCAAGTGAGGATACTTCAGTCAGGTCTATGGCCCAGTCTGTGGAGCTCCTGTTTCACATTGTGCACAACCTGTAACGAAGAGTAAGTCTTGCAAGTCCAGTGGAGGTGCACGGGTGGCAGTGGAGCGTGAGGTTGCTGGGGTCTCGCTGCTTGGGCCTTTTGATCAAATTTATTTTTATTGAGTTCAGCAAAGCAATACAAAACTTGGACAATACAAAACTTGTGCCTTTTGTGGGCACAACTCAAATCCTCCTGCTGAACAAGCAGGTTCCCACCCCAAGTCGTAGCTGTGTCACTCTTCTGTACGATGTTGGATTTTCCCCTCCACACTGTGAGATTATTCAACGCCTAACCTCCCTGACAGTCAGAGCTGCCTCAGTGCTTTGGTCCTTCTAGGTGCTAAGTAGAGTTCTCTTCACTATATTTCTAGGGCACCCCAGGTCCCAGGTTCAATGCTGCCTTCACAGGGGAGATACATCCAGGCCCCTGGACCACTAATGCAGCATCTTGATACAGGTCATGTCCCTTTTCATCATGTAGGCATCTCCTCACATCCCTTCAGATCCTTTCAGCCTCTACTTTGTCTGGACAGTGTCTTCTTTGTACATGGATACATCCGGGCCCTCCTGAATGTTCAGTCAGCTCTCACACTCGATGCATTATGCAGGCAGACCAATTAGCAAGTTCTGTGAGTCTTTTCCAGGTAATGACCACCAACTTCCCTTGCCAGTTCAGGTCCTGAAGCATAGGTGCTATACATTATGTATGGTGCCTACTTTTTAGGACCTAATACTGGCAAGGGAAGTTGGTGGTCACTACCCTAACTTTGTAGCAAAAAATCTCCTGGTTGTCAACAGTCTTGTAAGCTGGTTTTTGGTCAAGAAATCTTTGAACACTGACTGAAAGGTTCCATCTCACCTTTAAACTTAGTTTGCAGAAAGACCTAGTGAATTCCAAAGGTTCTGTTCTGTGACCAGTTCCGGGGAGTTCTGCACTTACATCAATTCTATGCAGACTGATCCAACCGGATCTTTGTCAACAGTGCAAGCAGGAAGGCAGTCATGAACTGGGAGTCTCCTCTAAGGAACACCCCAAAACAGGATAGCAAAGGCACGGAAGACTGCCCCACTTAACTAGGTTTTAACTTGTGGGAGGTAGCCTCACTCATAGAACAATGGGTCATAATGGTCTATGGGTGAATGCCCTTGCTTCAAAGGACCCACTGTCTCCTTTCTTAATTTTAGAGACCCTTCACTTTTTGATCTACTGAAACAGATCATTTGGGATGTTCTAGGGAAGCACTACAATATGCTATTGATGTCTGGACTGTCTCTGCAAGACTCCAATTTGGGTACAATACTAGTACACCTTACACAAAATGAAACTTACTGGGGTTGTAGCCACATGCACGAGCTCCCTTACCACATGCATTCTTCACATGTAGGCAACATACATGCATGCACCATTCTACATATCTGTAGAACACGTACCATTCATTCCTCTTATGGATGAACTACGGACTTTGTTATAGGGTCTGAATGAACAATTAGATTAAAGGAAAGGATAGTTCAGTCAGTTGCTCTTCCTGAAGCAGGCAAAAGGGAAGAAAGCATACCCTGCACTGTCACCTTTGCCATTCTTTTACAGGCTGGGATGATGGCAATCACTCTTTGAAATTGGGGGAATGTACTTCTGCCCTCCTGGTCAGAGAGCCTTACCTTTGGTTTGATTTCACATCATAGAAACTGCTCATTCCACTTGTATGATCATTGTGTGTATTAAGGTGTGGGGGGGGGGGGGGGTGAAAAAACTACAGCTTGCTATTGGAACTTCAGGGCAGCGGTGCACACACTCCACAGCCATGCAGGTGACCTTTCTTTGTCCCGACAATTGCATAGTCATGTTAATGTTAGTCTTCTTGACAGAGGCATCCCATTGAAGAGGACAGCGTCATACATTTGGATTATGTTCCGTGTTCAAGTGGAGCCAAGCTTTGGATGGTACCGGTTTCGTGTAGGCAGATTCTAATTTTATTCAAGAATGTCGAAATTTAATAACCGGAGTTATGATGCTTGCCTCATTTCTCAATTAGATCACACTAATATTTGCCCATTGTTGATCTCACCCCAATTACCCACATAAAGCTCACTGTCTATTTTCTTAGAGAGAACTCAGGTGAATGGATTAAACCTGCTTTATGCTCTCATTTAACCATTAGGACACAGGAAAAGTATCATAATCTAAGATAGGTCTGCTTTTTTCAAGGGACTTCAGTTGTCACGGACATGTCTGAGACCTTTGCTTGGACAATAAGAGGTGCAGGACTTTTGCGTCATGGTAAATACTTATAATTAGAAGCACAGCACCTCGTTCCTACAAATGCCTAACAATTAACAGATGTCAAGCAGGATATCTATATATAAAGGCCTTTGTCGGCAGTCACTAGCTAGATAGACCACAATCAGTGTATCCTTTTAAGACTTAACTCGAGAATATGTCGACCCTCTTTCTTGCTGCATAATTGAGTATGTAATTCGATGTTTAGTTGCCCTAGTGTGGATAAGATGCCACTTGCTTGGTTTAAAAAACATTTTATTAAGATAAATCTGTGAAAATCTGCTGCTGGCAATCACAGTGGACTGTCCACTGTGATTGACCGCTACAGATTGTCACTCTTGCCCCCAGACTGTTTTAACAGCTTTGACTCCACGTAGGATGTCCTCGTTTTTTTAAGTTTCTTCAAGGTTTCTGAAATTTTGTAGTAAGGGTTATTTTGTTGACCAGATTTAGCTTGATAACATATTGTTTTTGGGCCTCTCAGCTCTTTATATTTTCCACTTTCTTGGGATTATTCCAAGAATTTTTGCAACTAAGGGTCTACAATGTATTTTAAATTTGACACATTGTCCTGAAGATAGTCTTATGTACTGACAAAAGGAGATCGAAACATTGACGGAATAACTACCACAAATCCTTATATATGGACCTACTTGTCAACCCTCTCTTCAAAAGATAAGAACTCTAATGGACAACTGTGGAGCAGTTTGGATATTGCCCTTTCTGTGTCAGATTACTTGTTTAAGGTAAAAAAATTTTTGTGATCATCATGTGACATGGGGCTTGTGCTGTCAATCTGACCTTATATGGATATCATGTTATGGGTGAAGTATTGCTAATTAGAAAATTAATATGACCATATAGCAGCATGCCTGATCATATTATTGTCTCGTTCATATATTTGAGATGTATACATTTAATTTCATTAGTTTGTATGTGGACTCCTTATAGTTAGGCCAGTAAAAGGTTTTCAAGAATACGTTCAGAACTCCCAAAGGTCACCATCACCTATGTCCAGCCAGCAGCTTCTGGTACAATAGGATTATCATTGTTGGATCTTATATTACACATAGAAGTATAATCACTTGTGGAACATTTGGAGTATGCTCACCTATTGGAGGATTCACAGAATGTGGAACCTATATAACCACAGTTTTGTAGATCAATGCCACAATCCGTAGCCAATAGTGGTCTTAATATTCCAATAGAAGCTTCATGAAGGGAGTTTGTGGTGTAATAGGTTGTATTTCCCAACCCTCATGTAAGAACATTAATGGGAATTATTTAACGGGCAGACAATAAACTTTTGCATGATCCATATTATAAAATCGCATCTCGGGTAACACCTCGAAATACCAGTCTCTTGTCTGCAATTCATAGAGGCATATTGAGAACTGTCTTCCCTCTTCAAATGGCCCTAGACAAGTGGTTCTTTAGCTGTGGACTGAGGACCCCTGTGTGGTCCACAAGGTCTACTCAGGGGATCTGCAACTTTTTTACAAAATTAAATATTTAAATTCGGTATACACATACAAGCAAAATTAAAACATTTAAAACCGTTTTAGATTTGATTGTGAATTAAAAAGCTTTCAATGTTTGATCATTTGTTTGGTGTACACTTGTTTCTATATTTTTGAGTACTGTTTTGAGATTCAACCCATAGAAAATCCTGAGGTTGGGGTTTCGGGCCTGCCAATATTGACTCAGAGGGGGTCCCATGATCCAAATAGTTATTCATTGGGGCCCACATACGTGAAAAGGTTAATATATACTGCCCTATACTATTGGAAGGATCTCTTGGAATGGTTCTTTATCATTGTATATGTATATTCATGTTAATATGGCAAAAATGTAACTGAGCAACAAATTATGCTAAAGAGGACTCTACTATGCCCTATGCTCTACTATGAAATGGATTTATTCATTTCTTACTGGCCGAGGCTTCCAAGTGAGGCAGGGTGACCACTACTCCGAGCGTATTTCTTTGGACCAGGGGGTGCCGCAGGGCTCGTCCCTGAGTCCAACACTTTTCAACCTTTATGTCGCTCCTATTGCCACCTTAGTAGAGAGTCACGGCCTCCGTTTGGTGTCGTATGCCGACGACACGCAGTTGGTTATCTCCCTGTCGCGTGCACCCAGTCTCTCGGCGGACATCTTCAGAGCTTGCATGCAAGATCTAGCTGCCTGGATGTCCGCCAACTGCCTCAAGCTCAACGGAGGCAAGACCGAGGTGCTGGTCGTGGGGGGCTGCCAATCAGCGTGGACGTCGGCATGGTGGCCATCTTGTTTAGGTCCAACACCCACCCCGTGCCAGAAAGCTAAGAACTTGGGCATCTGGTTTGATACTGACCTTACCTTCAGCCCCCAGATCAATCAGGTGGTCGGATCATGTTTTGGGACCCTCAAAAGTCTCAGGAAGACTTTGAAGTTTTTACCTGTGAGAGCCCGACAAACCTTGGTGCATGCACTAGTCACATCAAAGATGGACTATGGCAATCTTCTCTATTTAGGGACCTTGGAGAAGAATCTCAATCGCCTACAGGTCCTACAGAATGCCGCTGCCCGATTAGTGCTTAGACTACCCAGAAGAGCCGCATCTGCAGCGGCCCTTCGGTCTCTGCATTGGCTCCCGGTCAGAAGCAGGGTAGAATTCAAAGCTCTATGTACGTGCCATCGGATCATTAATGGGAGATCTCCTCTCCCTTTGCAAGGACTTCTGACGTCTTACGAGCCATCCCGCTCGTTGAGATCCTCCGGCTCTGGACTCCTGGTTGTTCCCAAGGTGTCTAGAGCACGGATGGGCGGAAGATCCTTCAGGTACCTTGCAGCCTCAAGATGGAACAAACTACCCATGGCATTGAGATTAGAGCCATCAGAATCAATTTTTAGAGCCAAACTTAAAACTGCGCTATTCGCTCAGTAAGGTATGCCGCTTCTATAGGTTCCAGTAAGAGTCGCTCCTCAGCGCGGGGACACGCCGCTGTGCGTCACCATGCGCTTTACAAAACCCCCTAAATAGAAAAATAAATGCCCACCTGCCTGCCTCTTCAGAGGGGTGAGTTTGAGGACCTAGTTCTAGCTGGTAAGTGAGATTAATATCTCCTGTAGTTACTCTTACTCTCACAGTTGCAATGTTGGCAGGCTTGAAATAGGAAAGGGCTGGAATGAGAACATTAGATGACAGGCCTGCTACTTGGCCACAGGAAGTGTGGAATTTCATCTCAATGCAGTCTGTTCACTCCTGGAAGGGACATAAGATACATCTCTGTAAGCAACATGACTGACGCCTGTAAGTAAGTACCCAAATGTCAGATGCCTATGAATGCACTTCCGCCCATTTGAAAGCAATTTTCCCTGGAATTCTCTACTCCTGTCTGGTACCCTGATGAATTGTAATGAGGCACATGCTCTTGAAGCCCCCATATGTTCTCTTATTCAGTTCAATTCAATATCGTCCATATTCTTGTAGAGGTAATGTCAGTTCGCAAACCGACTTATGTCGAGGCTGCACATTAATAATAATAGGTATAATAATTAATATTCGTTATTACCTGCCATAAAAGAGGTGTGTACCACTGCAGAGTGTGGAACACTGGACCCGTGTCAGAAAAGAAATAACGTTCTAAAAACAAAAATCTCAGCTTCATATTTAGAGCTTTCGTCTGGAACACTCTAAATATGTATTCAGCAATTGCATGGTCCTTTAGTATTTAAAATGAGCAAATGCAATTTCTGAGATCATAGGAATGTAAAGAGCTCCACTGAAGACAATGAATTCTCTGACGAATAATGGCCGGTATAGGCCTTCTTCACCAACATTTTAATTTTGTTTTGTTTCTCCCTTTTTAATTTAGAAAAGTCTTCCCTCAATGGATGGAATGTTCTAATAGGCTCACAGCCATTCTGCCTCTGAATGTACTGGTTGCTAAAAACTCTCTTCAGAGCCCTCAGCAACCATTTTAACCATTGGCAAAGGGTTATAAGGCTGTAGAACAAGGAAATGTTGGGAGCTTCATTGAAGACAGTGGAGTGGCAGAGGAACAATAAAGACTGGCTTTGAGTACCTGCACCAACATTCCAATATTTACCTTTGTGTTTCTCAATGTTTAGCAGTGGCGTAGCAATGGGGGGGGGGGCACTCCGCCCCGGGTAGCATGAGTTTTGGGGGCAGCGCCCCCCCCCCCCCACTCTAACCTGCTGTCTCGGGCGCAGTCGCCAGCAAACCCCTCCTCCTGCTCCTCAGTGTGGCCGTTGTGGGGTGGCAATCCAGGGAATCTCCAGCCCGACCCCCCCCCCCTAGCTCGTCACTGCGGTAGCCATGGGGCAGGAAATGCAGGCGCCGCCTAGGTTGGCCATAGGTCTAGCTAATAGCGGCTGTAGCTCTCCTGTCTCAGGTTATACCAATGGTTAAAAACCTCGATAGAGACGTCCACCTCAGTACAGGGCCTTTTGCTACCAACATCGCTCTTGGCAGGGGATTCTAATACTAAAATGCCATGTATGCTCTGCAGTACTTGCATTAGCGCTTGCCGGTTGTGGTTGTAAATAGATTTAGTATATCCTCTGTGTTCTTGTGCTGCACTCATAATGAAGAAAATACATAGTTGGAATATTTGAGGGACTAAAGATAACATTTTACTTGATGATGGACAGATCCCCCAGAACCTTATGAAATGTCTGCATGTAATTTGCATGCTTGATTTTAGATGAGCATATTTTTTCAGAGATGGCTTTTTGCTACACTGACCCTACTAGTTATAGTTTAATGACTCTGAGGAATCAGAAAGGAGGATTTCTTACTTGAAGGATTTGATTTGTTAGAAAGTCATTTCACTGAAGGGCAAGATTCAGCCTGCATTTTGTGAGAGTAATGGTGAAACAGACAAAGGTCAGTTTTATCATGTCTGATCATGCCGCAGAAATATTTAGGAGGAAAGCATTTATCACTTCTTGTGTCATGATGTATACGAAGTAACGTTCCTTAAAAGTGATACAATGTTACTGTGTTGCTTAGGTTATATCACTGTATCCATTTAATCTTTGGTTATAATTGTACAGGTATTAGTCTAATGGTTAGGCAATAATATTATTAACTTGTTTTATATGGCAGCCTCTAGTGCAATGTATACCCTATACAGAACTCTGTAAAAAACAAATGGTACTTTTGCTCAATTAATTGAAATAATATATTTGACCTCAAATGGATGAAAGAATGAGCTCGGCCCACTAGTATTCGACCTAGTGACCTTGCAGAACAACTACAGATAGATGCCAGTAGTGAGCGCTTAACTCACTGAACAAATGTGGCGGTAAACATATGTTCCATCCCTTTTACTGGAGTTTTGGTAAATCAAGGTAAACAGTAATGCTTTGCTATAAGTACATTTCAGTGAGATGCCTCCGATCAATGAACCAGAATAAGTTAAGTTTCTATCATCCACGTTATATCCTAGTGACATGTTATAGTAAATTACCATCTTTTATGTGACATCTATCCGATGCTTGTGCTATTTGTTTTGGTTGCACTAGAACTCTGTGCACTTTACTCCTGCTAAAAAGGAGAAAAGTGCCTGGACTCCCTCTATAAACATGTCAAAATTGGCTTAACCCTGATTGGCGCAATGAACTTTCCTATAAGGCCACTGTATATGTTTTGGAAATACAACCCTGGCATGGAAAGGTAAATGACACATGTAGACTTCAGCACCTATTGTGTCCTCCACTACAGTGGCAGCAAAAACATGGCTTCAGACCTACCCTGTGTAGCCTGGCAGCAGCAGCTTGAAAATTGCAACACAGACCTCTTAAAATCACCAATTTGAAAGGTGGGAAAACCGAATATTAAATAAGTCACCCCTAAACACACCTGGATGTCCACAAGGTGGAATACATTATTTTTAAGAGTGGCACATGTGACATTAAAAATTACATATTGTCCCAGTGACTGTGCTCAAAACAATATTACTATGTAATGTTGATATTCATAGCACACTATTCACCTGAGAGGGTATCCAGGCGCTTGCGCAGGTGTATGGTCTCCAAGGTGCTGATATAAAGTGCCATGTCTTCAGCTTTTTGCGGAGCTCAAGAAGTGAGGAGGAGGCTCTGATGTGCTGAGGGAAGTATTCCATGTCTTGGGTGCAATGCAGGAGAATGAGCGACCTCCAGTTTTGCTTTTGTGGCTGCAGGGAGTGTTTGTGAGTGAGGCAGATTGTAGGGGGACTGATGAAATTGTATGCGGCTGCTCAGATATTCTGGTCCTGTCTTGTATAGGGCTTTGTTTGTGTGCGAGTGAAGTTTGAATTGGCTGTGCTTGGGAATAGGAGCCAGTGAAGCTTCCTGCGGTGCAGTTTGATGTACGTGTGGTGTGGAAAGTTGAATATAAGTCTCATGAGGGTGTGCTGGATGATCTGAAGTCTCTATCAGAGTTGTTTGGAGATTCTGCCTTGAGAATGTTGCCGTAGTACAGCCTGCTGGTGATGAATGCTTGAGTAACATCCTTTTGTTGTTCTGAGGAAACCATTTGAAGCTCTTTCATAGCATGCGTAGGATATGGAACCAGGTGGTGCATACTGCATTGACTTGAGCTGTAATATTGAGCTTGTCATCTAGGATGATCCCTAGATTTCTTGCATGGTATGTGGGTGTTGGTCCTAGCTTGGATAGCCACCAGGTTGAGTCCCATGGGGAGGTCTTGTTGTCAAAGACCAGTACTTCCGTTTTTGGTGAGTTGAGCTTCAGGCAGTGACTTTGGATCCAGCCTGCTACCATAGTCATGCAGTTGGTGAAGTTTAATCTGATGGTGGTTGTCTTGTCTGTCAGGGAAATTCTAGATTGGGTGTCATCGGCATAGGAGATGATGGTGATGTCATTGGCATTGGTCATGCTGTAGCTGGCACATAGGAAAAGGCAAAGTATACGTTTTACACTTTAATCTATAACTTTTGAACCGTACAAGGTACAGACGCCATTCAAGAAGTTATTGTTATATATTAATAAAATCCAATCTGATTGTAAAGTTGGATTTTTGTTAAATATGAGGGAAATATAACTTTTTTAAAGTTGCCATTAACCGGCATGAAGCTGCTGGATGCTAGTTTGCGTTAGCTCTCTAGTAACTGCTCAGCCTTTACTTGGCCGGATTTAGGTATGAAATAGTTGTGAAATTCTCCCAGCAACCATGCAGCATGTCACTGTGATTGAGACGTCGACCTGAATGGGCTGAGATAGCCCATCTGAGCTCAGAAGAAAGGTTGGGGCTGCCATCCTGTTGGCACTCCATTGTCATATCTTGCCTGAGAGGTCTGTTGGAGCTACATGAAATACTTTGGTGCACTTAAAAGGGAGCAAATTGAATTCCACAAACCTCCAATGATATATTTGAATATATTATACATGTATATCCATACTTGTTTTTCCCGTGCCTCCCCTTCCCTCTGGCTGTGTGTGATTTGTATATTATTGAGTTCTGGTCATAAGAGATGAATGGGGTTCCATAGTCAGTCTTTGCACTATCTTGATGGGTTCTCCTAATACTTCCCACTTGTCTCGACTTGCCTACACTCCCATGATGGGGTCTTTGGTGACTGATTGAATTGGTCTCAACATGGGGGACAGTTAATATTCCGTGCCTTGTCACCCTGCCTGTCCCCTAAACCAGTTGCATCCTACCAGTCCCTGTATCCCCCCTGGCTTGGGCAGGTAACGTTTGTGCACTTGTGATCTATTGCATTCCTTGTTCATAGTTATGTTGTGTTTAGTGATTATTATTGTTCTGGCTGGGGGGGAGGGATCCTAACATGGATCAGAGTGGGAGTCCCTTTTGCTGCCACACAAATGATAGTAATACCGGAAGGCCGATATGTTTTCATAGAGGGCTGTAAATGACTGCTCCTTGTAGAGATATATGTAGATCAGGCCCCTTTTCTCCACTCCTTCTCCACCGCTCTGTCCTACTGGAGTGATATACCTTGGGTTTTGGGAGGAGATTTCAATAGTGTCCTCGACACTGGTTTGGATCACTCCTTCCCTCTGCTCCCTCGCACTGTTGACAATACCAACACAAGTACACTTAGCACATGGCTTAACCATTAGGGATTGATAGACGCATGGTTCCACTGTAATCCAAGTGTACTCCCACTACTCAAGTGTACACAACCTGCACTTCCGTACTGATAGATTTGCCTGTACCCAAGACATTGTTCCACATGCTACATACACAAACTGCTTCGGCTGTATGCACTCTGATAACAGTCCACTACAACTGCAACTCTGTTGGGCACATGCACTTCACCTATACCCCTTTGAAGTCTACAGGCATCCACACTAGAAGACCCCTTCCCCCCATTCTGTGCCTTCGTCCCCAACAATATCATGTAGTACTTTGAAGAAAATATAGACTTGGCCTACTCTCTTTTGTTGGAATGGGATGCCTCTAATGTAACCATACATGGCCACTGATATGCTTAACATGTGCAGTCACCTCAACGCTAATATTTCTGAATTGGAAGGTAAACTTATGGGCTTGGAGGAACTAGCCCGGTCTTCTGTTACTGGCTGGGAACAGCTGTGCCGGGCCCCTTACTCTGTTGAAAAGATTACACTGCCTGAACTATGCGGAACACACCAAATGCAACCACGCTTACATTGACCGCCCAAGTACATTATTGGCATGTTTGATAGGTCAAGACGTAGATCAGCGCTCCATTTTGTCAATCTGCAATGCTGAGGGACTAAAACTCCACATGCAGAATATATACCACCTTCACTTGCCACTAATCTCCGCTATATACCTCAGTGTCCACCATACCTTTGGTCACCGTAGGTGCCTTCCTGTCTGAAGTAACACTACCATGGATCTCACTGGCAGATTGAGAAGAGCTCAATAGAGAGATCTCTACTTTTGACATAATAGAAGCGATCCGTGCCCTTGACACTGGCAAAACCCTGAATCCAAATGGCCTACTGGCTGAGTTTTAAATGGCATATGCACCTCTGCTGGTGCCGCACATAAAAACACTACATGACGCCTCACTCGATACAGTGTCACTACCACCCACCTTAAGAGATGCCCTCCCCATCTCCTTTCCCAAACGTGGTAGTGACATACTTGACCCAGAATCCTATAGACACCTTGCATTATTAAACACAGACTACAAGATCTCAGCTAACTTCCTGGTGGATTGCCTGGCCCCTTTGGTACAGCAACCTGTCCAATCAGACTAAAATGGCTTATTGCAGGCTCGGAGCACCTCATTGAACTCTTGGTGTGTTTTTTTCTGATATAAGCCCAATTACATTAGTCTTAGATCTCCATAAAGCCTTTTATTTCCATGAGTGGTTCTTTCAGTTAGAGCAATCAATCAATCAACGACCACTTTTAGAGTGCACAGCTACCTCAAAAGAGGTGTTCCGGCGCTAGAAGACTAGAGAGACTGAGAAGCTCCAGATACTACTTCCCGTGCCTAAAGAGCCAGGTTTTGAAAGTCTTTCTGAACTCCTGGTTTTCATCCAGCATGTGTAGGTGGCTGGGCAAGGTGTTCCACAATTTGGCCATCCTTACAGTAAAGGAACTGCCTTCTTGCGCATTTTGCGAAACTGGGGACATTTAGCAAACACTACTGATTAGATCGCACTGTCCGGTTCTGACAATATGGGATAAACCTTGACCTGAGATATTCTTGGCCTTTGCTGTGATAAAGTCGAAAAGCCAGGGTGAGTGCCTTGAGCATACTCCTCATGGCCACAGGGAGCCAGTGAAGCTGTCCCAGACACGGAGATATGTACTGGCTTAAAGGGACTCTAAGGATTAGCCTTGGTGCCACGTTCTGCACCATCTGAAGACTCTGAGTCAGGAAGCCCGGAAACCCCAGATAGAGACTGTTGGACCCGGCCCATTAGGCAGGTTCACCCCTAGACTTTTTGCGTTTTCCTAGCCTATTTATGGAACCTGGTATTGGTGATTTTAGGCCTCTGCGCACTTTTTCACTGTGGTACAGTGTAAAGTGCTTGAGCTCTCTGTGGATGAATGGTGAGTGACCTGCCCTCCCATAGGAATGAATGGGGAATATGTATGCCCATGGTAGTTCCTGATGCGTGGGGAGTGCAGGGGCGAGTTTGGTATGAGAGAACTCGTGAGAATGAATGCTGCAAAATGATGTATGCGACATGGCTGTGTCTAGTCTAGAAGTCCTACTTTTGGAAGTTGGCATATTTGTGTAAGTTGGTGCTAGCGTGTGATTGGCTGGTGAGCCTGGCCCAGAGTGCATGGGCCTGCTTGTGGATTGACTGTCTGGTTTGAGGATGACAGGGGCTGGAGAGCCCAGGAGGTTGTCTGAGTCAGCCCATGGATGAAAGGCAGCATCTGCTGCCAGGGAAGTGGGAGGAGATGGCACCTGATAGTGAAGGGCTGTTCCTGTGTAACTACAAAGCTGGCTCCACCTCCCGCTGGGCGACTGACACCTCTGTCCCTGATACTGAAGGGGACTTCCCTCTAAACCAGTCCAGCTGGTTCTCACACTGCCTGCTTCAAAGGACTTCAAAGGACTTCAAAGGTTTTGCACTGTATAAAAAGGGGTTGTATCCCCTTCCAAATTGTTCTTGTTTCTGACTTGAATCTGCCAGGGGCATGCTGCTGCTGGGGCTCAGGGGAATCCCTGGGTCCTGCCCAGCTCCTGGACCTCTGATGGACTTTCCTGGACTCCTGGGGGACCCCTCTGCCTTGCTGGGCTGAGGGGGGGACTTTGCTTGCCCCTTGGAATCTCTGGGACCTTGTTGCAGCATGGAGGAGCTGCATTTGCCTGCAGGAAGCGCTGTGCTTCCCCCGGAGCGCCTGGGAGCGCTCTGCCTGTTTTCTGGCGCTGTAGAGAGCTTTATTTGGATTATAGCGCTGAGGAGCGCTTTGGCCGCCCTGGCGAGTGCCCACCTCGCTTATTGTTAATTTTGTCTGACTTTGGCTGCCCACGCCGTGATTGCCGCTGCCCGGGGCCAGGACGAGGACCAGGAGCTGCGGTAGCGAAGATCGAAGCCGCCGCGCTCCTATTGGCCCAGCGAGGCGAGCCCCTCCAGTAACGCCGCGCTGGGATTGGCCCAGCGCCGCCGCGTCATCGCCGAGGCCGCGCCCTGATTGGCTGACGGCTCGGCATCTCCCAGGGGCTGGTCCCGGGAGCCGCGCTGTCATTGGCTGGCTCCCGGGCGTGTTTTGAAGATGGCTGGGATCACCGCTGGGCCCGGGGAGAGGAGAGAAGATGGCGCTGTATGGCCGCAGGTCGGCCGGGCTCCCGTGAGCTGAGGGAGCCCGGCGGCCTTTGAGGAGAAAGGCGGAGATATGCGGCTGGGGCGCGAGGCACATTGCCGGTGCCTGAGTGCAGAAGAAGTCGCCCGGTAAGTGGAGCCGGGCCTGAGGGGACTTCGTGGTGCAGATGAAGAGAGGAGGGGCGCGAGGCATAGTGAAGTGCCTGCCCCCGCCGCAGCGCGGACAGGACCCAGAGCGGAGCAGCACGAGAAGAGCCCCGCCGTCAATGGTGAGTGCGGGTGCCGTGTTGCTTAGCTCAGAGCGGCCCCAGTTGACCGTGGGCCGCTCCGAGACTCCAGGGCCCCTTGCATTGGTGCGCAGAGTCCCGAGGGACTCCATCGATTGGGAATGATTGTCTTTGAGCCTAGTGGAAGGCTCCGGGGCACCAGTGTATTTTGAGTCCCCTCCGAGGGACTCCAACGACGGGGCCATAATTATGTAGAGAGCCTGTGTGGCTCAGTGGGACTATGTACGTCCGGAAGGCCATTGATCTCGAGCCCCGAGAGGCTAAAGGGGGCAGAGTAATTCTCAGAGCCTGTGTGGCTTCGTGTGGCGCAGTTTTATGCTCAAGGGCTAGTGAAGGCCCTGCCACAGTTTTGATGATTCCCCAGTTGCCCAGCACTTTGTGGGCAGCTGCCACGTTTAGGCTTTTGGTACTTTGGACTGGCGCTGCATGGCAGCGCGCCCTGACTTTGGACCCAGGGCAACCTTGCCCCATCAAGGCCAGTTGGCCTAGGGACTGCCACAGGTAGTGGCTTATGTAGTGTAGGCGCAATGTGATTTCTATGCTTTTAAATAGTAATTGCCTACTGTGTGTTTTTGCGCTATTGACTTATGTTATGGCACCTCTGAATGTTTATGCATTATGTGTCTTCCTTTCCATGCGCTGCACCTCTGAATGTTTAGTCATCATGTGTCTTCTTGCGCTGCACCCCTGAATGTGATTTTATTGCATCATGTGCTCTATTCTTAACACCTCTGAATGTTTAGTCATCATGTGTTTCTCCTTATTACTCCTCTGAATGTGTTCATGCATCATGGGTAAGGTGTTCCGGTTTATGCCCCTAAATGTGGTTATTCTTAGGTGGTTGTCTTTTCTACTCCTCTGAATGTAGGTTTATTGCATCATGAGTAATGTATTCTTTCTTAGACCCCTAATGCTGTGTGATACTTAGGTGGTTCTTCTTTCTTAGTACAGGTGGTCCTAGTAAGGTCCTGGTTCCTGTTACCAGTGGTTACTGGTTGTTATCTTTGTGATTACCATTTTATGTTTTACTATTTCATTCTAGAAGTGATTTTATATTCTACATTTTATCTAGAAGTGCTATATCTGAATATGACAGTGGCCCTTGTGGCCCTGTCTTGTGTACATAATCCCTGTGAATATTGCCTGTGCCAGTTGGCACCATGTATATGTGTGATTTTACCTGATGTGTTTTTACAATACAAAAGTTATTTTTATAATAACCTTGTGTGGAGTCTCTTCTGTGGTGTGCCTAATATGTTGTTGCTGTTGTGCGCTGGCGCAAATGCTTTACACATTGCCTCCGAGTTTAGCCTTACTGCTTGTGCCAAGCTACCAAGGGGGTGAGCAGAGGTTATCTTGGCGTGTGACTTCCTTGCCCTGACTAGAATGGTGGTTTCTGCCTGGCTTTGGCGTCAGCCTTAGCCTACCAGAAATAGCCAGTTCTAACAGAGACAATTGGGGGGTAACCAATGCATGGACCGTGATCCTACGGCTTTTTGCAGGCAGTAAATGTAGGAATTTCCAGATCGTTCTCATTTTTCCAAAGCAGACTGCGGAGATATGTCTGACTTGTGCTGCAAGTGTGAGATCCTTCTCCTACCTCACTCAAAGGTTTTTTTTTTTTTTTAAAACCTTTATTGTGCAGTATCAGCAGACAGTTACGGGCCTACAACCACCTGGCCGGCCTCGACGACAGTATGTAGCACATTAGCAAATTTACGGGAACTCAGTAGCACACCAGTAAAAACAGCAAGCATTTCAAATTGCACTGGAAACAAAGCGACCACTGAGATACAGGAGGAGATAAGGTTCATTTTGAAAATTTAGAAAATATAAAGGATCAAATGCTGCACAGTCTAACAATAAGTACTGAGTGGGCAATGCGTACAACAGGGCAGCTAAATAGCAAATATCCAGGATACCGGTGCTAAATCTATCAACAAGATAAAAGGTAGCTATACATGTAACACCCAAGTCATTGCCCATCCCAAGATCATAGGACGACCCTAGTACCCCCCACAGGACTGCGATAAGCGGAAAACAACAAGAGGTACCCCACTGACCCAGCATGTTGATCCAAAGAAAAAGGGAGAAAGAAAGAAAACACAAGTGAAAAAGAAGAAGAAGAGAAAAAAAGCCCATAGTAACTAAAGGAGAACAAAACAACAACCCCAGCCCCCAACCCCCCACCCTGCACCCCTGCAGAAGCTACGGCCTACCACCCCTGACAGCGTGCCTGTCGCCCTCAAAACGAAGACCCGAAATTTAGAAGAAAGACTTAAGCAAGAAAAGGGCCATAGAATAGAGAGTATGCGAAACCAAGAACCCCACCCCCCCAGCCCCCTACCTTGCACGTCTGAAGAGGCTATGGCCCACCCCCCAACCAACGTGCCTGTCGCCCCAGAAATAAACCCAAAGAAAGGGAAAAGACGGGGGAGATTCAGTAATACCAGACCCCCGCCCTCCCCCCCCGCCCACACCAAGTAGCTCAGGCTCGACCACAAATAAGCCCACAAATCAACAAACAATAGTGGCGTCATAATACAGAGCAATAAAACATCCTCATCGCAGTAGCTGGCCGGGCATCCGTCCCTTGACATATGGAAGAAGAATTCAACCCTGACCCACCTTGACCCTTCCATCGGTACGTGTCAACTGAATGTCAGCAATACAGTACAATCTCAAACGACCAGGGTAACTAGGCAAGCAAGGCAAAGCCGAGTCCATAGGAGATACCAGCATCAAGGGGCTGGGAAAGCAGCCCCTACAGACATTAAGGCGCAACAGCAAGGCACCGATCCGTCCTCCCAAATCGCAACACAACCAGGGCAACGCAGGTCGGGTGGGCAAAGGAATCGTTCCGTGGAAGCAGTCTGCCTGCATTGCAGTTTCAGGCCCCAATGCCGCACTCACGCGATCGGTCGACTTGAATCCGTCTTCAACACCAGCCAGGGCCCCCCACGGAACCAACTGTAGATGCATAGCAGTGCGATCCGGTGCTGGTGCAGAGCCGCAAGCGGCACCACTCTTCCTAGGATCGTCGGGGCTCCCATCCATCGGTGGGGCAACAATGGCGTCCAGTCTCCGTCCAAGTTCTCTGGCTCCTCCCACCCATGCAGTATGGATGGAGCTCAGAGCAACAAAGAGGTCCCAGACCGTGGGCTCCATTTTGCGTGTCCGGTCCAATCTCTGTCGCACTCAACGTAGCTCCTTACCCAACTAAGCACCAGAAGCGCACACAGTTCCACCTAGTCGAAGCGCTATTAGTAGAGTCACCAAACGGTGGCCGACAACACACTAAGCAGTTAGGGGCAATCCGCCATTTCCACCATGGCCATGTATAGGTTACTCAGTCTGTGGGCCCCTTATGGGAAGCGCAGGCAACGATTGCGCTGTGTGGTACGGGGTCATGATATCAAGGACAGACCCTCCAAACGCGTGCAAGATCACTGACCTCCATGTCGCTGAGGTCCGAAAAACATGCTGTGCAGATCTGCCCCAAGCCCGAGAGTAGTTGTGGTGCTGTGCCCAGTCCAAAATGGCGACCTCTCCGTCCAGTCGAGCAACACAAGCAGCCCCCAGAACAAAGGAACAGTCTTACGGGCTGGCGGAGTGGAATCTTCAGTGCGAGCATCCTTTTCTGGGACAGCGCTCGTTCACCACCTCCATCAGTGCAGATCCAGTGCCCTCTCCAGCAGCACCGAATAGTGGGTGTCTCGGCCCGCACAGCCGCGTCCTCCATTAGCAGCAGCGGCCGGTGTCGACCTCCGGCCCCTCTGCTAGCAGCCCGACTCCGCCACGGCCCAGGCGGAAAGGGTCAGAAAGGGTGTGCACCTGTTTCAACGCATTTTTTACAACGCACTACTTTTACAACGCATCCATTACAACGCGGATACTGTTACAACTCATGTTTTTAAAACGCATTTTTTTACAACGCAGGTACCCTTACAACGCATACCATTACAACGTAAGTATTGGTAAGTATATGGTTATATTTTAAATGTTATATGTTTGGGGTTAAGGGGTATTTTTAGGGGTTAGGGTCAGTTTTGGGTTTTAGGGTAAAGGGGTATTTTTAGGGTTCAGGGTCAGTTTTGGGTTTTAGGGTAAAGGGGTATTTTTAGGGTTCAGGGTCAGTTTTGGGTTTTTGGGTAAAGGGGTATTTTTAGGGTTCAGGGTCAGTTTTGGGTTTTAGGGTAAAGGGGTATTTTTAGGGTTCAGGGTCAGTTTTGGGTTTTAGGGTAAAGGGGTATTTTTAGGGTTCAGGGTCAGTTTTGGGTTTTAGGGTAAAGGGGTATTTTTAGGGTTCAGGGTCAGTTTTGGGTTTTAGGGTAAAGGGGTATTTTTAGGGTTCAGGGTCAGTTTTGGGTTTTAGGGTAAAGGGGTATTTTTAGGGTTCAGGGTCAGTTTTGGGTTTTAGGGTAAAGGGGTATTTTTAGGGTTCAGGGTCAGTTTTGGGTTTTAGGGTAAAGGGGTATTTTTAGGGTTCAGGGTCAGTTTTGGGTTTTTGGGTAAAGGGGTATTTTTAGGGTTCAGGGTCAGTTTTGGGTTTTAGGGTAAAGGGGTATTTTTAGGGTTCAGGGTCAGTTTTGGGTTTTAGGGTAAAGGGGTATTTTTAGGGTTCAGGGTCAGTTTTGGGTTTTAGGGTAAAGGGGTATTTTTAGGGTTCAGGGTCAGTTTTGGGTTTTAGGGTAAAGGGGTATTTTTAGGGTTCAGGGTCAGTTTTGGGTTTTAGGGTAAAGGGGTATTTTTAGGGTTCAGGGTCAGTTTTGGGTTTTAGGGTAAAGGGGTATTTTTAGGGTTCAGGGTCAGTTTTGGGTTTTAGGGTAAAGGGGTATTTTTAGGGTTCAGGGTCAGTTTTGGGTTTTTGGGTAAAGGGGTATTTTTAGGGTTCAGGGTCAGTTTTGGGTTTTAGGGTAAAGGGGTATTTTTAGGGTTCAGGGTCAGTTTTGGGTTTTAGGGTAAAGGGGTATTTTTAGGGTTCAGGGTCAGTTTTGGGTTTTAGGGTAAAGGGGTATTTTTAGGGTTCAGGGTCAGTTTTGGGTTTTAGGGTAAAGGGGTATTTTTAGGGTTCAGGGTCAGTTTTGGGTTTTAGGGTAAAGGGGTATTTTTAGGGTTCAGGGTCAGTTTTGGGTTTTTGGGTAAAGGGGTATTTTTAGGGTTCAGGGTCAGTTTTGGGTTTTAGGGTAAAGGGGTATTTTTAGGGTTCAGGGTCAGTTTTGGGTTTTAGGGTAAAGGGGTATTTTTAGGGTTCAGGGTCAGTTTTGGGTTTTTGGGTAAAGGGGTATTTTTAGGGTTCAGGGTCAGTTTTGGGTTTTTGGGTAAAGGGGTATTTTTAGGGTTCAGGGTCAGTTTGAAGTTTTTGGGGTACAGGGTAAAAATAAATTAAATTTAATTATAATTTAAATTATTTATTAGCAAATAAATTAAATTAAATTACTTTGCATTATTTTTGGGGTTGTGGGTCAGTTTTGAGTTTTTGGGGTACAGGGGTACAGGGTAAAAATAAAGTAACATTAATTTAAATTAAAATTAATTTACGGAAATTAAATTATTTAAAATTACATTATATTATACTTTTAAAATTAAGTTACTATTATATTATTCTAATTAATATATACTTACCAATACTTACGTTGTAATGGTCCGCGTTGTAAAGGTACCTGCGTTGTAAAAAAATGCGTTGTAAATACATGCGTTGTTACATGACCCGCGTTGTAAAAACTGCGTTGTAACAGTATGCGGAGTAAAAGTCCGCGTTGTTACATCATACATCCGTCAGAAAGTGGGTTGCCGGTCACGTCCAGACTCCGAAGTTGCCGCCCGCTATTCCCCAGTTCTTCCGACGCCACGTCGAGTCGGCTCCGAGCTTGTGCGAGCAGGGGAAGGCAGGATTTTAACAGGATTTGTGTCGTGGCGAGCGGAGCTCGCTGACTAAGCGGCCATCTCGCTGCCCGCTCGGCCACGCCCCCCTCCACTCAAAGGTTTTTAACCAAATCCTTGGTGGTGGGCAGGGGACCCAGCTCCATGGGCCACCAGAGGAACGATGAAGGTGGAGATACACAGTTGAAAAATAATACCTCAGTTTTGTCTGCATTAAGTTTCAAATACTTTTTGTTCATCCAGCTAGCAATGTCCTTCAAGCAGTCCCTAAAATTATCAATGGCTGCCGTGGCATGTTCTTTAAAAGAGAACACCAACTGAGTGTCATCCGCGTAAGAGACTACCTTCATCCCCTTGTGGAAATGAGGGCCGCCTGCGGGGCAAGGTAGATCACACCCTAAATATCCTAAAATATTGACACACATAGTAGTTCCCTTCAGTGCTGACGCCTACTATGACAATGTATGCTTTTTGAGATTAAAAAAAACATTTTTTAATTCAGTCTTTTTTATTTTTTAAGAATAGGACAAGGGCCCAGAAGCTTCCCCAATAATAACGTTTTGCAAAACCTATGAGAAAACAAGCACTGGCAAATTCAAAAGGCCAGCAGCCAACTCTAAATCTACTGGCTTTTCCAATTCTAATGCAAGTTTGACTATAGTCAAGGCCTTTGATTTTATTATTTAATAAATTATATATGTATACTGAATGTTTATTCCCAGTGGAAATGGCAGCGCAATCAATCCTTGATTGCCAAAACGCATTAGGATTTCATGTGAGCTGCATTTCCACTGGGAATAAATGTTCGGTGGTGTCAGAAACTGGGCCTAGGCATCTTTGGCCTTTGAGGTTTATTAACAGAAACAGTGGTGGCTGGTGACATTTGAAAGTGGTGAGGCGTAAAATTATTGCCGTACTGCACCGTGGCAAACGAGCATAGCGAAGGTGCCTGAACAACCTACGGGGAATTCGGGGGGGAGGGGTATCCCTCCACAAACATT
The DNA here is from genome assembly GCF_964263255.1 of Lissotriton vulgaris. Lineage (NCBI taxonomy): Eukaryota > Metazoa > Chordata > Amphibia > Caudata > Salamandridae > Lissotriton > Lissotriton vulgaris. Next base: position 876,139,550 of record NC_141693.1, on the reverse strand, counting down.
TTAAAAAAAGAGTGGACAAATGGCGCATTTTTAAGCAAATTTGAGGTAGCAGGAAGGTTTAGAAAACAATACTATTTAATTATTAAGGAGAGCTGGGTGATGAATGGTCCTGGGAACCAACCTCTCAGATAGGAATAGAGTGATCAGTATGCCGAGACCTTGCACAACATGGTGGTATTCTGCTGAGTGTGATTGAGTATTTCTAGGTTTATTGCATGGGCGCTCGCTGTGCAAAGAAGTTTCTTGCTATGCCAGGAGGCTGCTTGCATGACTGCACATGATCCACATGATAGGGCTGAGTCCAGTGTGCCTGGAAGCTGCTGTGTTTTAGAGCGCTGCATGTGCACAATAGCCAGAGGCTATGAGAAATGGCTAGAGTGTGCCCATGCCATGCTCGATACACCAGTGTTCTCCTTGATGTGCCAGGGTGTTTCTTAGTGTGCAAGGGGATTACTCAGTAAGGGTGAACCCTCCCAATTTTCAAACTGCACCTCTCACAGGCTAAAAGGTGAACTCATAAATTTTCCAACCCCACCTTTCACAGGCTAAACGGTGAACCCTCACAATATTCCAATTCCAACTCTCACAAGATAAAGGATGAACTCTTTCAATGTTCCACATCCGTCTCTTACGCTAAAGGGTGAGACGTCATACCATTCCAGATTCTCTCAGAACATTTCAATACAAGTGACATCACACAGCCGGGCCCACTCCAAGGCTGCACACCCCACACCCTAAAATCTAACAATCTGCATAAATCCGGGCACTGGGACACTTGAGCTGTAAGATTTTATTTTTTCATGAGTAGCGGCGGAGAAGGCCAGCAGGTGTTTATTGCTGTGAGCACAAGGAAGGGTATGTTGGGTGGTGGGGGGAGCGGGCATCAAAAGGTTCACCGGTAAGAAGACAGGAGATAGTGTGTAGTGCCCGACATCTGCTTTTCCATGTAGTGTTGTCAGTCCGCACAGAAGCACGAGGGATGACTGACCGCCATTCAAATCCCCCTTCCCCCGTGAGAAGGGACGTGGGTCCACTGGGAGCTCAGGGTGAGAGCGGGTGTGAGGCAAGAGGGGGGCTTTATAAACTGTAGCTACATGTGAGTACTGCACTGCTAACATGCTTCCGTTACTTGAGGATTGCATCACATTTACATCGGACATGCAAAGCACACAGGCTTCACCAGTATTAAAAACAAAATATGTAGATAGTGACATGACACTGGTCGTTTACATACTGTACCGAAGGTAAATGTAGAGATCGGATTGCACTCATGCTAAACATACTGGGGGAAATGTCACCTTTTCAACAGTATGTAAACACAGCTGCAAAGCCATCGTAATAAATTAAAATGTGGATAATGGTTTGCCACTGGTGCCTTACATACACAGAGTAAATTCCACATGCACCCCAAGCATGTAAACGGACTGCTGCCAAGCCAGCGTCCACATGTGAACATGGCAGTGGTGTTTTACAAGTTGCAGTCTTTAGTGTAATCTTATGTATAATTCCATCACCGAGGAGTGAGCCTGTGAGAGCAGAAACCTACAGAAACAAGTGCATGGTGCAGTAAGCTTGCCCGCTCCTATGCACCGCACTTCTGGACTACATTTGCCTTAGTTATCACCTCTTAAGAGTTGGGATATTTTACCAATACTCTGGCTTGAGTGAGCAGCTGCATGGCAGACAGTCAAATTATGCTTCATATTGTTTTTTTTAAATATGTTTATTTTTTGGTTTTATTGATTCCACATACAACCGGGTGCACCCTCGCAATCTGACACTAATAAACCGTACTGGATGGGAATGCACAGTGTAACAGCCCAGAGAACAGTCAACAAAAGTTTAATGGAAAGAAGCGCTACTGAAATCATTGCTGGCCATAAGCAGTCAAGGCCCAGCCCCATCTCCAACAAGGTCCAGCAGTGCACCATGCCCTCAAGGCGGCCCATGCTTTACAGCAGTTTCGGCGACACCCTCTGCTCGCATGTGTTACCTTCTCCGCTGCCATATACATATCCACTGTGTTCCTCCACTCTCTTAGTGACGGGAACTTTGGCAGCACCCCTAGTGACTGGCACCATCTCTGCACCCACTAAACCTACGTTGCTAAAGAGAAGTTTGGTCCGGGGGACATTCACACCCGACCGGATACCGGAGAGGACGCACTACGGCTCAAGTGGGACTTTAACCACCAGAATATTGGGCACTTTAAGCACTATTATTATTATGCTTCATTATTGGTAGCAACATCCTGGAATATTTAGTAACGTATAGTGAACTTATTCTGGCATTCGGGCTGCCCCGGCACACAATAGCATTAATTCTGGTATTGATTCATTTTCTGGCAAAAAATTCGGATTGACCATTGATCTGCAATAAGGAAATAATAGCATTGCAGAATACTTATCAGCTGTGACCGGCATACTCGCCGGAGGGAGGGGGGAGGAGGGCACGCGGGTGTTCGCGGGTGGGTGGGGGAATAACAATTATAATTTTTTTTAAATCCGACCTTAACTGCCTCCTCTCCTGGCTGGTGTGGCGATGGTGCATTTCGGGGCCGGGGGTCCCATGTGTTCCCGCAGCTTTCCTGCAGGTCAGGAACAGGAAGGAGACAGCCCCCTTCCCTGGCCCTAAGCAAATCACAATGCTGCAATGACAGTTGTGATTGGTGAGGCACAGTGGAGAGTGCCTAGCCTGGCCATTTTCTCTATGTAGGCTGCATGTAGCAGCCTACATAGAGTAGGAGGGGGAGTGCGCATGACCGCTTTGTTCGGCCCTGGGGCCGACCAAACAGTCAGTACCCACAGCAGTGGGCAAGCCACTCACCCCCCCCCCCTGTCCTTGCGCAGGACCGCCCACCCGCCCTCCCACAACCAGGCAATCCAGGCACTTCTGCTTTCTCGCAGTGTGAGAAGCAGATAACATGAAATGGTAGTTTTGCCTTTTTATGTTATCTGCTTCTCGCACTATGAGAAAGCAGGGGGGTGACTCTGCCACTGAACAGGAAGCTCTGTCCCCGCAGCTGAGGCCGTCCTGCCGGGTTGGGGGCCCACATCGATGGAGGACGCTGTGTGTATTCATATTGGGGGGCATGACCTGCTTGCCTCTGTCCAGGAAGTGGCAATAAACCCAGAAATCTGGTCACCAAGGTGAGAAAGGGACGAGTGAGTTTTTTTTTTAACCTCTCTTAACACCGTTTCTGTTCCCCTTACATTGGTTGTTTTTCAAGCATAGTAGCTGCAACCATGAACTATGTTTTAAAGACTTTCATAATAGCAGATTTTAAAGAAATGCACATGGGCTCCTTACATCATTTTCCTACGCATTTTAAAAATGACATGAAGTTTATCTGCACTATTACAAACGCTATTGAAGACTATGTTAAACTGCAGTGCAGCTCCAAAAATTTGTGTGATATCATTGATGCATTCTGGGAGATGGATGAATGCATTACAGTATCATGTGAAATTCTAATTTAAAAGCACCTGTGTCTTGCAGACTAGATACTACTCACTTGTGAACAAGTCTTTAGCCTACCTAATATTATTTTAGCAAATATTTTTTCTCCTATATCGAGTAGGTTGATTAATCTATAGTTCCTTGGTGCGTTGACGTCTCCATCAAAAAGGGGACGTCAACGCACCGAGGAACTATAGATTAATCAACCTACTCGATATAGGAGAAAAAATATTTGCTAAAATAATATTAGGTAGGCTAAAGACTTGGGCAGAAGAGAGAGCAATTATTCCAGTGGAACAGGGCGGCTTCAAAGAAGGCCATTCTACAATAGACCACTGCTTTGCCCTATGGGCTTGATAGCCGAGTTTACTAAGAAAACCCTTAGGGAACAAGGTCAGGCGCTCTCCAGGGCGCAGGACCTAGATTATATGTCAGAGAAAAAATCGGTCCATTGGTTAAAAAAGTCATGGGTTAATGATGGCTGGTTCTCTTATTTGGACATTCTGCCCAACCGAGTGCTGAGATATGAAATTCTTAGGACTCCGGTTGGGGTTAACCCATGGAAGATAGATGGAAAATTAAAATCTGCACTGATCGGCCCAGAAGGTAACTGTAACTGTGGGAGTGGACTAAGACATGATATGCCGCATATTTTACTTGATTGCTTATTTGTACACGATATAAGGAAATAATTTTTACGTCCGATATTTCTATCACATAAGATAACTTCACTTGCCCAGGCGATCTGTTTACTTACCTTTATGCCCACATTAGAAATTGCAATTGGATTGGGTACATTTTTGAAGGGTTTAAAAGAATATTGAAGGGTGATTTCGAAAGAGGGGCTCTGATTTTAAGTTGTTTTAAAGTTTTATAAAATGAAAAATGTTCTTCTTATCCTTTTAGTGATTTTGAGATTTCTGTAAAAATAGGGCGGATTGTATGTTGTGTTTCTGAGGGCGTCACCCTCTTTTAATTTTCTTTTAACAAGTACTGAATTTTACCTATTTAAGATGTAGTAGAATTTTGTCTGTCCGTACTTTTTGATCCTAATTGCGTGTGTTCTGCACTGTTTAAAAGACCAAGGTCTAAATAAACAAGTTTCTCTCTCTCACTTGTGAACAAGGTTTGATTACCGAAACATGTTAGGAATTCATGCAAGCTGCCATTTCCACTGGGAATAAATGTTCGGTGGTGTGAAACTGGGCCTCAGCATCTTTGTTCTTTGATGTTTATTAATGGAAAACCGTCCCACCTCTAGGTCAGTGTGTGCCTATTGAGACCAAAAAAAGATTTTTGCTTTGAGGTAATGTTATTTTGTTTTGGTATTGGGTAGAGCTCAGCAGCTCCACCAGCAATAAGGATTACAAAGTGTTGGACTAGGCTCCTTCTGCAGGTTCATCCCCAAACATGCTGCCTTTGCCCTCCAATATTTCCTGAATTTGTTTTTGTTGTCATTAGGACCCTACATTTTACCACTGCTAACCAGTCCTAAAGTGTTTAAGCTCTCTTTTTAAAACATGTTAGATTGACTTGTACCCAATTGGCATATTTAATTTACTTGTAAGTGCCTCGTAAAGTGGCATTACATGTACCTAGGGCCTGTAAATGAAATGCTACTAGTGGGCCTGCAGCACTATTTGTGTCACCCACTTAAGCAGCACTTGGAAAATGTCTCAGTCCTGTCATTGCAGAGCCTATGTGTGCTGTTCAAACTGGCATTTCAACATGGCAAGTAAACAAACCTTCCCTTTTCATACATATGACACCCCTAGGGTAGGCCCTGGACAGATCAGAGGGCAGGGTGCAATGTATTTAAAGAGAAGGACATGAACTTTTAAGTTTTATATTTTCGGCATTGAAAAACTCCTACATTCGTTTTTCACTACTGCAAGGCCTATCACTCCCATAGGATAAAATTGGAGTTACCTTGTTACATTTTATAAGTGTCATTTCCAAATGGGAAGAGATGCAGTTCATGTGTGATGTCTTCAGAATCACAATTTTAAATCCAAACTCACGGTGAAGTCGGATTTTAAATTGCAATTCTGAAAATGCCACTTATAGAAAGTTGGTGTTTTTTTGCCTTAGCCATTTGGTGCCTGCAGCCTGTCTCTGTGTCACATAGCAGGGTGTGGGTGACAATTGGGCTTTGTGCACTCCTAGACAGCCCCACATAATAGGAGCTTAGGTGGGACTAGATGGGTCATTACTGGCAGGGCCAGGCCCGCTTAAACTTGAATAGGCTGTGCTCTGCCTCCACATAGAGGGCTGCATGCCCCCTGTAGTTAGTCTGGAGCCAGGGCCGGAGAGGCAAGGCATGTGTGCACTTCCAAGGCATGTCTCTAGAAACTTCTCCCCACTTCAGAGGCACAATTGTGTATAAAAGGAGTACCTCAGACACCAACTCTTCAGTACACTTCTGGACCTGTGGATGCTATACCAGCAAGAAGGGCTGCTGTGCTGCTACAAGGACTGCCATTCTGCTGGACTGCAGCTCTCAAGGAACGGCTGCCTGGCTGTACTGGCCTGCTGCCTGTTGCCCTCTTGCCTGAGGAAAAAGAACTGGACCTGCAACTTCATCTTGAACCCAGGACCCCAATGTGACTCAAAGGGATAGTCTGTTGGCTTCCTGATCTGATCCTCATGGACCTAAAAGGCTCCCCAACCAGCTTGGACCCAGTTGCAGTGAGTTCCTGACCCCCCCAATATTGACTTTCAGGCCCTGAACCCTTGGTGTAGCTCACAGACTCTTAAATCAAGCTTTTGGGCTCTTCACTATAGCAAACAGGCCCGCTTGCACTGGAACCGCACATCTGAAACCGAAATTCAGTACAAGCCATCGCCAGCCGTCTTCTCACAACAAGCATTGATCGACCGTGGAGAATAGCCACCACAAAGCACCAGCCCGCCCGTCCACGACACCCAGCCTGTTCTTTGCACCATGCCCCCAGGGACGCTCTCCTTCTTCCCTGTGAATCTCTCCAACTTGAACGAGACTTTTGGCACAAAACTTGAAAAGGTAAATAAATCTTCAACAGGACTAATCTTGAGCTGTATCTGACCCGTGCTCCGTTGTGGTCAGCCTGAACTTTGTTCCAATCCAGTGCGACCAGATAGCTGCAGTTGGTGCTTCCTGCTTTTCGGTGCTGTTGTATAGTCTATTTAAAAAAATCATAATTCTGGTTCTTCTGATTGAGGTCTTTTCATTTTAATAGTGTTCTATTTATTAAACTAATCTCTATTTTCCTAACCTGGAATGGGATCTTTTTGTGTGGAATTTCCACTGTTTTATTGTCTGAAGTGTTGGTAAAATACTTTACACATTGCCTCTAAGTTAGGCCTGACAGCTCTGAGCCAAGCTGCCTGGGGGCTTAGCACAGGTTAATTTGGGCTTCGCTTGTGCCTTACCCTGACTAGGATTGTGGTTGCTGCTTGACCAAGGCTCACACCCCAGTCAACCAGTAACCCAATTTCTAACACAAAGCCATGAAGAAATAATTAGTAAGAACAAAAAGGGTAGGTAGGCATCACCAGATCTATTCTCCTATATTACATGAGAACAAGACTGAACCTTTGAAAAGGGGTTGTAGAAATGGCCCGATTTAACTTGTGCTGCACATGTGTATGTATTGGTATTAAATTAGCACAAACCTAGGTCGGGAGCAGCAAATCGGATGTATTGGAAGACCAAGACTGTACATAGAATGGTGATTTACACCTTTTATATCTTTTGGATTGGAGAATAACAATCTGCAATTGAATTTAGGATATTTGTATTTTTAAACAAAGAAAGATTAAGCCCCAAGTTTCCAAAGTCTGCAGCTTAGCGCCACTAGACTAATAATACCCTGAGAAAAATAAAAAAAAGGTTTACTTCATAAGTTTGAAACCATAAAGTCGTCGGCATTTGATTCTTTACAAGAATAATCAGCAGGCTGCTGGAGCTTTTGGGCTAAAATAAACTAATATTTAGGCCTGTTGACTTGTTCATTCTGGCGAAAGTTGAATTTTTAAGTTCTCCTGACTCACTCTGTATGATATAAGAGCACCAGAGATAGCTTCATTATTGAGATATATTGTGTACTGGGGAGAGCGAAGAGTTGTGAAATAATTCTCACTTTAAATAAGACTGTTGTCTTGATAACATCTCTGTGACTAATGCTGAAGTAACTGTAAATTTGTTTCAAGACCTTCTTTCCTACTTGCTGCTTTTATTAGTTTAGCCCTCTGTATTGGTTGCTGCTTGGCATTGTTTTCAAAAGTGTGGAGCCACAGGCAAAAATAGAAAATGTACAGTAGGCAAGTCGGTTAATTAGCTTCTCTGCCTCGATTCCAGGCACCCCCAGTCGTCGTTCTTCAAATCTACATGTTCCAAAATCGTTCATCTCATCTACATTTTTCAAATTTTGGTGGTAGCAAACATTCAAAGTGTGGTCCTTTCCTTTTTATGTTCCACACTTTTTTTGGGCGGTGGGGGGGAGTTTTTTTATAGCGCAAACTAGACCTGAAGGTATCGGAGCACCTTGCATGATCACCAACTGCATTACAGATGGGCACTTTAGTTTTGTTAGATACAGGTAGATGAAGTGATTTGCCCAGAATCCCAAGATGTTGAGCGCCCCTTGCTGAGACTCAAACAGAGTTACCCAACTTCGAGGTCCACCGCTCTAGCCTTTAGGCTACATCCTCTACACATGTGCATTCTGGGTGCTCTTCATTTTTCTCCGTGGCCGTTATTTCTTGCTTTAACTTGAGCACTCCTCGCCAGTATATCTTTAAGACCCACACATTCTAAACATATTCTAGCTGATGTGATTTTGTGCAATGCAACTGTTACAATTCAGCATCAGTGTGAATGAAAACTTTGGAGGAGTGTTGGGAATCCCTCGGAATCCGTGCCAACAGTTGGAGACAAATGCTCCAGCTGTTTCTCAATAGTGCCGCCTTTTGTTGTTCAAAATGTCTCTTGTGAAAAGTTGCAATAAAATAGCAAATTCCTGGAACTTCGATGAAAACGTTTATTTTGTGTTGAACTTCAACATCGATCACATGCTTTTTGTGTACCTTGGAGATCTATATATGCAAAGCACTTTGGCCTCGACACATGGACTATTGAGAGCTCTACTGAAGGCTGGGGCCAATAATGGCTGTTATGGGCCTTTCCCAGAATACCAATGGTTGCCTTTACGTTTCTCCTTTATAATTGACATCATTCTACCCTCAAGGGTGTAATAGTTTCAGCTTAGTAACAGTTTGCTATCGTGCCTAAACAGGCAATACAAACAATACACACATGTAATACAAAAAGCACAAATCGTCTTTAAAAACATACTTTTACTATTAGAAATGTCACTAATATACATTACCCGCCTACATACAAGCAGTTAAAATCGATATGTATTTTTTTAACCAGAAGACTACAAATATTAAAATCTCTCCTATCCTATTTCATAATAAAACAATAAACCTAAATTCCCACCCACCCCCTGAACTGGAACACTTCGTCCATTTTTATTTCCGTACTGGGTTAACGTTGGTGGCACAGCCTTATAGTCCTTGTGCCTCAAGCTATATCGGTTGCCAAAGGCCCTCTCGTTTGCTTTCAGCCTTCATCTGTTTCTTGGATTATAAATCGGGTTCATGGCTTTTAACAACTGGCATAGCTCTCAACAGTGGGCTACAAGGCTATAATGAAGAGACTGGCCCAAGTGCGGTAGCCTTTGAATTCTTGTCAAATGTCTTGCTTTTCAGATTTTGTTTGCAGTGGAATGTGTTTAAGTTTCATGCTTCTGTTTTCAATTTAAGACGCCGACGTCTGGGCAGGAAATGTACAAAAGAAAACATATTAAATCGTTACCGTGAAAAAATACAGTAAAATACGGTTCTGTTTGATTATTTGATGGAACCACGTTTAACTTTTTCGTAGCAGTAATAATATTGGACACGGCATAAGATGATTTTAGATAAATCGAACTGATCCAGCCATTGTTTATTATATTTCGCGAACATGCTTGAAAGTGTCTTTGTATAATTTTTGCCGACTTCTCTGCAAGTGCTCTCTACCTATAGTGGTTAATTTGTTTGGTCTGCTCTCAAATCCAACACGATGAAGTCTGGCGAAGTTCTGCAGCTTGGTTTCTCCAAGTTAAGAAGCTGTTTGGAATCATGCTAGAGAGCCTCAGGCGTTTTTGCTCTCAATTTTAATATCATTTTCTGATTCTGTATCAAAGGTGCTGTACAGCCAGTGAAATCATTTTGGTAGATGGAGCTTTAACAAAATGCCCACAGCATACATTGACCGTAAGCAGGGTACCCCAATGAATAACCATATTCAGTAAGCACCCTTTCCTGTTTCTGAGGGTGCAAAGCTAAAGCTATACTTGAATTACCAAGGGGCAGATGGATCAAAGGTTTTTGCCCATTCTGTGTCTATGGGAAAATGTGTTGATGCATATGGTTCCAAATTCTTAAGGTTGGAGTTTGTGAATCTGTTTAAGGAGGCTATTTAAGTAGAGAAATGTTGGATACTCACTCTGAACAAGTGACAATGTATGTAAGGGCGGACAAAGGCTCTGACATTCTAGTTTGATGAAAAGTTATCTTTTTTATTTTATGCCACTGTATATTCCTTTTTGCTCAAGTTTGAGGGACTATAAGTACTTTGTACAGACATGTTCACCCGCAATATGTTTGTTTGTGGAGATTAGCGTGTTTGTAGACTTACTACTTTAACCCTTCCTGATACTTGTACCTGTGTCAAGATTGCTGCAGTTCACCCTTGCAGCTCGGTAAACAGTTGTTAAGGTCACACACCATGAATTGTACTTCAGGACCTTACGAGAAAACACAAGCTCATTCAATAGCTTACTTCAAACCTAGGTGATTCATCACAAGGAGCTTCAAATCTTTGAATTAACATAGGTGTTACTAAAGTACTTCTTGATTCGTGTGATGTGGTGACTGCCTAGTAGACTTTGGGTTTTTATAACAGAAGTCTTGATCGTATTTGCTGCCTAATTTACCATAAATTAAAAATATGTGCATCTATGCCATTGTGATTCTCAATCCGCAATCCCACTATGACTCCAGAAACTTTTCAAACATAATCCAAAGTTACATGTGATTCAATAGTTAAAGCATGAGATTTTAGAGTGCACGGTTAAGATGACATAATAGAAATGCAATAGATGAAGGGTCAGTTTGAACCTGACTGAACAACATGGATCAAAATGTGCTTCACTGGTTCTTAAAGCTTTGACAAGCTTGAGAATTCACAACAAGTTCAAAACATGAGAACTGTAACCTGTCCATACACACTTTTTAGGATATTGGATTGATAAAATCCACCTTTGGTTTATAAAATTGTCTACAGCTTGTGGTAAACCCAATCAGCCTGGTAGGAAGGCTTCATCGTTATGTTGGGCATCTGATAAGAGATGTGCAGAGCATGTTCGTGGTAGTAATTGAGATACAAGCGTACAGCAACATAAATTACCCTCCCCAAAGCCTTACCCATGAACTTTAGGTAGAATTCAGTAAAGACGCTGCTCAAGTCGTTCACAACAGTTTTAATAAAATACCTTTTTTATTGTTTACAGCTGAATAACAGCAAGGCAAATAATAAAAAGACAAAAACTACAGCCATCACCAAACATATGACACTCAGTAAGAAGTGATCAGCATCTGTAACAAAGGGTGTCTGCACCTCATCTTCAGAGGAAGCCTCATGCAACCCCCCACCCCGTCCCAGAAACTTAGTCATCAGTTCACGCCAGCCTGCAGGTTGTCCTCCACCTTATCATGTCTGCATGTCTTAAGGCATACTTCTTCTGCCACTTCCCACTCACTCTTATCTCTTGCCCAGCTATCTACACTAGGCCCAACCTGATCTATCCAGGTAATAGCGACGCTCCTCTTCACCAAGAGCAAGAATACCTTTACGCTTCTTAAAATCTCCCATCAAGCAAATGACAGGATCCAGCTCAGTTGCAGCTCCAAGGTTCCGTGGTAACACGCCTCACAACAGACTCCCAAAAAGTTGTAAATAAGGGACAGCACTAGGCAAGGTCCAAGAAAGACGCCACTGGGCCTGACACTGATGGCAACAACTAGGCCTACTGGAGTCTATCCAATGCAGCAGCACTGGCGTAACATGCGTACGATGCAAGAAATTAAAATAGACCAGTTAAAATCGTGCATTACAGGATACAGTCCAGACCATAGAACAAAACCTGCTTTACTGTGCATCTTCTAGGGGCAAGCATAGTTCCTCCTCCCAAGCAGCTGTGGCCGGGAATGGGTTTCGGAGTTTGTCAGCAAACAAGGCCCTATGCAGGCGTGAGACCAAATAACGGGTTCCTTCCAACTCCAACAACCCTGGGAACAAGAGTGAAGTGGACGGGGAAGACGGAAACGCGGACCATATTTTCCTAGTTATGCCAGCTATACTGGCATACAGTAAAAATTCCCAGTTCCCTATCCAAAGGCCTCCTGAGCCACTTCAAAGGGGATAAAATCCTCATTGGGATACTATTCTCCTAGGGTCTTCCATCCACCTCCCAGCCAGGTAGTAAGATCAACTGACTCAGCAAGCGTCAGAAAAGCTGGTAGGTCACAAAAATGAAACCCCTGAGCTAATGGAGCTCTCACCATCACTACCATTACCGCTCACTCCCAAAAGAACACTATGTGCCTGATAAGATATGATACTGGTGCCTCGTCCGGTCCCCCTGAAAAACAACTGAGGGATTTAATTTTTTCAATTAAATTTGAAAATTGAACTGAGGGAAAGTAGTACAGTGTGCCTCGTTGGCCAAAGGTGCCTTTGCCTAGTATTCCCCATCCGACAACCAATAGGTGGCATGTTGCAGCTGGGAGGCCAGGAAATACAACTCCAGATTGGGAACCACCAATCCACCCTCCATCGTGGGCAAAAACATGAATTCACGTGCCACCCTACTCTTGCTGCACATCCATATAGGAGTTGGGAGAAGAGAGTGCAATTTCCAAAATATCACCCAGGGAAGTGTGTCAAACGAATGCTGCATAATATACAGACACAGGGGTAAAAACACCATCTTAGCCACAACGACTCGTCCCATTCGGGACTGCGGGAGGGTATTCCAAAATTGGACCAAAGCGCCCAGACCCATCGTAACTTTGTCAATATTGCAGTGCTGTCACTGCAGGGAAGTCAATTTTCCATCTCGCAGGGAGGAGAGGCAAGGTAGCAGAGTTCTCAGTAGCTAACACACCCAGTGGAAACAGTAGTGATTTGCCCTAATTAATTCTAAGACCTTTAAACTAAACAAATGTGTCTAAATATTATAGAAGCAGAAGTAAGGACTCCTACGGGGCAATAAGATAAAAGAGGGTGTCATCTATGTAAAGAGATGCCAGGTGATACATATCGCCCACTCAGATACCTCAGTCCAATATCCTCTATCAAATCTGGATCCCCAGTGGCACACGTGCTATGGCAAAAGGAAGAAGAGGGAGAGGGCAGCCCTGTTGCATACCTCTACTGACCACCCTTGAGTCAGAGCACAAGACACCAACCTTCACTCTCTTCATTGGTGCAGGATACAACAGACACACCCATGACCGAGAGTGCATGCCAAATTCCATCATTTCCAATATACACATAAGATAATGGCAATGCACCTTATTGAAAGCCTTAGCAATATCGATATAAAACACTGCCAGTTTCTCTCCCCTACCCTCCACTTTGTGCATCACATGCATCAGCCAGGGCATAACCGGGGTTGTGTTATGCCCCGGAATAGCATTGCACTGGTCCTTATGAACCGGTTGGGCTATCACCGGGCACAGTCTAAGAGCAAGTACCTTACAGAGCACCTTTTTGCCTGTGTTGATCAATTCAATTTTCAATTTCTATTCTATTCAATTCATGAAGCTTTATTCGGTACAAATGAATGACCATAAAAGCACAAGCATACAATATACAGTAATTCATACAATTCCTGTGTTGATCATTGTAAGCTGTCGATAGGCAGACTGGTCAGACGTGACCGCACCTGGCATCAATACCATAGAAATACAACCCTCTTGCATGGAAGGGGGCATAACACAATACTCACGAGCCCCTTGATGCACCTAAAGCAGACATTGCGTAAGGTCCAGAGCGAAAGGATGGTAAAGCTCGGCTGAGAAGCCATTGCTCCCAGGCGTCTCCCCTCTGGAAGACACTCAAAAGGGCCGCCCTGATCTCTTAGTTGACGTGGTGAGAGATCTAGGAGCAATCACTTGAATTAATTTCCATAACAGTGAAGACCAATGGGACTCCACAGGAAATAACTAAGAACATTGTAGTGAGCTTAAACAAAGGTTGACAGTTACATCCAGGTCATTCATTCATTAAATGTTCAGATTTATGCAGCATTACTGCCAGATTGAATTGTCCAAGAGCCTATATATACAGGATAAGGTAAAAAACTAGAACACTGACAATAAATACATAATGGACACAAAATCCAAAAGTGTGTTCAATAAAGGAAATCCCTAATCTAAATTAAGCAGGTATAGGTCTGGAAAGGGCATTTTATTTATTTATTTATTTATGGGTTTGTACTGCGCTAGAATCGTCTCCCGAAGGAGTATCTCGGCGCCTTAGCAAATGACAGACCAAGAGTGGAAGAACTAAAGATCTAGGAAAGGTGTTAGAGTTGGAACAGGAAAGTCTTTAACAGTTTCCTAAAAACCAAGTGGTCCGTACAATGCCTAAGGGACTCTGGAAGTTTATTCCAGAGGCATGGTCCAAGATAGGAAAGTGCCTTTCCACCCTGTCTCGCTCTTTTGACGGTAGGGATTTGAAGGAGGGACTGATTACTGGAACGGAGGGTACGTACTGGGTTGTAAGGGACAAACTTATCTGCCAAGTACGCAGGGCCCAGGCCGTGTAAGCCCTTGTGGACAACACAGCAGGTCTTGAATTTGATCCGTTGACGGATCGGCATCCAGTGGAGTTTTTCCAGCAAAGGGCGTTATCGAGATCTAGGTGGGCCATTTAGGACTAGCCTAGCAGCAGTATTTTGTACCACCTGGAGCCTACTAAGTAAGCTATAATTTGCTGAGAGCAACAGTCCGTTACAATAATCCAAGCGGCTGAGCACCAAAGCCTGAACAAGGGTTTGCCTAGTTGTATCCGGTAGAAGGGGAAACACTCTTTGGAGAAGTCCTATTACATGGAAACAGGATCCAGCAGTTTGGATTACTTTTCTTTTAGAGAGAGACCTTGGTCTATCCGCACACCCAGGTTTTTTACCACCTGTTTTGGGCAGGGGACGGGCCTAGATCTGTGGGCCACCAGTCCGGCGTCCACATCAGTGTGGCATCCCCAAAGAGCATTACCTCCATCTTTCCCACATTGGATTGTAGGAAATTCGAGGCCATCCATTGCAAAACCGCCTTCATGCCTTCTGAAAAGGACTGTTTAACCACCGAGCTGAGTGACCTAAATGGGAAGAGGAGCTGAGTGTCATCAGCATATGACACTGGGATGAATCCATATGATTTTAAATATGTGTGAACATTGAAAATGCGCACATCCCAGTGTTTGGGCACTCCCTCTGGTTCACAAATAGATTGACTCCATATGGTTTTATGAATTTATTCAATAAAGTTACTTGTTTTTCAAAAGTTCATCAGTGGATTATTTGCATCCAATTCGTTATATTTTTCACAAAATCATCATCACTCCAATGCATTTCGGGTCCATTACCCTTTCTCAAGGAGCACTAAAAGAATAAGAACGATCTAGGTTGACATCATGGTTAAATAACCTAAAGATAACATATTCAAAGAAGAGCATTTCCCAAATAGTGAAAACAAACGTGTAAATTCACAAAACAAACGAAAGTCTGTGCACAAAGATATAAAAGTAACCAAGAGTAAAGGATAGTGGAGAGACTGGGGGGTGTCAGGATATAATTAATGCACCCAGAAAAGGAACGGGTGCACGAAGAAAAAGCTGGGGTAAATAGTAAATGCTCACGTGTAAGCGGAGCTGTGAATGCGGTGCTGGAAGGGAAAATGAAAACACGGGCGGTTAGATTATCGCTCGAAAAGCGAGTGTCACTATGAGCAAGAGTTTGCTGCCGGGTCTCAGCTTAAGGGCTTACCGATATAGGATTTTGGGTGGGGACAAACGAAGTCTCCAGGTCGTTGACTGTAACTCTGGGTCGCCGGGCTGCAGTGACGGCTCACTAGTGAAATTGACGTAGTATAAACGCGGGGTGGGATCGGTGAACATAGAAAGTGACGAGGGACCAAAAGGTACTGACAGTGGGGGCCATGTTGAGATGGGCAAATAATGTGAGGTTGGTAAACGGGGTGACATGAGGTAGCAGACGATCAAGGAATGAAAATAGCAAACGTGTGGATGGACAGAATAACAAAAAACATTATCAAAAACGGGTGATATTGAAATAAACATAAAAAGTGCATGAACATCACAGTAAACTCGCACAATGTAAATGTGTCCTAATATACCCAGCCGGGTATTTTACAGAAAGCAGCTTAATTCGATACGGTCATTAAGACCGAAAGGTTTATATGATTGCAAATGGTAAATCCATGAAGTTTCCCTTTGTAGTAGAAACTTATTATTGTCTCTTCCTTCCTTTTTTTCAACCATTTCAAGGACCAAAAATTTCAATTGTGCCACAGTATGTTGATTCTCCATGAAGTGTGTCGCCACACTAGATTTAGATTGTTTTGTCCTGATGTTGGATTTGTGTTCATTTAATCTAACTTTGATTTTTCGCTCTGTTTTACCTATGTAGATCTTTCCACATGGGCATTTCAGGAGGTAAATTAGGTTAGATGAATCACAAGTTGCGTTGACTTTCAGATTGATTGCTGTCCATCTCATTGGGTGGTTGATTTTGTTACCGTTAATGATATTATTACAACTGTTGCAGTTAAGGCACGGTTTAGTGCCTTTGTAGATGGGTGAAATGGGTGTTTCTTTTGACAAGATTTCCTTCAGGTTGTTAGCTCTGGTATATGCAAAGATCGGGGGGCTTTTAAACATATCTTTGAAGTCAGGTTCTGATGCCAAAATTCTCCAGTGTTGTAGGATAATTTTTTTGTATCTTCCACTCAGTGTTGAGTATTTAGAGACGACTACCATCCGGTTGGTCCCGTCTCTAAATACTCAACACTGAGTGGAAGATACAAAAAAAAATTATCCTACAACACTGGAGAATTTTGGCATCAAAGAGCTAACAACCTGAAGGAAATCTTGTCAAAAGAAACACCCATTTCACCCATCTACAAAGGCCCTGGCTGATGAATGTGATGCACAAAGTGGAGGGTAGGGGAGAGAAACTGGCAGTGTTTTATATCGATATTGCTAAGGCTTTCAATAAGGTGCATTGCCATTATCTTATGTGTATATATCTTTGTGCACAGACTTTCGTTTGTTTTGTGAATTTACACGTTTGTTTTCACTATTTGGGAAATGCTCTTCTTTGAATATATTATCTTTAGGTTATTTAACCATGATGTCAACCTAGATCGTTCTTATTCTTTTAGTGCTCCTTGAGAAAGGGTAATGGACCCGAAATGCATTGGAGTGATGATGATTTTGTGAAAAATATAACGAATTGGATGCAAATAATCCACTGATGAACTTTTGAAAAACAAGTAACTTTATTGAATAAATTCATAAAACCATATGGAGTCAATCTATTTGTGAACCAGAGGGAGTGCCCAAACACTGGGATGTGCGCATTTTCAATGTTCACACATATTTAAAGTCATAACACTGGCGTAGACGGACGGTTACGCCACCAGTTGGAGCACCTTTAAACTCTAAAACGTATCTTTGAAGATTCAATTACACTTTTCCATTAACTACGCTGTGCATTGCCCATCCTGCTTTTTGAATGAATCCATATGATCTCATAAGGCTGGCTAGGGGGGGGCCACGTAGATGTTAAAATGTGTAGGGCTCAAACATGAGCCCTGTGGCACCCCCTTTGTGAGCTCTACAGATGCAGATTGGAATGAGCCCATGCTAACGCACTGTGTACGGCCTGATAGAAAGCTCCTCATACAGACAGCACCAAACCCTCTAGCCCCACCTCTTCGAAACGACTGAGCAAAATGTCATGTGATATCTTATCGAACGCTGCTGACAGCTCAAATAGCACCAAAATCATCGAGTTCCCCTTATCCTGGGACATACGGAAGTCATCTGTCACCGAGAGGAGCGCTGATTCGGTGCTATAGTTTGGCCTGAACCAGACTGGGAATGTGATTAGGCAATTAAGGTTAGGTGTCAGCTTCAGAAAATCAAAAAACGGTTTCTGATGAGAGAATATAAAGGCTTAGGTATAAAGCCTTTGCACTCAGACAAAGCTAAGAATGGTCTTCTCAGTTCGAAGTCAGCAAGCATCTTCTCTCTAGACTACAAATCATACACTATCATTATTCAACAAGGCACTAGTTTTTTACATTACAGCTTGTTCTCACTCTCTGGAGTCAATTCTATTACTCAAGACTATGGGAGCAGGTAAACACCCCTCTTTCTCAGGGCAGCACAATGGGTCCATGCATGGCTATATCCTTGAATTCTTACACTGCACAGACTGTTAAAGTCCACTGTTCGCACGAGCTCTTCTATCATCCTTGCACCACCTTCTTCTGATTAAAACCTCACTGTAAGTCTCCTAATACATAACAATAAACTATTCAATCGCTAGCAATATTCGTCTTGGAAACACAGCATCTACAGTGGGAAAACACATAACGTGCTAAACAAACAAAAATGAAATGTGCAGGCCTCTTAACCTTAAAAGTGTAAAATACGACATTCAAAATGACAACAAAATACAGCTAACTTAATTTACACAGCATGTTAACTCAGTTCTGTACATAATGGCTAAATGTGGTCACCTACTACAAATTATATGATTAATAAGCACGTTATTTAACAATGTGGATCACACTTTGCTAATTCATCCATTATTATGCACAAGTAACATTCTCCTTTAGTCAACCCTCCACCGCCCAGGTGGCTAAAATAGCCATCACATTAGATACAATTGAATCCTCCAGGAACACGTTGTCACTCTGCTGAGTCCTTCATCTTACCCTTAGAGATTTGCAACTCCTTCATGTCTTTGTAAGCCTTCCACTTTCTCTCTTCCATTTCAATTTCTTCCTTCTTTTACCTTCTTTCTTTCTTTTCTTATTTGCTTACAAGCATCTAGATCCCTTATACAAAGCAAATAAATTAAGCAAATACCAATAATCAAAACAGGCCATCTAAAAGTTTCAAACGTGTGCTCACAGCCACTTAATCCCATGTATATTTTTTTAACATATCACAAATTCGCAGAGGGTTCATAGACCTGTAGTAAAATAAACACAATAAAGAAATGTGTGGACTCTTGCGCTTTGAACCCCTTCCCCCCTCGGGGATTGGCCAGGACCAGGGCGGGGAGGGGGGGGGCATTTGGGTCTTGGCTTTGTGGACCTCACGCCCTCCTCCCGGGCAAAGTCATTCTGGCCCATAGACTCCATCTTTGGTGGCTGTGTATTAAATTGAGGGGAGGGGAGATGTGCCCCCTCCCCAGCCATACTATTGCCCTGGTACCGGCTCCTTCACTGTGTCCCAGGGATGCCACCCTTGCACTGACAGGAATATTTTATGTGCTCCCACACGGTGGGAGTAGAAAGCTGCTCCTGCAGTCTTCCACCGGCATCCACAGCACCCGGGATGGATCCTGGCAATTAAGCAATGGGGCTGCAGGGATTCCACCGAAGACCTCACACTAAAGAAATGCTGTGGGTGTCCCAGGTGGGCACTTGGGCAGCCCAGTCATTTGAAAATAAACGTATTGAACAACATGTTTCTGGCTTTTGCATGACCCATGGGCTTTCCAACCCCCCCACCCTCTTTGCGGACCCTACCTACATTGAAAGATGTGGGAGTCCCAGGTGGACATCAGGGCACCAATACACCAAAAATAATACTAAATAAATGACATGAGCCGTTCATTTATTATTCACTGCTCCTGCATTGAATGCCCCACGTCTTATATTTACTTTATTTGGATCCTGGTGATGCCACCAGAAGAGCCAAAGGCACCACAAAGCATTTTATTTTATGTTGTGGGTGCTGCAGGGAGTGCAGCAGTTACGCTGCAACATAAAAAACAAACTGTAGGTCTCCTAGGAAAGCTTACCAGATTTTTTTAAAGCACTCGGAGCTAGAGTTCCATGCTGTTCAGCTGGAATGCAGGACCCACTTATGGTTGTTTGTATTATTGCAATGTGCGGCCTTGTGATATTAAAAGAAAGACTTGAAGGCATGTTGATGTGTTTTTTTTACAAGACTTTATAACTTTATAAAAATTGTTTTATGACAATCATTTTTATTAAACATTGCAATTTATGAATCAATGAAATATATATTTAAATGTGCACAAAATAACTACAACTCCCGCGGTCTACATGCACAGCTTATTTCCTCACACATTATGTCACTCATGACGTGTCCTATTACTTTATTGAGAACATCACTTGAATATCTTAAATGATAACTGTTAATAACAAGACTGAACATGGCGGAGGTACAAGTTGGTTATTTTAGGGCATATGGTTCAGTTACTTGAGATAACTATAGCTGGTAAATTTCAGTACTTTTGTTTGCTTAAAACGCTATGTTTTAACTGACATTTTCACCTAACTTTAATGTCTGTTTATTTTTATTTTTTAAATTAATGTGTATATATATATATATATATATATAACAGGAAGGTACATATGCGAGTTAAGCATAGTAAGTCTATATATATATCTCTGTGCACCCACCTTGTCTATAATTTGGCTTTCAATATTTTAGTTGCAATACCGTGGCTCAATATTCCTTCTGCGATACTCCACACCACAATCCTTCCTCTGATTATGCGTACAGTGCTACCTTAGCTCCAGGGACATCTTAAGGATTTTGGGGGCCCTGGGCCCAACGTGTTTTGTGGGCCCCTGTTTGGGACAATTTTGAATTCATGATCCATTTTCAGCTCTTTCATACCCTCTTTGGCCAAGTCACTGAAAGTGCTCAGGCACACTTGTCCAAATTCAAAATGTGTTTACACGTAATATTCAGGGATAGTAATGTGTGTTTTCAATATTGTAACACAGCACCAGCTCACTAATATTACTGGAAATTATCACTGTGACAACCTGCCATTTCTCATACGTGAGGTCCTGTTTTGATCTAAAAGACACTTTTATATGAACGCTGCATGAAACTTAAACACATAATTTCTCTGCAAAATGTCTGTAATAGACTCACACATCACCCACATTAAAAGTAAATGAAAGGAAAGGCTACTCGCCCTACTTAACATAGATTCAAATTACTAGCAAAGCTTTTGGCAGATAGACTGGGTGGTCCCCTCCCTGGGTCAACATGACCAAAACGCGCTTTCACCCTCAAGATGCACCTCCTTAAACCTTCTGCGCTTATTTAGGATTGCCGCATATTCGTAAACCCAATGGCTGAGAGCAGGCTACTTTATATTAGACCTGGAGAAGGCATTCAGCTCAGTGGAGTGGGGATTCCCATTTGCCGCACTAGACAAATATCATCTGGGGGAGCCTTTTCTCAACATGTATAGTGCCCCTACTGAGAGGGTTAAAACAGCTCCCTACATATCCGGCCTCGTAGAAGTACGCAGAGGGACTAGGCAGGGCTGCCCTCTGCTCCATTGCTCTTCGCACTGGCGATTGAGCCACTAGCGGAAGAAATACACACAGAGATACCAGACAGCATTGTGCTATGAGACGGAACACACAGAATATCTTTGTACACGGACGATCTGCTGCTATACATAAGAGACATCCACTGCATCCCACAGAGATTAGCAACTATATTGGAAAACTTTGCTTCAATATCGGGACTACAAGTAAACATCACTAAATCCTGTCTATATCCCTTCAGCGAGCAATGCAGTGACTCTGAGTATGCACTCAACAAAACATGTGTCCGTTGGTGCGCATAAACATTCCGCTACCTGGGCATCCGCGTATACAGAATCCCAAAAGACTTGGAAGGTGACAGCCTGGGCAGAGCACTGACTGCAGTCCACTCCCAGATGGCGTTTTGCGACATGCTCCCACTATCAGTGACTGGGAAAGTGGCCATAGTAAAGAATGTAATACTGCCCAGGTTTTTGTATGATTTCACAAATCTCCCACACTTCATCCATTCATCCTTCTTCTTTGCCCCTCGATAAAATTGTAAAAGTTTTCATATGGGGAAAATCTAGAAACAGGGTGGCGATCAGCAAACTCTACTTGCCAGTAAACCAGGGTAGCCGACATGTTGGTGCACTGCACACTTCACACACTCCCGTTTGAATGGCACATATATCTTCTGCATTTATATCATAGAAGCCGCAACAATAAAATCATGTCTAGATTTCTAGATCTGGGGTTGGCAGTAGCAAAAAAGGCTAATCACAAAAAGATGGAAGGACCCTGACCCGCTGCTCATAATAATGTTGAGACGCTTCATGCTAAACTGGGCCAAAGCATAAAGTACTGCACTCAGATGCGAGGACACGCTTGGGATCCGCAAGATCCCCCTCGCTGCAAGTTGGGATGTAATCCTAACCGCACTGACCCACACACAAGGTAAAGCCACGTCCTCTCAGACTCCTGTAGATAATACACCTCAAGAGTGCATTCCATAGAGGAGAGCACGCGGGAAGAAGCGAGCAGGAGTGAGGTAAAGAATTCCAACCCACGAATAAGTGCAACCATGAACATGCCCTATGCCAAGCTAGCAGCCAGCACCAGGACACAAATGACAGACATTAACGCCAATAAAGTTGCTCCCAGGGTACCTGAGTGCTAGCCTCACAGTTGAGATCCCTAACCCGTTAAGTTTTATTTTGCCACAGTTTTGTTAACACCCCTCCTCCACAGTTATAGAGCACATATTGACAAATGCAGGCACAGCACAGTTGCACAGCATGAGACGTATTAGGAACATCATCACTGACACAACAGGCATTTACCGAAGACAATGTGCCTGATGCCAGGCAAGAAATAAAAGATGTTATATAAGTTGTATAATTTGCTGTGAAACTTTAAAGGATTCATTTGACACAGAAAGATGTACATGACATGAATATCAGAAATGTCCTTCCTTTTCTTTGTGAGTTATGGTTGCATGTTGCAACTTAACAAACCAATGTGTGCCTGGCATGTCTTTATTATGAAGAGAAAATGTAATAAAAATAGTTGTTAAAAAATAAAAAAAAAGTAAATGAAAGGAAAACAGTACTTAAAACAATCCTGCCCTGAGGTCAAGGTCATCAGGGCAGGACTCTCTGCAGAAAAGAGCTGGCTCTATAAAGGGGCCTCCTGAATGCCTGGGGCCCTGGGCCAGAGTCCACTTTGCCCATGCCTTAAAACTTCTCTGCTTTGCTCATGTTTGTCCTTTCAGCTGAGGCAGCTCCATATGCTATTTTTTTATTCCTTTTGTAAACCAGGTGATTTACTGAAAATGTTTCCAACTTTATATGGGATTGAATCCTAAAGTGAGAAGCCAAAAAAAACTGTATCTTATTCGATAAGCATTTATTTTAAAATAGATGAGAGAACCCCGATACTAATGAAAATTGCAATAGGTCATCCTGCGCAATTTGTTAATGCAGTACTTACACTATATGCTTTCTATAAGCACTCCATATGACTCAAAAGAAAACATGCAGCTGACGTTGCTTGAAATACTCTTAAAGAATGCATTGCCTATCTGACATGAGAATGTGTGAATCCACAGGTAAAAGTGAGGAATGGTATTTTTTCCCTAGAATTGTTTACCTTATTGGGAGAACAGATGCCCCATTTGTCGTAGTGCATGATCACCCATGGTAACACCAAGAAAGGGTTGGCTATGTTCAAGCTCTCATATGTTCCCATGGATTTAATCATATTAGTCATAGAAATATTGATTCACGCTAAAGAAAGGATTGCTCTTATATTGAATAGTATATTATATAAACGCAACATTGGTTCAGGTTCCTAATTTACAAGAAAAACAAATATAACTTCGGGTGGTCACCTCAAGGAATTGCACATATGAGTAATAAAATTCCCTCAGACAAATATAAAAAATTTACTTATTCATAAAAAATTAAACTATGCAATAATTTAATGGTTCTCACAAGGTTACTCAAACATATATAACTAACAAAAGACAACCTCTATTAGCCCCAGGTTTGGGTGACACAGTTGCCCTGTTTGTTGCAATCATATATTGAAAAGGGCAGTGGTTGTGCCCATTTTTATGCAATGCGAACTGCAGTTCACTTGCTAATTACAGGCCAGTATCATTAGTTAATACATCAGCCAAGACCTTTGCACTCCTAGCTAGATTCTCTGTAGGCATCGTACAGTGTCGCCTATAATTATTTTTGCTTATCAAGAGGTATGTCCACATGAGCAAGGGCTGCTTTGTTGATTGAAGATCAGCATTAGATTCAGATGAGAGGTCCTATTTAAGGGACATCTCATTAGGAATTATATTAATTCTTGTTAAAAATGCCCACTGCCATACAGCTAGTAGCACATAAGAGTAATTTTACAATATCTACAACTTGGAGACATAGTAAACATTTTCTCATCTCCTTCATGTTGCATAATAGAATGCAGTATTTTTCTTTAATACGCTTGTGATACTTGAGGCATAATAAAAGGGATACTTCATGCTATACTGCATATTGCAAATGGTAGTCTTATTTACTATGCCTTGAACCCTGAAGAAATAGTAAAAAGGTTGTTGTCTCCTGTATGCCGTATGATAATGACAGTACTTTGAGATCGCACAACACCCCTGCTTGGGCTTTATAAGTAAATAAATATTGGTCATTATTAAATCAGCACTGTGCTGTGAATACTGTGCTGTGAACACCTACAGATCCTGCAGGGTTCTACATTTAGTAAACATTATCAGTTGTCTGCAAGGACTTGCCTTCCCTCAGAAGAATTTTAAAATGGTGGAATAAACCTGAATTTGGAAAAGATTTCAGAATCCTCCCAGATCATTACAAGCTTTTTGGCCCCAGGAAATTTTTGCAAGACCTGAAGACATCCTGAAGGTGTTGAGAATATGCACAATGTTGATAAGTAAGCGGAACACAATCATAATTAATCAATGAAGTGTTTGCCTCATTGTCTGTGATCAGGATTTAAGTTTTTAGTGCTTATTAAGTATTGTTGATCATGACCTACAGGGCAGATTAATTTGAGGTTTACATGGAATTGCCTAGATTAAAGCCGAAAAACAAAGCCCATGTCCCAAAACCTGGTATATTTATTTTCTACAGGAGATCAACCTGCCCAGGATGCTTTACAACCCTCTCCTCATCGTTAATATTTAATACACCTAATTCTCAAGTCCTAATCCATTTCAGCTACTACAATCAAAATGAATCTACATGTATAAACCTAGTGTCCCAGCTTCTGCTCAGTGTTTCACATTTCAGCCGGACCTACCTTGAGGGTCACCCTCTTTCTTACTTAGAACCCACATCCCTAAACGACTTGTCTTTCACCCTAGGGTCATTCCTAGCATTTGTCTTTTGATTCTTCTCTGTTCTTTTTTCTTGGATTTCCTCTCATAAGCACTAAGATGTCATGTTGGATGAGAGGTTGCACTCTGAAAATTGTTAAAAAAAGAGAAGTATCAACATAGCCAAAGGTCACACTCTGGGGAAAATGATTGATCTCTTTAACATATGAACTTCACTTCTGTCACGTGGTTGTTCTATATCAGAGTTCTCCAAAGTCGGTCCTGAAGAGCAGGATCCATGGCAGAATTTTTGCATATCTCCATTTAGATACATGTAGTTATCTTAAAAATCTGGCATGTATCTTGCCTTTGGAGAACCCTGCTCAATATATTCGACCATTGACTGTGTGTATATAAATAGAACTTTCATACAGAAAATTCTTTTCATTGTATTCGGATAAGGAAATTGATATATTAAACACTTTTCAGTAGCGTTACCGCAACAGAGAAAAGCACATTCTTAAACCTTTGCCAGAAGAGAAAGGTTAGTTTGATCCAGTTACAAAAACAATGATTTAATGTATTCTTAAATGGATAAACCTGAAAGATTTTCTGTCTTAAATTTGAACAGAAAGATTTTAAGAGACTTGGGAATTGCAAAGAAGATCCTTTGAAGTCTGATTGATGAGGGAAGGAGGATCCAATATTTGGGAAAGAGATTAGAAAATGATTAGCCACCTGAACTGGAGCACCTCATCTTAGCAACGATCACAACGTTTTGAGATGTTGAGGAAACAACAAGAGAGGTAAGGCAGGGGTGGATCTTTTTTTTGAACATATAGCGAGGCGGTGGTATGGATAGTGCAGTGGCTAAAGCACAGTGCTTTAAAGATTGAGCGTTGATTGATGGGAATCAAATGCAGTTTTGGTAGGTTGCAGAGTTTGAGGAGGTAAAAGTGGTGCCAGATTTGACAGCATCAAGAGGTCGAACTGATGGAGGACGGGCCTCTCACAATCATAACTTCACTTCCATCTATGCAGCCCCTGAAAGGTGGATCCGTATTTAATTTAGCTTTTCTGTGGATTTCAATCTTAATCAATATCAGTGTCTTGCTGTATAATGACATGACATGAGATTGTGACCTAAAGGATAGATAATCTTGGCAGGGGAGAAACAAAGATATTTAAAAGGGTAGGACTCAGCAAGGAGCTCTTTGAAACTTTAAAAGTAAGGGATTTCAAATGAGAAAGGAAATGCGTGAACTGGAATCTCACTCAGACAACTTTTCAAGGAGGAGAGGATGTAAAATTGCATCATTAGTGGCCATCAAGTCGCCAACAATTCGAGAAGGATCAGGACAGCCATGTCCCCCTGATCCGAGATCATGCAAAGGCCAGTGCACAAAATCAAGAGAGGACATTAAGTGCTGTACAGATGACGCATGCCAGACTGGGGTGGGTTAAGAAGATGATGGGACTTGAGAAAAGAAGACAGTTGAAGATTAATGTATTTCACAATCATTTTGGAGGGAATAGGCAATATTGAGATAGGGCAATAAATACTAAGAATTTAGCAAACGGTTCCTTTGGAAGGGGAATGATCGGAGCAGGTTTCAATGTGGATGGGACTAGAGCTGCCAGAAGATGATAGATGATATACAGAGATCAGGAAGCGCAGGGGCTATAGATTGGGAGGGCTGAAGAAGAATAATATGGAGCCAGGATCAAGTGGAGATTCAGACTTGACACTAAAAAGCAATTTGGGAATAGATTCCATTACGAGCAATGTGAATTGAGAGGGAGGGAGCGGGAGAAGAGGTAGGGACAGGCACATTAGAAAAAATGGTTGGGGGGTTAAAATTGTGAGTACAAGTTGATGAAAAGACTTCACAGAATTCAAGGTCAAGAAAGGAGAACAATTCTTGCATAGCAAGCTGATAAGTTGGTGAATGACTTTAGATACTTTTAAGAAGGTGTCAGATTCAGCATTCCTTGAAAAGTTAATTATTTCCATAAAGTAGTAAAACCCTACTCTGATATGCCTTTAAAAATCCTAGGGTAGATTTGTTACTTTTTTGTGAATTGGCCCCACTGTATTTATCTGAAGGCAAACAAAAAATGAGCAACAATACAACAATGTAAACTCAGCTAGATTAGTCTTATAAATGTCCCTGCAACTGTCTCTGAGCAGTCGTTCTACTAATGGGGACATCCCACATGAAAAATGAGGTTATACCATTGAGGTATGATGGAAACAGAGGGTAGAGTTTTGATCAACTTTCTGGATCTAATCAAAGGAAGATGGCAACTGTAATGCCTTGCTAGAGCGAGAATAATTTTCTAACATTTTACCCCTTTACAAAAACAAATTAATCTCTGACCAAATAACTAGTCGGGCTACAGTTAACAGATATCTTGAAGTGACTAGAGTGCCTGAATTCTGCATGGGAGGTCTAGAGATGTCCACATTCTAGAAAGTCTTTTATTTTTTACTGACAAAATGTTTCTCTGAGGTTAGTTTTCCTTTCAAATAATTCCTAAGGATGTTGGTTTTGTTGTTGTTAATTTCATCTTTCACTGCAGTTCTCTTAAGCTTTTTCTTTTAATGTCTAGCCTAGTAAGATGGAGCTGATAAAGCATCTGACAGACTTCTCTTTTGTAGTTTTGATTGCAGAGGCATACTATACTATTCAGTGCCATTTTAGAAACTTGAAATGGTAAGCCAATTTAAATCCAGACAACAATTTTATTACACTGCAATTCTCTTCCCTTGTCCATTTACATTCATCAAATATGCATGTGAAAACTATTGAAACTAGAAAGCATCTGCTTCTAGTAAGGAGCTTGCTAGCAAATGCCTGCACCCTGAGCGTATCAACGAGACATCTTTCTTCACTCCATCCTTGCTTATGAAAGCAATCCACTGACTTAGGCTGGTCCCATCCCTACTAATGCACATGATCATGTTTGATTCCAACCCCCTTCTATGTTATCCAGCACAAACGTAAATCATTCCACAGTGCTCTTACAAACTGCATTCTGTATCTCTCTAATCAGATTTCTAGTACTGTATTGTGCATTGTAGTGGCACAGACTGAAGGGTCATTTCCTCTGTAGTTAGGAAATTTGATGCTGACCAAATAGGGAGAACATTTTTATTTAACAGCCTTTGTTAGCTAAACATAGTCAAGCTAAAAGCAGAACACCAGATGGAAGGAGAACAGCACAGAAGAAGCCAAGTTTCTAAAACATGCTTTGGCAATGCCAATAGGTCTGGATTTAAATGATAATGTGATGCATTACAAGTAGATAGCAATGAATTGATATGCATGTTGTGTGGAAGCAAAGAATTGTAGAGTAATATTGGTAATCGTTAAAAGGTCAGGTGACATGCAAGATCTAAAATTCCATGTAGATTAATGACTGTCCTTCTACCATTTATGCTGCTGCCAGAGAAAAACATCCTACATTATTTAGTTATCTAAATTTAGTTATCTAAGACACTTTAATAGGTTTGCAATGTCACCTGTGTGCCCCTGAAAGTTTAAGCTGAGGCAGCTGGATAAATGAACAAAAGGATCACAGCTGCGAGAAGGGCAAGCACTTTTTTGGTGGAAACACACAACTTCTGCCCAATCAAAAGTATGCCTGGCTCCCAACATGTGGGCAGAGTCAAAGGCCCTCTCCTGGCGATTCTCACATAAGTGCCTGGCAACAGCTGCACTGTCAAGCCAGACTATAAAGAGGTCACAACAGCATCCTTTTGAGCTCTAGCCAACACGTGTTTCGTCTAATTAGCAGTATATGCATACAGACTTCATCAGGGCTAGAATATACACCAAAGACAATAATTACTAACTGACTTTGTCAATGCAGGACACATTTAAAATAATAAAGAAGACACAAGATTTATCTCAACTCAGTGACATCAATACCACAGCAGAATACAGGAGCACATTAAAGAGCAAATGCCTCCTGCATGTGCACACCAAAGCGAGTCCAAACATGATAACCAAAAGTGAGTAAAAAAGGGTGCATAAAGAATAAAGTAAAAGTAACAAAAAATGTAACAAATGCAGAAAAGACTAAATAAAGCACCAAAAGGGACCAAGATCAATAAATAAATAAGAAAAAGTGACAAGTAAGAACATATCCAGCCAAACGGAATCCACAAAGAACGCTAGTCCTAAAAGGACCCCAAGTGATAGAAAAAACAAATAATAATTAATAGGGCAAACGATCACCAACACATGTATTAAGATACTGGCAACACCACTGACTACCAGTTCCAAGTGGTGCGTTAAGAAACTAGAAGAAAAATAGACGAAATAAAGTCCATCTCGACACAGTAATGAAAGCCATAATCCAAAATCATCTAAATCATCAACGTAAGCAAAGTAGCACAATAGCTGCTATACTCAATAAAGTAAAAGTTCAAAGTAGACTCCAAGAAGAAGTAACACTTCAAGTTAAAGATTATCGATACCCACGTCAGGGCATAATCAGGTCATGCAATCTAAAACAAGACATTAGTATTAGATCCCAAGTTATGAGTTATCACTATAACATATTTACACAAAAAAGAAACCATTTTGGAATGGTCAAATATTAAGGATTACTTGGTCCTTCCTTTGTGTTTATTACTTAGTATTTAGTGGCACTGAAAGTTGGCTAGAACTCAAAAGGACGCTATTGTGAACATTAAAGAAGAAGATTGACACTTATTTGTATTATAATGTTTCATTTTGGATTATTGATTTGTATAGTATGATTGTTCTAGTTTGCTCGGGATACAACGTGTTTATCTTTGTTGATGTGGATTTCTACATTTAATGATGACGGTTTGATAGAAGTCATCTCTGTCCCTAGTAGCAGCCCCATAAAGTTTCATAATTACTGATGACAATTGAGCGCAAGCGTATAACCTTCTATCTACCATTCTTTTGCTTTGTATATCATGTGTCACTTCTAGAATTGCTGGCCAGGACAATGGCCACTGCACTGCATGACTGCAGCAATGTCAGCAGGTAACAGATTGTGCTCTGCAATAGGAACATTGGCTGTTAATTATGCAAAATAATCTACATGAGTAGAGACCTAGTGAACTGCACTAAATGCTAATCTGTGCCTAAGTCTGTGTTTGGGTAGAACCCCTATCGACAGTTGAAATGCACCTACAATGGGGCAAAGAGTGTACATTAGTACCTAGGAATTGTAGTTGGAATTACAACTTTGTAGCTGAGCCCAATTGATTTTTGCTACCGTCCATGAACTGGCAGCATCCAACAGAGTCACGACAACAGTCCCTCCCTCTCAACATCTCTGCGATTCGCTGAACGAATTTTTCATTGAGAAGGTCGCACAGATAAAAATCAATATACCACCTCCTTCTCTAACCTTTGTTAACCCATCCCCTCCCCCTTCTATTTCCAAACTGGCTAGCATTCCACTGCTGACCAAGGACTCCCTCCTTCCCCTCCTTCGACGGGTGAAGTCGGGTTCCCCTTTGGATTTTGGTCCCGCCCATGTTTTAAGAGAGATCTTCTCGGCCTGTCCCACCCCTCCTCTTACTTTCCTTAATGACTCACTAAGCAATGGTGTGGTTCCTCCCTCCCACAAATCAGCAGTCATTATCCCGATTTTAAAAAAAAATGGCGCTGATCCCCTGTCCCCTGCCAATTACCGCCCCATTTCCCTCCTACCCTATTTGGGAAAGGTCTTAGAAACCCACGTCACGAGTACCCTGAGCACTTATGTGGAGGCAAATCAGTGCCTCTCCCCTTGCCAGGCGGGCTTCCGACCTCTGCACTCCACAGAGAAGGTGGTGATCTCAGTGATGGACAGACTCCGCGAGGGTATTGACATCAACCTCCCGCAAGCCCTTGTTCTTTTGGACCTGTCCGCCGCTTTTGACACGGTGGATCACTCCATCCTTCTCACTCGTGTCAAGGCGGCGGGCATAGAGGGCTCTGCCCTCTCCTGGCTTAATTCCTTCCTGTGTGACAGGGCACAGGCTGTTCATCTCACTGGTTTTACTGCCTCCTCACGAAAGGTGGAGTGTGGCGTCCCTCAGGGCTCCTCCTTATCCCCCCTTTTGTTTAATTTATATATCTACCCCCTTATCTCTTCACTACAGCAGCTTGAGGTCACGGTGTTTAATTACGCCGATGACCTCCAGCTTATCTTTAATCTCTCTCACTCTGCCTCCTCTGTTCAAAACTTTCAAACCGTCATGTTATTCATCCAAGATTGGATGAACAGCAACCACCTCAAACTCAACCCTGACAAGACAGAGTTGGTCTTGACAGGAGGTGGTTGCAGTCCCTGGTCCCCTTCGTTCTGGCCCCCTTCACTTGGTGTCCCCCCCCTCCCGGTCCCTAAAGTTAAAACCCTTGGTATCTTTCTCAATCCCCAACTATCTGTAAACCCCCAGGTGAGCTCAGTGGTCTCCTCCTGCTTCTTTTCCCTCCGGATAATTAGAAAGATATCCCGCTTCTTTTCCCTTCCGGCACTGAAAATAATTGTGATGGCAATGGTGCTCTCGCGTCTCGATTATGGGAACATAGTCTACAACGGCGCACCGGCCTATGCCATACACAGATTGCAGCTAGTGCAAAATCAGGCTGCCCGCCTGATCCATGGGCTGCCCAAATACCATCGAGCAACCCCACTGCTGAAATCATTGCACTGGCTACCTGTGAGGGAGCGGGCCTTATTTAAACTAGGTTGCCTCACCTTCCAGGCTAGAATGGGCACTGCCCCCGAGTTTATGTGCTCGGCCATCAAACCTTACCTTCCGGGCAGAGAACTCCGCTCTACCCACATGGCACTCCTGGCCACCCCTCGCTTTAAGAAAAAGAAAGCAGGCGGGGCGAAATTTGCGGTCCTCGCACCTGTCTTCTGGAACTCCCTCCCTATGACCCTTAGATCCGCAACTTCCTATTTGGAGTTCCGGAAGAATCTCAAAACCTTCCTCTTTTCCAGAGCTTTTGATGCCTAATCTGTCCCTGTTGTTGCTGTTGCTGGTAATAGCTCCTTCAGCGCCATGAAACCGCTGGGTATAAGCGCGCTAAACAAATGCTTTTAAATTCAAATTCAAATTCAAATTTGATCCAAGAGCTAAATGTTGTTCCTTTAATTTTTAAAACATTTTTTTTTTAATCGAGGTTGGTTAATTGTAATATCTCCATACCACTAGCACACATTCTGATGTGACAACCTATGCTTATAAATTTGCTTTAAGGAGTCATTAATCACATGTCCCAGGTCATTTGCCAAATGGTTGAGTCCTTTATTGAAATTAGGCTCAAACCCAAGCGAGCACTCTGCGTATTTTCTGTATGTATGAAAGTTTCCAAAAGATAGTAGAACTAGAAGGCACTAAGGTTTTGAAAACAACCACTAGGCTTTATGATATGTAAAATGTTTTGATGGTATTATGTGTGTTGCTAAATTTGGTATGACATGAAATAAACACCAATGTAAACCTACATTCTGAATATATACTATGATACGTCTCTTTCGTGGTAGAACCAAAGGGTTTGCAATACCAGCAGTTGTGCAGCATGAACTGTAATGGTAACTTAATATATGTGGTTCATTTAAACTATATATAATTTTGATACGTTTGACAGTTCTTGCCTCATTACAGCCATTGATTCCACAGCACGCGCAAAACTAAACATATAATGACCTATCTGATCTGGCTAGTTGTGCCCACAAAGCAATTTCAATTGGTGACTAAAGGAGGTAGGTATACATTACTGGGACTTAAATGGTAAGAAGTCTGACTGTTCTGGTGTTATCTACCCATACGCCAAAAAACGACCAATGGATAATTACTTGGATGAAAATGTTCTTCAAAGTGCCTTAGATCACTCCTGAATTCCATTGTATCTGAAGCTAGTTCTCAAAAGCATTTAGGATGTGGTCTGATTACACACATCCTTCATTGGATTCGAACTTGGAAGACTGAGGATCTTAACTCTACCTATAGAAAGGCACTAAAAAGGTTTTACGTGTGAAGAGAGCTTGAGATCTCCCATGATTTGTGCATACTCGCTCTGCTTTAACTTCATTTGGTTACAAACTCCTGAAATCAGTCTTGCAGAGCATAATTCAGGCACCGGAAGAAGCTTATTGGTTTAGAGTGAGACACTACATTGAGTGAATATTTTTTGTGGATTAAATATATACCAAGATTGGCAACATATTGACATGCTAATTTATATTTAGGCACTTTTACTTTTAATCACTGCATCTTCAAACCCTACAGTTGTTTGATTGTACTTGATTATTTCAGCAACTCCCATTAATGTCCTTGCTTCAGTCGGAGGTGGTGCGGAAGGGGGTAATTCACTTAAAATTAATTTGTAATTAATAATAATAATTCCTATTTGTAAAACGCGAACATATCACCCCTTAAGGATATCAAGGCGCTGGGGGGCGTCGCGGAGATTAATTGAGCAATTGCCCAGAGTCACACGGTGCCGGGAGCAAACTGTGACCCCCACGCTTCGAAGTCATCCGCTATGTCCGCGGCACCTGTCTCTCCCACGATTGTCATCTGCCTCTGGAATGGTGATGTAGATGGAGATGGAAGTTGGGTTATATAATATAATATGTTAGGTGCCTCACTTGCCTTAACTCAGAAATTACTGAATATAAATCTATTAATCATTATTGGGGTAAAATTAGTGATTTAAAATGTAATGAACAATACAGACTTTAAAAAAAAAACACCTTTTATGAGTGGAATCATCCCAGAATGAACCGATTTAACATCATACAGAGGTTTAATCTGCATTTGCTAAAATCTGAGTGGATTTCTTTCTTAAGGTTGAGTCAGTTAGTTTTGTGTGCACCTTTTACTGTGCTTGGCAGATAAGTGCCTAGACATTTAAATTGTTTCTCCATCCATTGAAAGAGGTGTCATTTTCGAGATGGACAACATTGTGTGGACTAAATGAACACATTCATTTGAAATCTATAATTTATCTCAATTCAAGCATAAACCAGGTATTAACCATAACTCCTACAATTCCTTAAAAACAGTCTGGAGAGATCACTGAAGAGGGATGATACAGTTAAGAGGATATCGTAGGCAAAAATGAACATTTTCTTTTGATATGCTCCAAATCTTACCCTGGAGACATAATCTATGTGTGTACACCTGGGACCATATTATAAATTTTCTTTGTTTGCGCTGGGCGCACCTATTAAAAGTTGCACCCGGTGCAGACAATGAAAGTGCGCCCTATTACGGTGAATGAGCTGCCCCCATGGAAGCCGCAAACCCGCTCTGCCCCCTGGTAGCGCATTTATAGTGCAGGCGGCACCCACCTGCACTTTTACTGGGGATTGGAGATCCCCTTGCAAGCAGGTGCAGTGAGTGACTGCACCTGCCTGCAAAGAGATGTCTTGGGGGTCCATATGACCCCCTTTCCTCCTCCAGAAGGCTGCTCTCAGGGGGCGCACTGGTGGAGCGCTGTGAGTGCGCCTCCTGTGAGTGCCTTAGCCTCTGAGCCCACGTAGGGAATACGGTGTGGGTGCAGAGGCAAAGGAATTCCCTTATTTGTATATGGCACGCCCCATGCAAACAAGATAACGCTCCCTGAAGGTAACACTGGCGTTTTAAGTGCACCAGTGCTATCGGTTTTACTGAAATGGACGCACAAGTGTCCGCGACCCCTTCTGTAATACTAAAGTGCCCGGTTGTGCGCATTCACATGTAAAAAAGGAAATTGCACACTCCAGAGAAATAGCGCACTAAATGTCACCCAACTTTATCCAGCCATAAAAACCTCTAGAAATTGTCGACCATTTAACTCACTGCCTTCGTACTTTGGAGCAGTCAAGATCCTGATCCTACACCAAAAAACAAACACCCCTTCCAATAGCAGATCTGTTGGTAGTTCTTGTGTACTATTGGTGCGAAGAACATTCAGAAATGAGTCAGTGCACAAATGTTGAGTAGCACCACCTTCATACTCCTGGACAGGATCTACCTTCCCTCTTGGCCCTGTTTTACTCTGACCAGGGAAATCTATAGTTGTTTGAGACGCAAAGCTGTCTATGGTAGGCGGTGTCTCATTCAGAATGTGTCCATCCTTAGCAAATGTGGATCTTTCAAGAACATGATTCCAAGGTTACTTGCCTGCAGGTAGATGTTTGTTGTTGGTTAGATGTGTTGAGCCCATTCGGAAAAAGTATGATTAGCTTGAAAACCAAGCTGAGTATGTGGTCTCCCTTTTTGCCTCAAAGAACGGCGTTGTGAGTATGCCTTTCTTGAGTGAACATAGCTTCCAGCATCCCGAATCTGAACTCTCATTTAAATTTCACAACTGGTCAACTTGGACAGCCTATAATTGAGCTTTTGGGCTCAACAGAGGCTCTGGGCAGACTGTAGAAACAAAGCTAGCCATTCTCTGTGTTACGGACGACCAATCTTTAACCAGAATATAGTCTTTGCCCCAGCTTGCCTCTTCACGGAGACGATCACCCACACCATATTTGCTAGCTTGAGCTTACCTGTCTAATGCCCTCAGACCAGACAATCTATATTTTGCTCATGTCATACTTTACCAATATCTGTGAGAGGAAAGGCAATCTCCTCTAACTGCATGCCGTGCTCTTGGTGACACTTCTGAAAAAATAAATAAATGTTACTTTGTTATGCATTACATCTGCTTTCACACAAATGTGGCATTAATAAAAATTGCTTAATTCTTAGGTTGGTTCCATGATGTAGCCATCGTTTAAACACTGCTTGCGGGAAGTGTTATTCTCATTTTAAATGAGCCCATATTATAGCAATTGAAAGTAGAAACTATCAGTTTTGACGGATGGAATTTTTCCTCTTCACCTAAAATTGGATGGGCTTCTGTGCCGATCATAGGGAATTCTGCATCATTGGGCGGTGTGCCTACTCTGTGTCACCCTCTTCAAGTCGGTCATCCCTAGGAATCACTGGGGATTTTAGAGGAGTGTCCAATACAAGAGTTAGTCTTGAAGACACGATTGCCTTCACATTTTGGGTACAGTGCTGGCATTATGCTGATGATATAACCACTATGTTATGGGAGAGAGGAAGAGGATAATGCACAACCACCCTAAATTCACATTCATGCACAATTGAGTGCTTAGGTTTCTTTAGGGGTCTCAGCTGGTTTCCTACTGAAACATTAAATGTATCCAAAGATATTGAAAGAGGCCGGCGCCACACTGGGAAAACGAAATCAGTCCTGGCAAAATTTCTGAAAACTGCCCCACACTCTGTCTCCTCGTGCAGACACTCCATTTTTCATCCATCCAGTCATTTTCTCTTCAGCTCTTCGCTCTGATTGCTTTGTCTCAACCTTCGTCCCCTCTCTCTTTCTACCTCTCGGTCTTCAAGCCCCCAGTGCCTGCTGCAATTAACCTTTGGTTGCTGGGAAGGTGTCACAGTAGCCAGGAGCAACCAAGGACTATATGCCTCTAAGAGCACACATGTCCCATGATTATCTGTGGCATACTTCATCATTGGTGTCCTCTTCCCATCCAGGTAGGTAAATACCACTTAAATGCTCTCGTCAATTACTGAAAGTTAAGTATATTATTTTTTCAGATAAATGCAGGTATCCAGATTATTTAAAAATGTTGAATTGGCAGGGAACTACTCAGCCCTGGGGAAGGCCAATGGGCCATTTAGGCACTAGGAATGGCCGAAACATTTAGGCAAAATCATAGTGGATGTTCGAAGCATTTGATGAGTTGGCCATATTAGAAGTTTAATCTAAAGTCACACTCTCATTAACCTTTCCATTCATCTGTGCACTTATCAACCCACGCACGAATATTCATCCATCCACACACACTTATCAACTGGCCCATTCATGCACTTAGACTGTCATCACTTATTTGTCCATCCATGCACTTGCTCGTTGATTTGGTCATTCATCCATGCAGTCCTTCAGCCATCCACCTATCAATCTATGCACTCCTTTTCATATACCCGCTCATTCGATGCACTCAATCCTCAATCCTCTATCAACTTATGAACTAATTCTCCGTATCACCCTCTGACATGATTGCTAGCACAAACTCTCCAATAAATAAAGAGCCAGATCTTCGGGCTTTGTCAGTGCTTTTTCTTTTTGCTGGTAAACATTTGTTGTAAACTTAAACGGTTTCCATCGTTTTTAGGGGTCTATGTGGCATAATGAGACAGGGCACTTCAAGAAAAATCCAGCCGAATCTGCCAGGGCCTTAGCTTACACTTGTATACAGCTCAGCAAAATCAAATTCAATTCTTGATTATCCAGACACAGCATAAATAGCGCTGCGTGCACTTCAGTTTATTTGACGTGTGCGTGTAGAGGTGTTTGGAAACCTGACCACGTTATTCGCCAGGCTGTATATAGCGCTATACGTTGTTCACCTTCATTATCACCACATTATGGCAGTTAAGTATTGCCGCATGGTCTTTACAAGGCAATCTTTTCAGCATGCCCAGAGTGAAATTAGTTCTTGTAAAAACATTTTGCATTGCAGAACATATTTGTTCGGTAACAGGAAACCTACTGATTATGTAAACATCATATTGTAAGCCTGGTCAAACTGTAAAAGAACAGCTGAAAAAGTATTCTATTTTAGCCAGCCAGGAACTTTTGAACTAAATTGTAATCAGATGTCAGGGCTAAGGATCCTGCAGGCTCATGGAGTACATTTCTGAACCAGAAAAGGAAACACCGTGGATTTGCCCCATATAGCCAGTCCTAAAACTTTACATGTGATGACGCTGATCTGATTTTGAAAACCTATATTAAGTCATCCACTGAAGACAGATTGCCAGATCCGTGTCAGATTGTGTGATAACGAGCGGTCGATAGTTCTTTCCCTAAAACCATTTAAACTCATTTGAGAAAAAGTTAATATTAGTAGAGCGGAGTTAATATTCAGCCAGGCTCATTCAGGGAGAAGTGTTATGTAATTGGAATGGAATTTGAAATTATGCTTTAAATGCCATCACCCAATTAACTGAACTGAACTCGTATAGATAGGGAAAGGGAAGATTTTTGCCTAAAGGCACAGTATGTTCCCTTTACTGGATTTTGTGACCCAGAAAGAGCTGGAAGGGGTGCCATGATCACCCTGGTACACCATGAGAGCTGTAGGCTTCTGGCCAAAACTGCTGTTCTTTCTAAGACCTCGCGGGGAATAGAATACAGGGCTGTAGCTACTAAGGGGGACTCTGATGATGATGATCAACTATTTGGGTCTGAGAGCTTGAAGCGTCGATAAGACCAAACACTACACCTCAGCACTCAGGTGTAAAGAACCAGTGTCTCCTTTCCACCTGGCTCGCCCCATAACCACCATCAAGTTCTAGCAAAAACGCACTCTTATCAGCCCCACACAAATACATCTCCATGCCAAACAACCTCAATCAAATTACAATCCATAGCTCACAAACCCCACTATAATCAATTATCAGCATATCACCCCTCGCGTTTGCATCCACAGATATGGGGCTATAGCAGACCTCTTTGAAAGCTTACACGTAAATATTGCATTCATCACAGAAACATGTCTCACTTCTCGAACATCCTAGTCTTTGATAATTTTCACCCCAGATGCAAACACAATTACCCTCGTGAAGCACTCACAAGTGCTTTGATGCATTTGCGGTCCAAACAAATACATCTTTCATTTCACCATGAAATAACCTTTCTGGCTCCTTTGATTGCCTATCATATAGATCAGCTACCCCTCCCACAAAATCCTTCACTTTTTACTGACGTCCCAGTTCAAACAAACACTTAATCCAGCACCATCATAATTCACATCCTTAGTAACTATTACTAACATCTAACTCAGGGATTTTACCCACTCAGTGGACCCACCACCACCCTCTTGAAACCCAGGACAAACACATTTACCCTCTCCAAAGTCAACATTTCGGACTTCATAATTGCTGTTCTGACCACCCGTCATGTAAAAACCATCTCTCATTAACTAGATTAACCAACACACCAATCGAATCGATGTAATCTCTCCTAGGATCGCAGGTTGTCCAGCCCAAACTGACACATGTCACCAAAGGCATTTAAGAACTTCTTCATGCACTCATTTAAAAAGGATCTCATCTTGCTTCCACCCAGCACAACATATGACACTAGCTCTCTCTTCATTACTTTTAACACTGCAATTTAATTCTTAACAAATGTTGACTCCTCTTCCAACACATGCAAAATGCAATTATTCTACATTATGGTAAATGCAAGTAAAAGACTCATTTTTAAACTCGAAAAGGCATGGTAACACTCCTGGACACCTCAGAACCTCACGGCACTCAAAGCCAGTGCTTAATTTGTAAAATATGAAGTGCAGGTGCTAACATTTTTCTAGGAGGCCACACCCACTTCCCCGGCTCCACCCACTTCCATTGTTGGGTCGACCGACATCCACAACTCTCAACACATCAGAGCCACCTCATCACTTCTTGAGTTCCACAAGAAGCTGAAGCCCTGGCTCTTCACATAAGCACCTAGAGTACCTCACATCTACACAACTGCCCAAGCGCCTGGATACTCTCTTGGGTGAATAGTGCGCTATAATAATCAATATACCAAAATATAAAATATGAGAAGCCTATAACAACTTAAAAGTGAACTTGAATTACAGAATGTGTGAGTGTGCCTGAGCAGAGACGTCACCGGAGCTAAGCAGCATGTCTTCACTGCAAGAAGTCTGCAAGAAGTGCTGTATTCTGGCTGGTAATGGCACTTAATGACTTCTATTATTGCATGCTCTGAGCCCGGCTGCCAACCTTGCCAGCCTGAGTCAGCGAGTCCACAACCCCTACCCCTCCAAACTAAAACAATGCAATAGTTCGCTGCAACACTTAAATTCGTTTCTGCAGGCAGGGAGAGGCCCAGCTGATTTAAAGGGCTCTCTCTGGCGCCGTTATGTGTCCTCTTCAGCAGGGCAATTAATAATTCCTCCGGTGGACCAGCTGTCGGGTGGTCCGGTCGTGGGATTACAAGGCAGAGGAGAAGCTTTACAAGTATCTCTTCCGGCCCCGTGTAGTAATAGTGTGTGTCAATGTCGAAAATGGTGCGTTCACAATTACTGCTACACTTATATATACAATACTGCATACTGAATCGTCCTTAGGCAGTGCAGGAAAGGCAATATGAAACAGCCGCCTATGGCGCCACCCCTATGTCTCATTACCCAATATTCCAGAACATTCCTCTCTTTTCTATACTCCCTTACAATTCTGTTCACCACCAGCACTTCAAAGTAAACGTAACATGACATATTGTTATACGAACATCACATTTTCCCAACATTCCCTTTT
The DNA here is from genome assembly GCF_964263255.1 of Lissotriton vulgaris. Taxonomy (NCBI): domain Eukaryota; kingdom Metazoa; phylum Chordata; class Amphibia; order Caudata; family Salamandridae; genus Lissotriton; species Lissotriton vulgaris. Next base: position 876,099,189 of record NC_141693.1, on the reverse strand, counting down.
CCTCTTTTCCCTTCTATCTCTCTGAATCTAATCTCATATGTTTTCAAGCAGCCTAAGGATGTCCCCTAAGCATTGAGTAGGTCAGGGTAAAATAGTAGAGATCCCAGGTCATCGGGTGAACTGATTGGCGAATACGAGCTTTTATGGGCATATTTACATTAGTCACCACTTGTCCACACGTACCTGCAGAACATTCTAGCAGGATTTGCGCCCATCCGTGCTCTTTTACACTCTACGGACTCTGCCGTCAATCAAAGGCAGACTCTAAAAATAAATAGATTTCTGCCAGAAGGCGATGTGGGGTTAAGGAGGACTTTTTCACAAATACTTGCCTGCAGCTATTACGAGCCCGCTGTATGTTTAGCAGGCGGGTGGGGAGGTAAACACTCAGTACCTCTATAGTCGTGCATCAGAGGTGTGCTCACGAGTGTGAAACAACATAACCACCCCATAAAAAAATACACGTGTATATTGGAAAGGCAGCGGCTGGAGTTATATCAAGCTAATTCAGCAGCGAGAGATTACTTTAGAGTTTAGAGGCACTGATTTACTTTGAGGATGCGAGCGGCAATTCCAGGGCTGCTCACCTCTGCAAAGGCTGGATTGATGGACCGTGTGCTGCTGGTTGCTGGGGGAGGGGGAAGCTGTGAAACCAGCTATGACCCCTGCCCGTCTCTGCCAGGCCTCCGTGGGGATTCAGAATAGATTATTTTTTTCCCTCGCTTAGTACACATGAATCCGGCAGGAAGTATTTAAATGTCTCTGTATTGACATTTAGCACACAAAAAAACGGTAAATGAAAGTAAATGCAAAAGTTGCTTTTTATCACTCACGTTCCCTAATTGAGATGCGAGTCCAGAGCGGGACTGTCCATTGACAGGCTGTCCTGCAACAACTGTGCAACTCGGGTCACTGACTCTTTCTTTTGCGTCCCTCGGCAGGTGCAAGCTGCAGCAGGAAGCTGCGAAATCTATGAATGGTTTGCGGGCGGCAAATCTCCCTCCCTACCTCAGATAGACAGGATGTGACGAAGGTCCACCATGGCGCCAGCAAGTACTAGCACAATACCTGTGACGTCAGGGTGACAGCCAGAGCTAAACGTGCGGGAATTGCAACATTGTAGCAGTGTGTCATCGCGCGGCGCCGCAGGAATATATATGTGGTAGCCTGGCTGGGCAGATTCGTTACATTGCTCTCTCAGCCGGTCCAGAGCTGAGAGCAGAAATCTTTTAAGTATTTATGACTTTACTGAGCCCTGCAAGCAGCTGCGTCTCAGAGCAGTATGCGGAGTGTCCCATTATGGCTTAACGCTTATCAGCTCTTCACCGCCACTGCGAAGACTTGTGTGAAGTCAGTGAGCAGGCAGCAGCTGATATCCTGTGTAGACCCGGCCCTGTGTAGACCCGGCCCTGACCGATAAGTGCCGGTGCTAAGCACCGGAAAGCACCGGCACAAATTAAGCACTGCTCAAAGCAAAGAAACCATGCAAATAAAATACCATGGCACGGCATGGCTATTACATTCAATTATTCCTAGAGACCAATAAAAATATTAAAACGATCCTCAGGCTCAATTAAACCACCCTTTCCACTTCAAATATCAAAGGCAAAACAAAATCAACCAACATAAACAACTACTTACCTTATAAAATCAACACAACCAGGTACCTTTTTCATACTGCAAACATCAACACTGACAAAAAATATATATGCTATGCTCGGTTACCTGATTCCAATCCTTCAGGCTCTTAACCTTTGAAGCCATAGCCACCATCATCTGCTTACCGGAGGCAACAAACATGCACACCTTTTCTTAAGATAATTTATAATTCCTCTCTCGAGACACTCCCCAATTCTTCCGTTTGTTCACCTCCTCTCTTCTAACTCAAACCTTCCATCACTTTACAATCTGGCCAGATCTTTACCCTCCTTCAGAAACTGCTCATGGGCGTCGAAGAAATCTTTTACTACTGCCCTGTCACAGCTTGCTTTCTAGGCAAAATCCGTGAAAGTGCTATTGTCATCCATATACAAACGCACATCATGTGCCACTAGGTGATTTGGGCACCCAAAATGGGTGTTGCCGAAGCTGTAGTACTGAAACACCAACATTAAACATAGGCAACTACACCTGAAGTATGAATGGAAATCAAACTTCTGCATTTTATTATGTCTTCTGCTTTTCAAACCATTGACGATTGTGCCATTGAAGAGGTGTGGTGCAGCGGCCAGGGTGGCTGACTCTGGACCACGGGGGCTCACGATTTGATGCCCGGTGCTGGCAGCATTTTAGCCCAATACCTTGTAACTCTGGGAAATAGCTCTATTAATCTTCCCGACGGCCCCCAGCGCTGGGACACCTCGCCTGAGCTAGCTGCGCGCTTTAAAAATGCTGGTATTATTATTTATTACTATTTGTGTTGCCCGCTTAGCTCGCATTGACATCTTGACCATGTACATCAGACCCATGGGAGACCACCTCGTCCACAAATACATCCCTTAGTGCCCATACACCAAAAGCCACAGCTATACCTTAAAGAGCCAATGATTATTGGCATACTGCACCTAATTCAGCACCTTAGATCCTACCTTGATATTTTCCAAACCTGATTATCTGCAGTCATCCCAAATTCAACCCACCTAATCCAAGGTCACACTGTCAGAAATTAGGTTATTAATTTGGAATTGAACACCTCTACCAGCCCAATAAACCCACTCTGATTAGGTCAAAACACAGCTCTTAAAGAATCTCAGCTCAACTTCTGGTAGCAATGACATACGTAGCTGGCAATCCACAAAGATCTCTGTGCTACATTTAAGCAGTATTAACAATATAAGAGTAAAATTTTGGTGGACACTCTAAAATTGGATAATTATAATAAAATAGTTTGGCTTTCTTATATTCAGAAGTGTTCTTTGGTTCTTGGACGTCCCGATATTTTTTCGGCCCCCCAAGACCTAAGGAAATCTGATTTGGATTGGGTTAAGCTCAACTTTATTAAAATCAAAAATATGGAGAGGGAGGAACAACAACTGACCAAAACAACGGTCAGAGCTCATTATCTGACCATCACTTCCCTCTCTATACAACCATATCTTACAACTGTTAACATCCCCTTTCACAGGTGGCTTCTGGTTAAACTTCGGTTTAATCAGATTTATATGGTGCTCTGTGATAGTCAATGCTGGTATAGGGAGGAGGACGCCCCTGTCTGTAACTGTGATAACTTTTCAGTACAAGATAATATGCACTTTATGTTGTTTTGTCATTTCTTTACTGTGCCCAGGCATAAATACCTGGTTCCATTATTAAAGGATAAAACCTTCCAACAGGCAAAACCAGCCCTCCTGTATCTTCAACTTTTAGATTCTGCTTTAGCTATGTTTAGCGTGGCAAATTACCTTGTTGCTGCAGTTAGGATCAGGAGGAAAAGACTTAAGAATTAAATACCGGGGTTTTTGCATGGAAGACAAAATTGAATAATGTATTGTGTATTTGTAACCTGCTAAAAGCGTAATATGTACTCCTATTCTTAGCTGTATTTTTAAGTATGATTCATATGTATTTAATTATGCTTTTTAACTTTTTAATAGTGCGAATTTGTAAATAGTATTGACTCAATGAATTTGTATTTTCTCAAGTTGTAATATTATCACCTCGATATGAATGTAGTATGCTTTTATGATTTTTAACTAAATCGAATAAAGTGGTTTTTGACTTTGACTTTGAACAATATAAGAGTAAAGGACACAATAAAATAAAAACTTAGAAAGCTAGAGAAAACTTTAATGAGCAAAAAGACACCACGATCATCAAAATATGTTAGGGAGAACCAGAGAAAAGGATTTTGGCACATTTGCTGAAGTCGAGCAATACAGAAAAACAGATCGCATTCGACCGGGGAAGAGGCACAGGTTCAGGCTACCCATGATGCAATGGAGCTCCATTACACCAAGCGGATAATCCTGGTCAACGGTTTTACCTCCAGCCTTAGGGTCTGATTTAGAATTTTATGGATTGAGTACCAAGTCACAAACATGTCAGGGTAGCCTGTCCTCCAAACACTAGGTCCACCCTCCTCATTTAAAAAGAGGTGGATGTTAGGTTCTCCATCAACGGAGCCCTTGTTGACTCCATCAGCAGTAAACTTCTTTTGATGGAATAGGAGCTGTCAGAGGAAGGATATTACACTGCCTTACCTACTTAGGGTGGACAGTGTAATTGGCTATTTTTTGAGAGTCCATCACCTAAGAAAATACGACAAGAAAAAAGACTGCTGCATTTTTGTAGAAAACTTAGAGGGGGTAAGGTTTGTTAGTTTTTTATTTTACTGAAACAAACTCCTGCTTGCAGTTTGTTTCTGGAAAAGCAAAAACGTTGAAAAGGTTTTGTGAATGAATATGAAAACCGACAGCGGTTATCCACCAAACCTTTTGTACATTGAAATGAACCGCTTCAATGGTGGTTCCTTTCAATGTTTGGAGATGCCCAGAGATAGGCCAGTAGTCCTTCAGGATGATGATGAGAATGTCCCTCACCACCCCAACGGATGGAGTACCTTCCACCAAACCATAAATCCGGCTCGGAGTCTCTGACTACTGGGAAAGCTTCTTATGCAAAGTCCTGCAGATCCTAGCTCCTCCGGGCAGGCTTCTGGGAGCCAGGTCTCTCTCCAGCCAAGTCACCTGCAGAGTCTAGTGCTCTTTAGTCATCTGGGTCCTCTTGGAGTTAGGAATCCTACTTTCTTTTGTCCCTGAAGCAGGTAAAAAAAAAAGACGCCAACCACTTGACCCTGGAAGAGCACTTTCAATCTCTGGTTCCCAGCAGGAGTCCTGTACGAGTCCTCTTTTTACCCGAAGGAGCCGTGATTATTCTTCTAGCAGGGTTTTCGGCTGGAGCTTCACATGTCCTGGAATGTTCTAATCGGGGGAGAATTAGTACCAGTTTTACTGTGTGCAATAGCCCGTGATTGTAGAAATGCTCCCACCCAATACTTACAGTTTTTTTCTCACAGCCCTCACCTCCTTTAGTTCAACTTTCTCTGTGGCTTATTGTAAAACTACTCAGAAGCCGCCTGTTTGAAGATGGGGAGACTCACCTGCCAGACAGGACAGCGTTCAACTTTTTGACCACTTCCCTAACCCCAGGCAACAAACACTCTGCTGTGCACAGCACAGACACTCACCCCACATTTCTTTTGTAATTCATTTTCTAGGTCCTTTTTTACTCCCGCAAGACTCCCTCTGGAGTCCCCCTGGGAGACCTGTAGGTCGCTGCGATTCCGTGAGTTCTTTAATTTCAGCCAACTGTCAATATATCTATACATTTTTAACCTTATTTCTTCTAAACTACTGAACTGATTTCTACTAAAATCACATAAATAATGCATTCTGTCTTAAGATAGCTTTCTACCAATTTTGGTTTAATTCCACTATGGCTGTAGTACTGTCTAAAATTCCCTATGGAAATTGTAGGTAAAATTTCATTTTGGGGACCCCCGCCCTTTTCCTTGCCCCTGCTTGATGAACCACCCCAAAACATTCCAGGAAGTAGCGGAGGTGGATGGCCTTTAAAAACAAAAAGGTTTTTATAAGTTTTGTGAAGTTTTCAAATGGTCTCAAAGTTATTAGCAAATCAAATAACTCTCATGCATGCCAAACAGAAAATAAAATCTCTAGTGCAAAATCAAGCATGTCAAAAAATCGGTTAGATATTTGTTGCAAAAATATATAAAAAGCAGTTTAATGCAAGTTGGATTAAAAAAAAGAGGAACATTAGAAACACGCAGACAGATTCAAACTTTTCTATAATTACTGAAGGAGTGCAAAAAACAAGCATGTTGCCATACGTATCAAAGTTTTTCTTTCTATGTACATCTAGAACATGAGAGCAGCAAAAAGAAAAGCAATGTTTAGTTTTTTGTTATTTTAACAGCTGCTCATATTATGCACCAACACCTGACCTGCCGACATAGTAACATCAGAAATCAACTGCAAAAACTCATTACAGTTGAGTTCTGATGGTCATTTATTTATAATGGGCAACTGGGTTCTTCACAAGTCACCGATTATTTAAAAAATGTTTTTAAAAAATGGAGACAAGTGTTATTACAGAGCTTGCAGATATATAAATATCGTCTCATTACCCAAATGCATTGACCAAAATACCTGCACAGATTGTATTTAAACAGGTGATATAATTGTACCACAAAACTACCCTATAATAGGGTACTGATCACCCCTTTTCTGTGTCACTTTTGTTGGTATTTATGGGGTCGGATTGAGTGTGCTAATCATGTGTTCAAGGCTGCCGGAGGTCGAAACGTGTCATGAGTTGCTGTGGAAATGAAGGTCATATTCACTGCAACTGATTCTGAGTGAGCTCTTACTTGGATGACTCTTATTTGAAGATTTGCTGGTCTGCTCTTCCAGAATTACACTCCACCTCCAACAGGTCTAGGCATAACTAAAGGAGTGATTGTTTGGAGGAAAACATGGTTCAGGAATATATTATGTATGGGGGAGTAAAGGGTTTTTCATGTTTAGGGATATGTAGTGTTAAGGAATATTAGTACATTGGAATGTGCAGCACTCCATTGAATACAATGGAGTTCCCTGAGCTTGTACGGGACATTAAATGCACCCAAAGCAACATTCCAATGTTGTTTTACGAAGGCCTCTATGAGCCCGAGGGGATTTAAACCCCCTCAGTCTCCGAGAGGCCTTAGTTTTATTTGTTAGAACATTCTGCACTCTAGTGGCAGAATGTTCTAATAGCCTTATAGCCCTCCATCGCTCGGCTATACCAGCCATTAAAGTCCCGCTCCCTCATTAAAGGCCCTTGCCTTCGGCTCGGGCCTTTAACACCACCGTAAAGGACTTCCAGGGTTTAGAGATGGGTTGTTTGCTGGGGGAATAAGGTTTTTTTAAGGTTCAGGGATGTGCAAGGAGTAGGGGTAGTAACACATTTTTAGGGTTCAGGGATGGATAGTTTGAGGTAATAAGGGGGTTTAAGTAAAATGTAATTAAATTACATCTATATATATATAAAAACAAATGTATGTCTGTCTGTTTGTCCTTTATGCATTACTACACCATTCATCCGATCGGCATGAAACTTTGGGAAGTTGTTGAGTACACTCCCGCGAAGGTTTATGGCAAAAAAAGAAAAGAAAAGTTTGTTAAATATCGGCCCCCTGGCCGGCCAGGGACCTCATAATCTTTCCAATACTGAGCGTGTACAGTTTCCGGTGCGACTCGCTTTTGCAATGACCATCAACAAAGCACAAGGACAATCGCTGCAAGTGTGTGGACTAGATTTGGAGAATCTGTGCTTCTCACATGGACAACTGAATGTGGCCAGCTCACACGTCGGAAAACCTTCCGATTTATTCGTGTACGCACCACACGGAAAAACAAAAAATACTGTGTATCCACAAGCACTCGTATAAATAAACAGAATTAAAACAACACTTTAAAATGTTTTCCATATTAAAATGTTTTCCATATTAAAATGAATACGTTTCAATAAAAATGACACAATGTAAATTGAATGTTATCATAACAAGTTTCCTGAAATTCCTTTCTTCTGAGATCGCAGCAACGCGCGACGGGTAAGCTAGTTTTTTATAAAATGTAAACTTAAATTAAAATGTCTTTAGAAAGAAGCTATTTTAATAGACCTATTTAAATGTCTATTTAAATGTATATTTTTAATGTATATGTACATAATTTATAAATGTAATGAGGTTTATACATGTGTGTGTGTATGTATGTATATATATATATATATATATATATATATATATATATATATATATGTGTGTACATGGGTCAGAATAGGTGGCGAGCTGTATTTCATGCATGAATGTATTCATAATACATAAAAAAATGGCAGTATATTCAATGTACCACAATGTAGAAAACCTTGCGGTTGCACTCGTAATGATGCACTATTAACGTGCTAATAATTTACTGGAGCCAATATGATTTAAAATCACAAATAATTGATGCCTTTGCAAAACGCGTCTTGGATTATGTTTTTCTTAAGGATTAAATCCAGAAAACATTGTAGCCAGACTTTAAAATCACAGGACAAGTGCTGTGAGTTTGATTAAACTTGAGGCTGACATTCTCAGCCCCTTTTGAAACTTTGTTATCCAATCAAACTCCGCATGATAATTAAAGTGTGAATATAGTATAGTGATGTATCTAGAAACACTGATGATCTATATTAAGCACTCTGAGTGAGATCGGAAGGCTCTCTGTTCTGGCTCTTTTTTGTTGGTCCTATCCAGTTTGCTGCCAGTCAGTCATGCATACACTAAATGATCAGATTTCATTAACAACAGATCCATCAGGTCTTGTATTACTTTCTTTAGAATTTTACAGCATGGTTCCAGGGCTGATTTGGGAATAAAGCTTTGTTATGGTTCAGGTCCTAAACTGCAGTCCCCGATTCTAAGCAATAAGCAAATAAAAACATTCCTATGTCTTTTTAGTTCTCTGTAGCCAATTGATGGCGTTGTTACTCATAGCTTTGGGCGTGGCAGGGCGATTCAGGAAGGAGCAATGTGTTTGTCCAAATTCAGAGAAACAGAAGGATATCCAGGTAGAGCAGGGCCAAAAGTACTCCCAAAACAGAAGGTGGATAGGGGCAGGACTGGCCTGGCTGTATGTGTCAAAGGGAAAGCATCCGCTGGACTGGGTGATTGTGGGCACTTGCAGAGCTGGGGCATCACAGACAGGATCAGCTCCATCAGTCCTACGGAAAGCCCTTGGGACCAGCACACAATGTTTAGTATTTACAAGAGTTGCTATTGCCAAGAACTAATGCTGCTGAAAGTAATGCCAGACACTGACGTATTGGAACTTTTCATTAGTTTCTCTTCAGAAAAAACGTTAAACCTATGAATGTTGAGCCAATATATTGAGAATATGTTGTAAAAGAAATCGCATGGGTCCAAGTTTGGATAAGTGCAGAGCAGCAGCACTTTATTTTCAACAGATGTAATGAGCCCCCTTCCTACTTGAATGTGCCCATGATGTTTATTTTAATACTGGGCTTTTCATATGCAATCCAAGTGTTTGAGATATGATGCTGTGGTAATAAGGCAGTGGCTGAGCTGGTTAAGGCAACTTGTGAGGTGGATTGCCTATTAATTCTTGTATCATTCTTGGATGACTGTGCCAGAGTTGGTAGTGCTGTGGAGTTAGTGCAGCTGTGATATATGGCTGTCAGAAAACTGAGTAATGAATATATCTGCCTTTACTAGCATTTGTTGCCATACGAGATTTTGGAAAAGTAATTATTATTGGTGTTTTACGAGACTGAGGGATTGTAAAAAAATTTATTTGATTTTGGTAATACCTTGTTTTAGCTAGTCAGGTATGTTGGATTTTTTGTGGCAAGAAATACATTTTAATGAATACTGTACTGTGTGTATTGTAAAGGTCTCTGTGAAACCTGAATAAACGGCAATATAGATAACATTACCATAGAAACGTATTTTATTTACAGGGCTGCTTTCTAAAAGGTTTGCTTAAAACTTTATTGCTGAAGTTGGTCAGATTTTTAACAGATGTATCCGCTTCACAGCAACACTAGAAACTAGTTGTACTCCATATAATGCCTATACACTCTCAAGACACACAGTCCTGTTATCTAAGCTGTTATATATCTATGTGAAAACTGTCTTAGAAACCAGCCTGCTCCCTAATAGGCTATGTTGCACCTCAAATGAAAATCCTAGAATTTACTTGTTAGGAATCTTTTTTAATGGGATATAGTTGCATCATTGTCCCCACAGTGGGCCTTAGAGGAGTACATCATTTGCAGTGTGTAATGCCAATATGGATATTATTGTAAGCATAGTGCACGAATATTGTTTTATGAACATTGCAGCTATGCTTGCCATATTGGAATGGGGCATACCTTGGCGGATATGCACCTGCACACATGTCGCATGTCATGCCACATGGGGGAAGCATCCAAACCTCATGAGACACAGCTGAATATAACAACTCCCTGGTCCCAGGATCTACTTTGGTACCATATGTTCTTTGTCTCAGTGCAGTTTAGAAGTCAAGTGAGGGAATACCCTTGAGGCGAGAGGTGTGTTACTGGCTCACTAATGCGTTCTTCACCAAAGATAATAGAACCCCCCTGACATTGTAGTATCAATGCACTACATACCCTCTGGGTATGTAGTGCGCTATATAAATTATATGACTTGACTTGACTTGACTATTGTGTTACAAGTCATTATGCACAATTCTACAGGTAATCCCACACCTGAGCCAATTTCAGAATTCCTTATTTGGGATGTACACGCTTGGGATATAATGTTACAGATATCAGCAGAGACAAACAATGCAAAATGGAGATCTTGATGGCTGGACTCTAATTTGACTATAGTTACTTCTGTGAAAGCACCCAGATGTGGACCATGGGTAGGGTTGACACGTAATCGTGGTATCCCAGAGGAGAGACCTGAGATGAGGTGCAGAGAAGAAAGGGTGCCTCTCCCACTCATTATCCTGCATTGCTGCACAGACCCTGGTCCTTCCTTCACCTCACCGTTGTATTTATTTGTTTGAATTTGATAAAGTGCTTGTAGAAATGTAGCTCATTGTTTGGGGTGGGAGACTGCCCAATTCAAGAAATAATCACAACCTTTCTCTGGATGAGCCCTCAAAGTCAATACATTTATTTATTTAAAAGTTTTGTGTAGCGCGAACTTGACCCCAGAGGGTATCAGACCGCTTTACATGGGTATAGGTAGACAAAGGAGAATCGGTAGGAGAGAGAAATCATGGAAACAGTTAGACGATACACAACCGGGGCACTCAGAGATTGGTCGGGAAAGGAAGCAGGAGGCTGATAGCGAAGAAGGAGGGCAATGTACATAGAGAGCCAATCATACATAGAGTTAAAATAAACAATCAATTGGAGGCAATATGAGCCCAGCCGCCAGTTCAGTTCAGCACATAGATCAATTAGAGCAGTTTGTTTAAAAGTAGCTTTTTGACTTCCCTTTTGAAGGCAAGAGTAGAGGGAGTTAGTCTTGTATCCACTGGGAGGGATTTCCAGATTCCTGGGGCGATGCCAGAGAATGAACATTTGTACGTTTTAAGCTTTTTAAATTTCTTGGACTTGAGCAGCAGAGTGCCAGTACTCCTTGTGGATCTGGAGCCCCCCGAAAGTTCCAGTTTGTTTGCCAGGTAGATAGGGGTGTTGAAATGTAATGCTCTATGGGTCAAACAAGCGATCTTAAGTTGTATCCTGGCTTCAAAAGGAAGCCAATTGAGCGATTTGAGGTCCGGAGAGATGTGATTGGTCTTCTTAGAGCCCATGATCAGTCTAGTTGCAGCATTTAGAGATGCTCTGATGGGTGCTAAGCTGATTTTAGGCATACCGCAAAGAGTCGCATTGCCATATTCTATTCCTGAACTCAACGCCCTGGTAGCTATGGCACAGAACAAACACACTTTAGGTCAATGTATAAAGAGTTTATGCAGTACCAAAACAGTAATAAAGTCATAATGCAAAATAATAAAAATCCCAAACCAAATTAGAAACTGAATGAGCAAAATGACTCCAAATGGACAAAAATCTACTTGGGAACAGATATATGATTTTCTATGTTTTAAGTAGAAATATCACTAAGAAAAAATAAAGCAGCAATGATAGTCAGTGGTTGGGTAGATGAGGACTGAAATCCAATTTCATGCTGACCGCGATCTTCTAGTTAAAGTCTGGAATTCAGAAAGTTCAAAATAGATCCCCACTGGTCTTGAGGAAATGGTTTACAAACGTAATCCTGGTGACTAAATAACTGCATGAGTGCATTTCTAAAGCCCCCCATGACCTCACAGGAGTCCCTCACAGACTTGCGGGGTGTCAGGGAGAGCCCAACAGGATCCACTTCAGGACCAGTTGCCACTGGTCATATTGGTACTTCCAGGAAAATACATCATCTAGTTTGTTGTATACCTGTTGCCACACAAGATGCCAGCCAATTAACCAACCTTTAGAGTCCACTTTTCTGGCCTGGGTTCAAAGTGAAGCAGGTATCGTCCTTCAGGGCCCCTTGCAGTTCACAGATCCAGTCCTCTTCCATTTTTCCCAGGGCCAGAAGTGTTCTGATTTAGGCCCCAGGAGGTGCTGCATGTATGCCTTGCACCTGCTAGCGGGTGGGATGACTCCTGGCTATTCTCTAACCAATGGGGCTAAAGTTCCAGGGGCCACCCTACCCTCTTTACTAGTAGTTCATGTTTGCCTTACTGCCAGCTAACAGGTTCAAAATGTCTTGTCTTAGTGCATTTTCAAGATGGCTAAAGTATTCAGGCACAATAGATTGGGGCTTTGAGGTCTGGGTGTGTGTGTGTGAGAATGTGATAGGGAAATCACCAGTGTCTTAGTTCATCTAACACTAAAATTACATGTGAACAGGTAACCCAGAGACAGAAGTCTTGTAGGACAAAAGTGAGGACTTTCAGCTACCAGACAAGGAAATCACTCTTGGTATCCTGCTGTCTTGTTTTCAAGTGTGCCCCAAGTGTTAGACGTGTTTCAACAGACCTATCAAGCAGGATTTGACAGTGTGATGTCACAGGATGTCCATAGCCCTACTCGGAATAATCTGTGGAGGTCAGATGAGTCCTCTCTGCTCTTTCAGGTCAGCCTATTGTTTTCTTTTGGGCGGTATTTGACATCTCGTTCCCACCTATTCAAGGCTGTGCACAGGCTGAGAGACGCTAGAGAGCTGGTATAAATAAGCCTCCAAGAACTTCAGGTAGGGAAAAGATATCTTCTAAAATTTACTTTCCCTTAATATTTATTATAAATCCAACTTCTCCATTGAATTGGATTTTTAATAACTATTAAAAAAGTGGCTTGAGTATTTTTCTAGACTGGTTCCTTTCCTTGTTTAGCAGTATTAGTATTTAAAACTGCAATTTGGTTTTCTACATCGGTCAGCTAGGCATGCCATAGTGAAAATAACATTTTGGACTTGCCACTGTAGGGTCATGGTAATATTAATTTGCTGTGTCTCATTTTTAAATACCATGCACCCTACTTTGTGTACCATAAAGCTTACATAGGGGTGACTTCATATTTAAAAGGGAGGTTTGTACCTGTCCAAAAGGTTATTTTAGTCCGTCAAACTGCAGGTTTCACACTGCAGCAATCGGGCTACACGCTGTGCTATGTTTGCTCTGCCAATACATGTAGCGTATGGCGGAGTAAGTGCTGCAATCTATACTTAGCATTTAACTTCCTGGCTCTGGTTGCACTTTTCACACCATATACGAGGGACTAAATTCAGGATGAGACAATTTAACCATGGTAAAAGGGGGAGCACAGGCACTTTACTACTGGTTAGCAGGGGTAAAATGCACAGAGTTCAAAAGCCAGCCAAGAATTAAAGTCCAGCAATCTAGCAGGTTTCCTACAGTGCTGTTATCTAAAGCACTGCTAAAAGAAATCAACTGTACAAGATTATAGAAGTAGCACCATATATCATAAACCTGAACAATACATCCAGAAAGAAAATGGGACAGAAGACTACTCAAACTGGCATGGAAATGTAAGCCCCCCAAGAAATTACTAGTTGTTCAAACAATGACTGTAATGCCTAACAGTAGAGAATAGATCGTTCCATAGCCTAGGGCCTAAAGGGAGAGGTTGAGGGCCAGGAAATACTTTTTGTCCTGTTCAATATGAATTAAAAGCAAGAAGTATGTTTATCTGTATATAGTATTTCTATGGCGTGAACATACTCAAAAAAGTAGCCTAAAGGCAGAGGAGCACTGCACAGGGTTACTAGAAACCATCACCTATAAAAGATGGAACGAGAACTATAGCAGATTAAAGACCATGTGTAAGAAATTGGGTTACTGGTTGAGGGGGTGAACGCCTACTCAAGCAGAAACCTCAATCCTTGTCAGGGTGAAGTCACAAGCAAACTTTGAATTAACCAGTGCTCAACTCTATTGTAGCTTCACACAGAGCAAAGGCTTAACCTTGGAGGCAATGTGTAAGGTATTTGTGCAACACTTCAAACAATTTCAATTAAGCTTTATTCGATTTAAAAAGTATAAATCATAAAAGCATACAGATTATTAAAACAGTCACAATAATTACATCTCGCTAAAAATAATTATTTACACAGTTAAAAAGAAACAGTTTTTTACAAAGTTTAACATCAAATCAGTTAGGGGCTTCCCCTGTCTAAATTAATGTATTCGGGGCAAGTAAAAATGGTTTGAAGTCGGCATTTTATAACCATATTGTACGTATACATTTCTGACCCTCTGATGATTACTCTCTACTATTGGTCTTGACGGGGTGAGATAACACGCCCTAGGATAAAAGTCATGTAATTGCCATGTGGATATAGGGCCATCTGCCAGTTGGGGCTGCCAGGATTGTAGATAGGGGACGACATTTTCATTTCTAAATCTTACCAGGACAAGGACCCCTTTAATGTCCTTAGGGAGCGGTCCCAACCAACCCACCCTTCTGACGCTTACTATCGAGCCGTCAATATTAGGTGGCAAGGGTCTATTTTTTGTTAGCCAAAAGATGACTTTGTTTCTTAAGTCGTGCTGTCTCTCAGGTATTCCTTTCTTAAGTACTGGGACACCCGAGAGAACACATACAAAAGGGGCGGCTATTGGGGGTAAATGTATATGGTCACTTCTGCCGGAGTTGATACCTTTGTTGTCGGCTATGACAGTGTGAGGGATTGGGCCTAATGTCGACCTTACTTTGGGGCTAAGCCTCTGGGTTGTAGTGGATCGGCTACCTGCGTTTTGATTTTTCCGAATTGTCCTATGTTCAGCCATTGTTTTATTCCCCCTGTTATTGCTTTGAGTTGATGACTCGTGCACCACAGTGGCAGGTAGAGCGGGTTCCTGGCTGGGTTCTGCCATGTTCTTTATTAGTGATGTACTGGGAGTAATTTTCGTCTCAATTGCACTGAGCTTTTCTCCCAGACTATTTATTCTTGCTATCAGTGGGGATATAATAGAAGTAACAAGCCGTTCTATAAGGTCCAATAAAATTGCCTGGGAGGTAGGAGAAGGAATATCTAAACTATTCTGTCTCTTAGCCGCTGACTGGGTAGGTGTAGTCGTTGCTAGGGAGCTTGGACACAGTTTTCGTTGTTTGGCTTCATCCCCCAAGCGTGTAGTCCTGTGTCGCTTCCTTTTGGCGGGTGGGATATGAAGGGGCGCTGCATGATTACTGTTAACTTTTACAGACGGAGATGGGGAGAGAGCATCTGAAGTGTTACAGTCTATCAATAATGGCGTAGTGGACTGGGCATTTGGGGTTACTAGGGGGCTAACCAGTGCGTGGAGTGTCTCGGTTACATAGTCTGCAGCGACATACTGGGTCTTACAAAGGGCATTCAGTTCGTCAAGCAAGGTGGATCCATATACTACATCAGCCGTCTGAGTGGCAGGGAGATTGCAAAGCACGTTATCTGTGGGCAAGCGTTGCTCTAATCTGTCTAGTTCATGAGTGATAGTTGAGGTTACCCTTTCTAGATAGCATTCCATGGGCCCAGTGACCTCGCTCCTCAGCGTACCACAGCTCTTAGAAGCCTCCTGAGGTGACATGGAGGTAGTAGATCAACAGAACAGTCTCAAAATGAAGTAAATAGCGAGGGCTTTAGCATGAGCAAGTGACACCTTTTATCTTACAGTCGAAACCAAGGGTACAGGCCCGGTCCGGTCTCCTCTGGCCTCTGAGGGCCACAGAGGGCCCGCCCTTTGCCCGGGCTTAGCCCGGTCGCTCCCGCGCGCGACTCGCGGTGCGAGAGGTTCTCCTCACTTTTACCCTCGCCTCCGGGCGCTCCGCTGACGTCACCCGACCGCCGGGGCACCTGGGGGATGTAGTCCCTTGCCCTCGCGGCGGTCAGGATGCTGGCGCTATTGTCTTAACAGCCGTTCCCCTCACGGCAACAGGGTTATGCAGCAGGTCCTCCCCGGAGCGTCCACCTCACCAGTGACAGCTTCCCCAACAGCGCTCGGCTCTCCTCACTTTTACCCGCGCCTCCAGGCGCTCCGCTGACGACAACCGACCGCCGGGGCACCTAGGGGATGTAGTCCCTTGCCCTTGCGGCGGTCAGGATGCTGGGGCTATTGTCTTAACAGCCGTTCCCCTCACGGCAACAGGGTTATGCAGCAGGTCCTCCCAGGAGCGTCCACCTCACCAATGACAGCTTTTCCCACTTCAAACAGTAAAACAGTGAATACACTCCATAAAAGGTTCCCAAACCAGTTTAGAATCATAGTCATTTTTAATAAATAAAACTAGACCAAAACGTCAATAATCCAACTAGTAGAACTGGAGATAGTGTAAAAAGTGCAAAGCACCAACAGTGGACAGCTGGTTGCACTGGACCTGGACAAAGTCACAAGTTCAGACCGACCACAATGGAGCATTGGCCGGCTATAGGGACAAACTTAGGCCTGCTGAACTAGAGTAACTTGGATCCCGGTATGCGGAGCATCACGAGGTTCTGTGAAGGATGCGTTGCGCAGCCAAAAGGATGAGTTGGCTCTGAGTTGATGCAAAGCTGTGATATGAAGTCCTGCATCATTGTCGTTGAGGATCGCATTGACCAGGGCATACGATGCAAAGTTGGGTATAGAGGATGTGTCGCACAGTTGAAGCAAAATGTCTGTTCTGAGGAGCTGTAAGGCTGCGGTGCATGAACCTGCTTTGTTGTCGAGGTTGCTGTCGATGAGAGGTGCAAGGCCCTGCATTGAGAAAGCTTTGCACAGGTGGCGGTTCCGATGTGGCTACCAGGTCGATGCAGGGTCATGTGCATCGAAAGAACACTCGCAGCAAAGGCAATGGGTCAGTTTTGATGCGTCAAACAGAAAAAGCATTGAACCGGTTCTGCTGTAGAGGCACCACGCTGCGGAGTAAATGCATTGATTCTGCTAGATCCACTGATGGGCTGACCGAGAAGCTTCAGGCCCACTTCCAAGGGCCCAGGACTAGGGTGACCTCGCTTATCAGAGTAGGACCCATAGGTGGCAGAGTCCAGGTGCTGGGTTCAAAGTTGTTGGAGTCTTCTGTCCCTGAGACTCTGACCAGTAGGCCAGCCAGCTAGTCCTTGGTGTCACTTTGGGGTACTTAGTAAATGTATAGAGGGGTCCCCGTGGGAGGGAAATTATTTCTGCACAAACAATAAAAAATTCAAAAAGAACTAAGATGGTACTCAAAGGACAAGGATGTTGTCATTTATTTAACAACAACATATTAAACAATTTAAAGCAATGTTTGTGATCATTTATAGATGAACACGAGAAATCGAAAGTTTGAAAGGGCCCCAAGGGGGGAAGGGGGGAGGGGGGTGCTCAAAGGTTGTGTAAAAGGTTGTAGAGATAGTACACAGATTTAAACATACTGTACATATACACAATCAACAAGGAATTGTAATTTATTCCAAAAGGCAAAACAGCCTACATCAATTAAGGCAAGTCTTGAGCAAGTTTATCAAAAAGAGTGGGGCATTCCACGGTCACGTGTACAAATCAATCAAGTACTGGAAGGGTGCCGGATGTCCCAAGGTAAAGAGATGTCGACGTTTCGACCCCTATTTCTAGGATCAATTTAGTCCTTTGCCGGGGTCTTCATCAGGACCATTGTGGTAGGGGAAGGAACGAGGAGGGGCCGTCCTATCTGAAAAGATGAAAACCCATGTCAGGGGATGGAGTGTCAATTAATAAGAAACCAAACAGTCTTAGTACTGTGCACCAAGGAGGTGACTTAGTTAAAAATAAAATGAGGCCATGGAGTCCGGGTCGTGGGACCTCTAGACAAGGGGACCAGAAGCTGGATATGCAATTAATCCATAAACACGCTTGTGAAATTAATTTGTCTAGTACAATACATCAGGGGCACATTAGCCAGGGATTAATGGTGTCCGCTCAGGATGGGGACCCATTAGCAGTACGTGTAGTGATGCAAGGCTCAGATGAGCCCTAGATCGCATGTGGGCAATTAAATCAAATGGGGTTCCGATTGCGTTATTTTAGTGCAAGGGCACGGCAACTAAATAAGGAAAACTGTAAGCAATTACCTGTGGTGGAAAAAACCACACTCTGGAAAATTCAAATGTGTGGGCTGCCTGTTTCCAATAATTATACTGCTGGGCACATCTAAATAAAACCGTGAATTTCGCTTAAGTTAGAGTAACCACAAAGGGAACTTATTGGTTAAACCAGTGCGTAAAAAAGGAGGGGTTTACCTCAGTAAATTGAGCTGCACTGTAGCAGGAAGGCTTAGGCGCTGTGCTATATTCAATTAACTGTAAATGAAAAAATGAAAGTATATATAGACACAGTATTTAAGACATAGGCGCAACGCGGAAGTCTGACTCCACAGTCACGTATGTCCGTACCTTAATCGGGTCCGTGCAGAGCCTAACGGACTGGGGAGCTGAATGATGGTTTTTTCAGATCGGCTCTGTGTAATCACCATCGGAACCTGAAATAATCATTAACGCTCGTAAGTTACTCGGTATTGTATCCTCCGTCAGTCAGGAAAAGCGGGACCAAAGGGTTCTCCACTTACTCTCAAAACAGGGAGCGGGTCAGCAGAGCGTCTTGCTGCAATCCTGTCCACCATTAAGCGAAGCAGCTGGGCTTCTCGCGTTGAAACACTAACTCCGCAAACCACTACGCGGAGTTTGGGGGCGGGGCTAGCGGTGTGACGTGGGTCGAAAGAGGTAATAGAGGAAAGACTCAGGTGTGATCGGAACACTCAGTGGCTTATGAGTGGAAGACAGCCCTTTTGCAAAGGATTAACATATTGTGAGTCACACGTATAATTAAAGAAATCATGAGCGAATAAAGATAAAATTACCCAATTAGAATGGGAGATTATCAGAGAATTAGGACTCGCGCACAACCCATGCAAGGGAGTGAAGGCGAGTAGTCACCAGGATCATTCCATTCAGAAGTGGTCAAATAAGTAAGAATAAATGGGATACTTGGCTCAACATTTGCAGGGCCAGTACTCACCCAGGCAAGAGGGCAGCAGGTCAGCACAGAAGGGTGGCAGTTCCTTCAGAGCAGCAGTGGAGCAGGGTAGAAGTCCGTTCAGTAAAAAAGCAGTCCTTCTTCCTGACCGGGTATCCACAAGTCCAGTAGTGTACTGAGTAGGTGGTCTTTAAGGTCCAATATATTTACCTCATGCCTTGGGAAAAGCTTCAAGAGGTTTCTTTTTGAAGTCCCCAGGCATCATGCCTTCCCTGTCCTGGCTCCAGATTAACTATAGGCGGTATGAAGCCCTTTGTGTGGAGGCAGGACAGAGTCTATTTAAGTGTAATATGGCTGTGCCCAGTTCCACCCTCCCATCCTGCCAGTGATGGCTCATCCATTTAAAAATGCACACACAGGCTGCAATGGCAGGCCTGAGACAGGTTTTCAAGACTACTTAAGTAGGTGGCACAACCAATGCTGCAGACCCACTAGTAGCATTTAATTTACAGGCCCTAGGTACACATAGTACCATTTTACGAGGGACTTACAGTTAAATTAAATCCGCCAGTTGGGTAAAAGCCAAATTTCACCATGTTTAGAGGAGAGAACACAAGCACTTTAGCTCTGGTTAGCAGTGGTACAGTGGATAGAGAACTAAGGCCAACAAAAACGAATTCAGCAAAAATAGGAGTGAAGGTAAAACGTATGGGGAGGACCCTACAGAAAGGGCCAAGTCCAACACAATAAGTAAGTAAATACATTGAAATTTATAGTCATCCAAAACAGATAACCAATGTAAGCATAAGTAAAATGTTGTGTGTTAAGAGCTAGAAAACCCAAAACTATATGGATAGAAGAATTGTTTAAAATGGAAGCAAAAAGAATATTGCAGTAGGCCTACAGTACACATAGAAGCACCAGTAAATAAACTGTTACAGAACTTGGGATTGAATGCAATGTTGAGTCACAGAAAACTAGATTTTCATGATACTGTCCTATTAGATGTGTCAAGAACTAGAAGTCAAAGGATTTTTTGTGTGCAAGAGAAGTCTCGTAAGTAATAACTAGAACTTGAAAAGAAGGTGAAGTAATAGGAGAGTGGAGAAAAGAAATATTAATGGAAAGAACAAGGAGTTAGATATAGCCAAGAACAAAATAAACATTTTCGAAGAATTTAGTATTAGAAAGTGAAATGGTCACCTACTTTTCATTGGTTATAGAGACACCAAGAGGCGAGCATCAACAGTCAGTAAACTCTTTCAAAAAAACTGTTAACTGCATAGAAATCAGAATGAAACCCAATTGTTGAACTAATAAAGCATTTGATCCAATAGAAAGTGAAAAATAATGCACAAAGGACAGAACTTTGCCAACATAGGTGCAACTGAGAAAGAGCTAGATCCTGTTAAAGAAAAAGAACAACCATATGGATAAGAGGAATTCCACAACGGAATCAGAAATAACGAAGAAAGGTAGAGAAGAAAGAAGAGAAGGGTGAGGAACAGTATCAAAAGCAGATTAAGATCCAAAAGTACCAGCCATAATGACAGTTCCAAATGAAGAGAACAAAAATAGATACAGTGATTACAACTATAGAGGGTAAGAGGTATTAAGCTATAATGTAGGTTTTTGATGTTAATGTAAAAAAGTCAGAATGTTATTTAAGATACAGAGCTAAGCATTATGCATTCTCTTTCCAGAGTTTTTTTCCCCAAAAGCAGCCAATAAAATTTCAGACAATGAAGAAGAAATTAATTTAAAAAACTTTAAATCCCAGTAGGCAACCATAAAAGAACTAACAAAGTGTGCCCACATGTGCATATAATGTGTTCCCAAGGAGTATATTAACCTTGAGTGCTATGTTTAACCCTGTTTTCTAAATGCAAAAGATAAACCTTAATGTCCTTGTAAAACTGATCATAGAAACAAACATTGATCAATGGTTAGAGCCATCTTCGGTTTTCAAGACCATCTTCAGAAACATTGTGAAATCGATGAATTAGCGACTGAAAGTTGAAGGAAGCATTAAGAGAAGATCTTATAGAAGTGATCCAAAGTTGATATTTCTTAAAACATCTCAACACACACAGCTTTGAACGATCCAGAAAACAAGGCTATTAGGCTAATGGAATAAGAGTTTTAGTACTATTAGACCTAATATAAATCCAGAAGGGTTAAATTGTTTAGCTGAAACATCCAAGGGTCTAAAACCAGATACTTTTTGAAAAAATATCGAGCAAAGCATTATTGTTAATTTTAAAAATATTCGTTAGAGATGGACAACGGTTATTGTTGCAAGATGCAAATATTTGTAAGGAACAAATTTACATTCTATAAAAATGATATTTGGTAGAAGGAGGTATACACAGCATTGTTCCTTTGAGCTGTTTCCCTATCAATAGATGTTCTCCCTTTTGACGTATTGTCTATAAAGTGACATTGAAAGAGAAGTGGTGACCTTTGCGTATTAACTGTTGCACTTACATGAAGAACAAAAGAAGCTAAAACAATTATCACTTGTGAGCCACTTGCCGAAAAGGGATTGAAAAAGGGATGGATTTGTGATTTGACACCAGCTACCTCCAGCAGACCCTACTGACTTTGTTGGCGCTAGGGTTCCAATCATTGCTGATATAGGATACAGATTCTCTTGAACTCCCCACGGGCCTGTAATGAAAAGGACAAAGTTGTTGGACAATGCATTCAAGAATTTGGGCAATTATGGCAATATATAAATAAGGGAACAGTTAAAATTGTTTTTTTTTTTACTAATGAAATAACAGTAGCTAATACAGAGGAAGAGGATAAAATTACAAGTAACAAAGATTAAGTAAGATAACAAGTAGAGGCAAGAGACAAGGGTGGAAAGAACCAGGTAGAATGACAGGTAAATGAGCAGAGGGAGAATGTGCCTTAGAAATGGGGTGGCTTGGTGAGCAAAAGAACAATAGATTTAATCCAGATCTCTTGATTGGGGGTGAATGTATGATTTATTCAGCATTCCGTCCTTCATTTGTTTGTTTAGCACTTTAGAAAAGAATTTGGCAACTTCTGATAGAAAAATGAATTTAAAATCGGTGACTATCGAGTCCGTCTCGGATCAGTAGCTCATTTACAGAAATAGTGGTCAGAGTTTATGTATTTAACATTCCAACACTTAAAACAGAATTGTTTTAGAGTAGAAATAATAGTGGTACATGGTATTGTGGTACATGGAAAACTAAGGTGGATATCTGTCAAAGTGATCATTTTAGGTGGTGATTAATTGCACCAGTTGTGTGGATATGGTTCACAACTAAAGACACACACATTACTACTTTCTTCTATTTAGTGTGACATACATTTTTAAAATATGGATACCTCCGGTGTTATTGGGGAGTAGTCAGTCATGAATCTTTAGTTACAACTGAAGACATTCCAACATTCTTTTGAATTCCTGCACAAATTGCTGTGGAAAGGTCATCATTTGTCAAAAGACCGGTACATGGAAGGTGCACAGGTCGTTTGAATGAAACAAAAATTATATGTTTGGCAAATCTTAGATTTTTGGTTTGAATGTAGTGGCATATAAAGTCAGATAGGTATTGAAGGATGTTGTCTGTTATGGCCTTGAACACATTCTTCAGTAGCTTGAAGCGTGTCAACAAGCGTAGTGGTGATGTGATTAAGTGGGAGCATGCCTAGGTAGATTATATAGGATTCTGGTGGTGAGGTTTAGTACCTTGTTGGAGCAGCAATATTGGGGGAGGCACACTATTAGACTATTGCCATAGTACAGTCTGCTGAGTACTGTTAAGTTGTTGAGTGGTTTTATGGCCATAGTGGTAATGAAAGATTCCATTTTCATTGAAGGGCTGACTAGAACATCAAGGGTAACATTTGCATCAATCAATCAAAGTCTAATATAGTGGGACTACTCCCCCGTGAGGATCCCAAGGCGCTTGGTGGGGTGGAGGGTGGGTCTGCGGTTCGTCGAAGAGTCAGTTCTTGAGGTCTTTCCTGAATTGAGGGAGCGATAATGATTGCCTGAGGTGCAGAGGCAAGGAGTTTCCGGTCTTCTCATCGAGGTAGGAGAGGGATCTTCCTCCAGACATGGTCTTGAGGAATCGTGGGACGGTGGCCAGGGCCAGTTTGGCGGAGCGAAGATGTCTGGTGGAAGTGTAGGAGGAGAGGCGATGGATGCAGTATGCAAGTCGGGCATGGCGGAGGACTTTGTAGGTGTGCATGAAAAGCTTGAAGGTGGTTATCTTGTTGATAGGTAGCCAGTGAAGGTCTTTCAGGTGGCCAGTGATGTGGTTTATGGTGTGGGGTGTTCAGTATGAGTCTGGCATTCTGGACGGTCTGCAGGGCTTTGTTGAGTTTCTGGGTGGTGCTGGCGTTGCCGTAGTCAAGTCTGCTGCTGATGAGCACATGAGTGACTGTTTTTCTGGACTCAGTGGGGATCCACTTGAAGATCTTACGAAGGAGGCGGAGCGTATGGAAGCAGGAGGACAAGACGGTGTTGATTGGTTGGTTCATTGAGAGCGAGGAGTCCAGTATGATGATGAGGTTTCATGCATGATATGTGAATGTGGGGAGATTCCGTGCACTGCGGGCCATCAAGAGTCATCCCAGGTGGAGGGGTAGGAGCCCAGGATGAGGACTTTGGTCTTGTCGGTATTAAGCTTGAGGCAGCTGTTCTTAATCCAGGTGGCGACTGCCGTGGAAGTTGCTCTTGGCAGCTGTGAATTCATCTGTGCGGGAGAGAATCAGCTGGGTGTCGTTGGCGTAGGAGAGTATGGTGAATCCGTGGCTTCTGATGATGTCTGCAAGCGGGCCATGTATATGAAGAGGGTAGTGATTAGGGAGGATCCCTGAAGCACCCTGCAGCTGATCTCTGTGGGTTCTGATTTGAACAGTGGAAGTCTGACTCTGCGTTTGGCTGGTGCGGATGGAGTGGATCTAATCTAGGGCTTTGTCGCAGAGACTGGTGTTGTGCAGTCTTGCACAGAGGGGTTGGTGGGAGACGGTGTCAAAGCCAGCAGGCCGATCCAGGAAGATGAGGGCTACAGTCTTGCCTCGGTTGAGGAGGGTGTGCAGATGTCGTCTGTAGCGGCCAGGAGAGCGGTCTCCATGCTCTGGTTGCTTCTGCAGCCTGATTGGGAGAGGTCCAGGAAGTTTTTAGTCTTGACAAACTTGGAGAGTTGGGCGTTGATGGCTTTCATGCTGACTTTGGCTGGGAAGGGGAGCAGAGAGATGGGTCTGGAGTTCTTGAGGTCCGTCGGGTCGGCAGAATGTTTCTTCAGCAGGGGTTGATCTCTAAGTGCTTCCAGTCTTCTGGGAAGATTGCTGAAAATGCTTTGCCTAAATGTACTTTACAACTTTTCCCACATTAAACGTGTGCTGTGCTGACCACATGCAATGTGGGTAAAGTTTAGACAAATTAAATGATTTTATAATACCTTCCCCAAAGAGCCATTATTTTTTAGTGCAAAGCCTCAATTGCTATTGTTAGTAGATTTAATTTTGTGTCATTAACCATTGGTAGTAGTGTGGAAATGCCCATGTACCACCCATGAGAAGTTCCCTCAGTGCAAAGGAGTGCAGAGCATAATTGCTTTATTTTGATACTTTCCAAATGCAAATAAATTGAAAGTAATTTCTGTATAACATGTTTCTGTGATTTTGTCACTTTGTTTGACTTTTCACTGGTGCAAAGTGTTGATAAATGTCCACCAAGTTTTCTAGTAGATGAGGCAATTTTTGAGGTATGGTGAGGAGTAAAGTTTTATCGAATGAAGTAAAGAGATAGGTGCTGATGAGGATTGAAAATACAGGTATGTTATCAATTATGTCATTTGAGATGCCATAATTGATGTCATTTAACATCATGAGCGACGTAATAGGTGAGGCCATAAGCTGTGCATGACAGCGATACAAGCTATAATTACTTCACTCAATTATAATTGCTGAATTTTATTGTTTTTTTAGGTTTTGTTCTTTTAACCATATTGCATTTTAAGTGAACTTCTGGCCAGACCAAGCAACCAACCCTGCGTGTGCATCCAACCTCCGCTGCACAATGCCACAGATTCTGCACCCTACCCTCCACATACGGTCCACCCATGGTGAAAATGGCCTTCAGCAATGAACAGCGGATGGTTGCCTGCAGGGCTGGGCCACAGGTGGGGAGTGGGGTGCCAGCAGTGAGGATTGGGGTCTTCAGGGGGGCTGAGCACAGGGCTTGGCCAAATGTGCTTAGTGATGTAGTGATGTCATCACTGTAGTCTTTTACCTTGTCATGAGTGAAGTCGTATGTGATGTCCTTAACAGTGCATTGCAGGAATTAGTAAATGATAACTGGTGAATTTCAGTTGCCTTTTGTTTTATATCAAATAAAGGGCATGAGCAGGCACTCCTGTACCCCAGTCAATATATTAACAACAACTAAGGAGTGACTAAGTGCAAACGAATAAAGAATATATAAACAAAAAAATCTTTTTAGTGTCTTTTTCTTCATATATATATCTCTCTTACTATCCCCCTCAAGAACAAAGAAACCCCTTAAAGAAAAATATTCCAAAGGGGAACCAATGTCCCTGTGTAATTTCCAGAAGGAAAGGAAAATCTTATCTTTTTTTGTAAAAAGACCCTCACTCACCACTAATTGGTGACATGCTTCATCATTGGGTCCCCGCTGGGGTGGCCGAATGCCCCCTCCAGCGTGCTACAACGCCTGTTTTACAGCAAAGCGGGATGTGGTGAGTGCAACAGTGCCCAAATTAAGGTGTGAGTGTAACTGTGGGTGCAAAATTAAAAAATACAAGGTTGTTGCCTATAAAAAAATCTTTAACACCGGCCAACCTGTATTAGGTTAAAAACAAAGTGGCGGACAGCTACGTTCTGTCTTAGGAAACCTGTGTCCTTTAAAACAAACAACTGTTTTTATAAACATTATTTTTTGTGCAATCCAGCGACTAACAATGTCATTTTAACCTTTGTTTTTTTCAGTGAATTTCTAGGATTTTTTTAGACACAAGCTAAGATCGTACTACCATACATAACTATAAGTCACTTTAGCCTTTGTTTTTTTTTGTGTGAATATTTATATAACGATAGCTGTAGAAGAACTAGATCCCCAAACAAGATCAATCCTAAAAATCCAAGTGAATACATTTTCTGCAGAGAGAGTTGAAGAAAAAGAGAAGGGCCAGATGATTGAGCAGCCAAATTACTGTAAAGAGTAGAAAAGTCGCTTTAAAAATAATGAAGGACAGAACTATACATGTGGTAAGCGTTTGATAACTGAGTGTACATTGTAAGGTTGCAATCTTTGACCCACTATAGACATGAATGTTGGTTTGGAAATGAGTGCTGTTAAGAGTAGGTTTACAGGTCTCATTTGAGCTGGGAAATTGCAGTTGTGCAAGTTTTTTTTTTTTGTATAAATAACTTCAACTCTCCTGTTCCTGGGGACTATAATAGTTAGCACCTGTTTCAACTGTGCACTGTTTTTATTGGATAGCACACTTGAAATTCTATATTTCATGAAAAGGGGGAGAAGTGAAACACAATAACCCATGTTATTTGTAGAAAATGTAAATGAGCTTGAGAAAATAAATTGCTTCGTTTTATACACTCAGTTGAAGTGCTTTGCATGCACTTTTAAAGAAATGCGTTTTCTTTGCAGTTGCAAACAAGTCTGGGATCCTAGCATAGTGTTCTTTGTTTGCTCATATACTGATAATCAAATTCTGCCTGCAGTTAAGAATATTATAGTTATTTTGTTTTCTAATAATAAAGATGGAATTTTCTGCATGGACACTGTGTGCAAACCCCTTTCAGAGGGCCATGGAGCATGCAGGGCAATTGGGCACAACCGTGGGTGTTGGGGCCTTTTATTCCTGATGTCAAGGGGACCGACCGACCATGGATCCTGAGCAACTGGGCCAAGTACCCCTTCTACACTTGACTCTCAGTGGTAGCTGTAGTCAAGCAGTCATGGCTCCCTCTGAGGGAATGTAAATACAGGCCAGTGAGCACAACTCCTGGCTCAAAGTGCAAACAATACAAGCAATAAATCATTGTCCAGACCAATACTTGCTTTTATTAAAGAAATGTCTTTTTAGTTCTAACTCCACAGATGCAAAGGCACATGCCATTCAAAAGCACTAACAAGATCACCCTTTAGTTCAGGGATCCAGTAGTTGTCAGGCAAATCCCTGTCCCACCCTTCTTCATGTAACATGTTCAGAGTTATTCCCCATTCACTGGTGGCTGCATCCAGGGAATCCAAACTATTAGGCTGTACTCAAGAGGTCTCCCTTCTCTCTCTACGAATTAGTCAAAAGTGTCTAAGGTGCCGCATCACTGTTAGCAGCAAGCCCTCTGAGACCCCAAAGGCCTGGTTCCAGTGTTACCCGCACAAGCGGTATGGCAGTGTTCAGCAAGTGCCCTCTCCTTGGGCGCTCACGAGTTCAGATCCTATGTAGGATGCTACAGCACGCGGTGGCACATCCTCTCCCTGTCAAGCAGTGCGATCAGTCTGTTCCTGTGATCGGAGTTGCTCCCTCTCGAGGGACACAAAATGTTGTTCTTTTCCCTGGCAGGGGGAGGGAGGGAGGGGGCACTGGTGTGATCCTCAGGCTCCAGACCAGAGCTGTGAAGAGAGTATGCTGACCTCGGTGGCCTCGCAGTGAACCTCAGGAATTTGTCAGGTGCAGATCGCAATGTGCGGGTGCAGCCCGCTGGTTACAGCAGTCTTTCTTTGGTCTGGGTGACCTGCTGAAACCCTAGGCAAAGGTGATATCGGCAGCCCCTTCTGGAATACGGGGTTGCTGCAGTAGTAAAGATCTGGGCGTAGGCACACCTTATGCGATAGCATTCACTACAGTGCCCCATCATGGCATAAGGGGGTGCTGATTTCAGTAGTCACATTCACACACGCCTGACCCAAAATCAGTTTATCAGTGACCAGGTTCAGAACTGGAAGTCGGCCACAATGATATGTGCATCAAAAGGTTACTCCCAGACCCCCAGTCCTACTCTTCATGATACCTTTATCAGATTCCTCTTCCTTTCTAGAATGTATCCAGGCCTCTTCCTTGTGGTCTATCACTGAATCAAAGAGCAGTCTTTTAAGCGCAAATGGATCATCTTCCTTTTCCCTCCAGTGTATGTCCCTCCCAGCCCACAGTAATTCAGCAATCCACAAGTCTATCTGGGGGGATTTCTCTACTCCTCATGTCTTACCCAGGCTGGCCTGCGATTCCCAAAATGGAACCCAGGATCCTCCATTTAATGTAACATTGCAGGCACATTTACTCAGTGTACATTCAGAGTACACTTGCTGTTCAGCACTAATACCTCTATGTATTGTACCATCACATGTACACATGCATTCAACCCACACACTCAATCTGCGTGCACTGTTATTCACTGAGGTTTTTCTATATTCAACCAGGGTGTGTTACTTTAAGACACACACACTACCATACCAGCACATGCTTCTATTGTGCATACACTGAGCAGCACAACATCAGTCATCTTCATGTATTTCCTCACAGGAGTACATACACTCAGCACATGTGCTAATCTCTCCTGCACTACATAGAACTGCTGTACCCCTATATTCTACCAATCAAAGGCACACATACAAACACGCAGCGTCCCTACTCCTGTGCTGTACAGCACTCCACATCTACCTTATGTAGGCCAAGGGTAAGTTAAGCACACAGCAGCGGAACCTTTAAAAAGTGAGTAATTTTGTATGCCTCACTCAAGTGACACATGGTAAAAAGGTCCTGTTCACTACATGGTATGCTGTCACCACCATGCTTGTGCTGCTTAACTGCTGGAGAAGGTGGCATCATTCCACGAATTTGAGGGTATTGCTTTGGGTGCCCTTTCCTGTCCATCAAGACCACAATCACTGAGACAGGCCTATGTCTTGGCGCACTCACATGATCCATGTTTGTCAATAACAAACAACTCTGTATTAGAGATACAGACAACAGTACAGTTGGGCACTCAGTTCAGGGTACTTTTCTGTCCCTACTCACAGAATGATTATTCCCTTTACAAAATCCCCAAACAATACTTCTAAATATTAGATGGACTGACGGTGGACCTCCTATGGGGCTCTGAATGAAAATGTGTACAGTTAATTACTCTGCAAAAGACATGGGCTGGGGGGGGGCTAGAGGTGCTTTGCCTGAAGCTCTACTATATGGCTTCCCATCTGCAACATGCAATCCACTGGTTGGACAATGAGAACTGGGAAAAACAGTTACTGAAACGCACATATGGGGCTCAATCCTTACTGGAACTCTTGATCCTTTGATCCGGGTTACTCACAGGCCTTCCCTATGTTATGCGGCATGTTCCGGAGGTATGGGAACACGTGGTCCGCAGGTTGATATGACATGCGCCTTATGCCGCTATGGGTGGTGAAACCCTTCCGGCAAATAGTAGATCCCATGTCTATAAGAAGATGGCGTGAAGAGGGCTGCCAACTGATCGGAGACCTATACGACAGTGGGCACTTTATAATCCAAAGAGAGGCAGAGACCTCCCTTTCACTAGATTCGGGTCTCACATCTGTATCGGGCGATCTGAGACGAAGATCTATGGGGGGGGGGTGCTCTCAGTACAAGCAGAAAGGAAAGGCACATTCGGGGAGACTCTCACTATTAAAGGTTAGCAAAATAATCACCAGGGAGTTAGGACTGAAAGCACTAATGCACTCTTCAAATGTATTCAATATAATTTTATACATCAGACATATCTTACCCCGTGGACACTGATCAGAATCTATCCAGACCGCTCAGGTGAATGCCCCCAATGTAGAGCAAGGGAAGTTGAATTTATACATATGGTTTGGTCCTGCCCCACCCTAACGATATACTGGGAGACCATACTAACCGTACTCGTTTACAGGGAATTACAGGGTGGGTAATACCCAGAGAGATACGGACAGTGTTATTGGGGCTGCTACAAACCCCCAAAAAAACAGAAGTTGAGCAGGAAATTTTTTATGTTGGGGCTAGTCTTAGCAAACAGACGAATTGCGAAAACATGGCAACGCCGCACACCTCTCCTCGTAGAGACCTGGATGAAGGATATATGTGAGTGGGGGACAGCAGAGGCGGCGCACATGAAACATGTCCATACAGATGACAAATTGGAGGATGATCTAAGAGCATGGGCTGCACTGCTAGCGGATCTGTGGGATCTGCAGCCGTGACAGACTCAGACAATGCAGACCGGAGAGGAGACCGAGCACCCCTGACTAATTAACTCACTGATGGCTGACAGACAAGCCCCAGAAGGGACATTTATGCTATAGGCAAGGCACATATATGCTACATCTAGCACGACAAATGGTAATTTGACACTGGATGGGATGGGGAGGGGTACCGAGGAAGTTTCTTGTTACTCATTGGCAGGCATGGAGAAAGGGCCTACGGCAGCGGTCCTTCGTATTGACTGTTAAATGACTGCATTAGGTTTTAAGCTGATGTACTGGATACTAAGAGGAGGGAGTATCACTTTATCAATGCTCCAGATCTGGAAACGTCTGTGTACAAAGAAATGCCAATAATGATATGTAAAAATAAAAACACACAGAATGATTAAAAAACAATCATTCTGCAGTCAAAATCCCTGCTTTATTTGCCCTTGTGATTTCCAGTCATCATTTAACGTTGCATTACAGATGCACCACCGATCTGGATGTGCTTCCATCTGGGCCCAAGTCTGAATCTTAAACAAAATTGTGTATTCCATGTTTAAATGTTAAAACCGTAATCCAAAGGAAGTAGCAGTGGTGTGTTTAAAATCGGGGTATCCATCACATGCCATGGTGGAAGAGCTGAACCCTACGTGGAACTGTTGGTAGAACGGCATTGCATCTTGTTTATGTGACTGTCCAGCACAGTGGAATGCTCCAGACTCTGCCACCTGCTGTTTATTGCAACCTGAGGTGCCTCTTTCTATGACACAGTGCTGTTAGGAGATAGGAGTGGAGACATAGAGACTAAAAGGGGACAACAAAGAGAGAGGGACTAATGCCTTCCCGATTGAGCCTCCTGATATCCGGATGGAAAGGAGGCGGATGCAGTGAAACAATGATAAAAACAGGTTGATTTTGGAGATGGGCTACCATAGGAAAAAATTGAAAGACTGCTATTAAATGTTATGTTGTATTATATTATATTATTGAGAATTTGTAGAGCATACGTTCACCAACAGGTCTCTTGGCGCTAGGTAGTTTTTAGGGCTCGCACCTGCGTTGCAGTGCGCAGTACTTCTCGTGCAGCAAGAGCCCTTTTGTATGGGGTTCTGAAAGCTGCTCACACGCACGTGCGTGTGATCAGGCTTACGTCAGCTGCCATTGGGTTTAGCATGTTTTTTTAAATAAAAATAATGCACGCAATTGGTCAAAGGCGGGCGCTTGTCATTTGGATGGAATGACGAAGCAGCAAAATATCAGTGGGGCACGGGTTTTCAGTTCGTGGTTTTAAGCAACGCCCTTCGTTACATCGGCCACGTCCCTTTGAGAGCCCCCCCAAAGCCTTTTCATTCCACTTAAAGCCCTGCCTCTGTTATAGTGACTTCCTGCTGTAGAGGGAGAACAAGTTCACTCAGGCCATCATACCTGCCAACTTGTTATGAATATTACAATTAATATTTTAAGAAACAAACATCGCATAAAAAATAACACAAAACAATTTCTTACTAATGAAAAGATTACACAACTATTACCATACCCAATACGTATCACCTTCATATTCTTACAAGTATTGCGTAACTGGTACAGTATTCAAATACAACTAATTCCATTTTGTTTCAGATATTTAATATCATCTATATACCCTGCTATATCTATTTACATTTCTGACAATTTTTTAGTAGTTTGCTTTGCTTATTAGTACTTCATTTCTTAATGCACGTACAAATACAAAAAGAAAAATCTAATTTTCAGTGCCAACAACTCAAACTTTAATAATGCGAGACCTATTGCATTGAAAATGCTTGTTATTTTCTGGAGGCACCGCTTGGGATAAGTCCATATGTAGCTTTAGGCTTGGGTAAACAACTAGGTTTTCTGTTTTTTTCTGAAACGCAAGAGGTCTGTTTCTAGTTTCAGCGGAGAGTGAAGAGAGTTCCAAAATTGGGGGCACTTGAGTTGAGGAAAGCGACCCTCCAATCCGTTTGCGTAGGAAACTAGGCACCACCAGGCGATTCATATGCATGGATCTTAGAGTGCGCTGTGGAGAGTATCTCTGAATTCTTGAAGATATATACTGAGGGCCAATACCATGTATGGCTTTAAATAGTACACATCCAGTTTTAAACATGGAACGTTGCTCCACTGGAAGCCAGTGTAGTTCTTTCAGTGTTGGCTTGAAGTGGCATTGTCTGCCTTGTTGATTTATGATTCTGGTTGCTTGATTTTGGATCAGCTGCTGAAGATGTTTCTGGTTGCATGGGAGGCCCAGATAAATTGCGTTAGCATAATCGGTTTTAGATAAAATCAGGGCGATTATGATTTGGATGCGTGCCTCTCTGCTGAAATACCTTCTGATTTTCCGCAGTTTCCAAAGGTGGGAAATACAGGCCAAGGTAACTGCACAAATCTGAGCGTTCGGGGAGCGGTCTTAGTCAATTTTGATGCCTAGACTCTTAATCGAGTTGTTAGGAGTAGGTGCAGGGCCAAGTTCTGATGGTCAGTAGGCTGGAGTCCAATATGATAATTTATTGTTCGGGATGACGATTTCAGTTTTTTGGGAGTTCAATTTGTTTTTTGTTCTTCCGGCTTTGGATGAACAACGTGGTGTTCCTCAGAAATTCTTTGGAGGTTATGGAATCATCAATGAAGAAGATCAAATGCATGTTGTCAGCATAGTTGTATATCTTCACCCCTATCTGACGGACTGTCGATATAAGGGGGGAATATATACATTAAAAAGGTGCGGGACGGAGAAGAACCCTGCTGTACTCTACAGTTCATGCTGACTATGCCGGATTTTTATGGTGCAAGCCACACTGATTGTTTCCGGTCCTATAAAAAGGATTTAAACCAATTTAGGTCCATGCATCTAAGAATTGCTGCAGCAATATGTTCCATCAAGATTTCTTGGTTGACAGTGTCAAACGCTGCAGACAGGTCTAGGAATATCAAGGCCTGAGTGCAGTCTTCATCTGCCTTTCCTTTTAGGTCGTCAATGACTGATAGGATGATAGATTGACCATCTTGTTTTCGAACTCTACCCCTTCCCTTTGTGTATGCATGCAGGACTGTAGTCTCTTCTCCCTTACCTCCTTTCTCCCCCTGACGATCCTCTATTGTTCTTTTCCTCCCGCCTTTGAGTGTCTGAATAGTTTTCTCTTTTACCCGACTGTCTTGCGTCCCCCCTCCGACCCCACTTAATGTAACTCTTCTCTCCTGGTTTTTTGAATCTTGACCTGAGAAAATCTACTATTTGTATATATATGTACATAGAGATAACTCTAACCACCAGTATATGTAGTAGACCTTTGTACTCTCTACCATTCCTATGTGACTCTTAGAGTTGATCCATTTGTGTCTCTTCCTTGAGTGACTTTACAACTTGTATATTTGCAATTTTTTTCTGTTTGTTTCTTTTATGTAAATCATGTAATCCTAAGTCCTTATGAATCACAACTGGTTCTTATGTAAAGCGCTTCGACACCTTCAGGTAATGTTTGTGCTATATAAAGTCACATGAAATAAATCAAAATAGATTCAGTGGAATGGGAAGAGCAAAAGCCTGCCTGGTGGGGTCTAGAAAATTAGTGCCTTCTATGAACAAACTAAATATTTTGGCCACATGTAGCTCTAACAGTTTGGCTGGAAAGAGGAGAAGAGATTTAGGCCTATAATTTTCCAGTCTCTGAGGGTCTATCCCTTGTTTTGTTTTTAAGCGGAATGATAACTGCTTCTTTAAAAGCTGACTGAAATGGCCCTTGAGTTAAGGAAAGGTACAGTAAATTCAGGATTACCTCAGGAAATCAGCCCGTGGAGCCTGCAAGGATCCCATTACCTCAAAAGTACAAATGACACAGATTTCTCTCGGTCCTGATAACAATCCTAGAGCGGAAGCAGCCAACTCCACATATTGTTGAGAGTTATGTCAAGCGTCAAGCAAGTCAGGCAAAAATGAAGTAAGAGGACAAACAAGACTGTTATTGTTGTACATGATGGTTTTAATTCTTGAAAGAAATCTGCATAGTCAAAGTCTGAGAGCTGGAATCTGGAAAAAGATCCTAAAAAGGGAAGCTTCAAGAATGAGAAAAAGGATGTGCTTATTGGTCACAGTAACTTGTAATAGCGCTAAAGATAACACAAGTATTGGCACCATGTTGCTCAGTCTGGCATTGCCTGTCAGCATTTTGGGTTTTTCAGTGCTGTTTTCATTTTGTCGTGGATTTTGCAAAACGTTATTTTTGGAGCAGCTGCCAGAATTGAAAACAAATTGGCTAAAACCAAAAATATTTTTGGGTGTCAGAAAGCACACAGCACATAGCAGTTTCTGGCACATAAGGGATCTGCTAAAGGTGCAGATGTGCTACTTGTGAAAGAGCCTAATTCTGTCACTCATAAGTTAGTGGCTGACGTCGGTTGACCCATAGCTCCAAACAATGTGTTGTTTGTAGTAGACAGAAGAAAAATTCAATGACACAACAGACCAATGGGTGGAGAATGTGGATTTCTAGTAAAATCAAAAGTTCAAACTTCGGCACTCTAATTATTGATATTTTGGAAGAAGTTATTGCCCATCGGTAATATTTCCATGGAAGGAGAGTGCATATGCTGGGAAATGGGAGTGAACAAAATGTGTGACCAGGCAACATAAGGGAATCCCACGAAGGCGGTCACCTGAAAATATGAAAGGGAAAATGATGGTCAGTCCAGCATCCGCCAGACTGCCCCAAACGGAGTTCTGCATAGCCATCCAATGAAAAACTGCATTACTCAAGAAGCATAAGAAACCCAAACTAGAAGGCAATCCACACCCAGTGGCAGTTTATCCATATGAGCAGAGGAGTCCCGCCTCCCTCACGGCTGCGCAGAAAGCTGGAAAAATAAAATGGTAATAGAAGGAGTTTACTACCATTGTATTTTTCATAACAGAGGGTAAGGTGGGGCTAGTGCGCCATTGCTGCTGACTAGCAGCAACGACGTGTTGCTCCTTCATTATGAATTGTGCGCATGTAGGTTTGTCCGGCTAACTTGCGATGGCCAAACGACATGGTAATTCAAACTCTCCAACCCGGCTGTCTTAGACAGCTGGGTTGGAGAGCAGACACAGGCCTTTCAGTGCTCCTCGAAGTGCTGAGACAGGCTGTTCCAGCCAATCATGACACTTCACTTATGCTGCTGAACAGCATGAGAGCAGTGTCTGGATTGGATAAGGACCTGTGGGACCTCGCGCTCTGAGGAGTCTGGAGCCAGGGGCTGAAAGTGCTGAAGGCTACGGTAAGTTTCTTTTTTCATTTTTTAATGGTTCTTTATTTGTATGTATTTTTGTATTCTGTTTATGATGATATGTGATACGAAGAGGATGGGTCATACCGGCCAGAGAGGCTAACCTTAAAGCAGGGGAACCAAGTTTAAGGCTTGGCAGGAGGCTCAAGCATCATGTGATTATTGGCAAATCACGTATTTATTTATGCATTTTTATGAAGCAAGTACTTTACCCAAAAGTGTAAGAACACTTTTCAATAGGGCAATAATCTCCCCATGCCTGAAAAATGAATGTTAGTCTGTAATGCAACTGCTACTCATGTAAAGCACTCTGATACCTTGGGGTCGAGTTTGCGAATATAAAAAAATGCAAAAAAATGTCAACCCACCATTTTTGCCAACCGCCACTGTCCACACCATACAATTGGAGTGTGTATTAAGTCACAAGACCCCAGTGTCCCAAGATGAGTAACAAAAAGTTCCAGGTCCTGAAGGACAACAATATGAATATAAGCAATATGAAGTATACTAGGGGAATTCAAGAGGGTCCAGTGGGCTGGAGGAACGACCTATCGGCCTGCCTGAGTGAGAAACTAGCACCAAAAATGATCAAGACGAAACAGTATCAAAATAATGAACATAGTCTCAGTTTGCGTGCATGGAAGGGAACTTTCTACAGAAACAAACGTATAACACCATCTTTAAGCCTGAATATAATCCTTGCTATTCTTTTCTCACCATTTCTAGGTTCTTTTTGTTCATAGTGTTCCCCTTTTAATGTCTGAAACTTGTCCCACCCTAATATTGCCTCCCAAGTCTTTTTTAATCCACAAGTACCAGATTAAGTGCTATCCAGGCATCCTTCTCTTGTGTCATTAACAGTTCTCACAATAAGACTGAGTCAACGACCAAAGTAGGCTGAGTCGGCTATTCTTTTGATCTGGTTGTTTTTATTTTTTCTATGGAGCACACTCCTTTTATATTGGAGGGCTCTAAAGTGTATGAAAGAGGACTAGCAATGTATGGCAAACCAATTATATAAATAAGCAAAGTAGAACACCACTTTGTGGTGAACAGTTATTGTAAGACCCACTACACGCTCATTACATCAATAATAACTGCAAGGGGTCAGTCCATTTCAACCTAACTGCTAACGGAAATTCTACTGCAAATGTCGGAGTTTGAAAACTGTGCTGTAATTGTAGGGGGCACTGTCTTGGTACATTCCCTATCTGAGCGGAAACTTGCATCAAGTATTCTTTAATAAACATGTCTAATATGTTTTTATCTTTGCAAAAATAAGTTGAAGTATTGGATATAGGAGGTAATTGAAGATAATAATGTGCCCTTCAATTAGTTAATAGTGATAAAGCTAAATTACTAACATTTCACTTATATCAAGTTCTGACAATCTATCCACACTATCAGTTATCCAGTCTCAAGGATCTCATAATCCTTCTATTTTTAATATGTGTGTGCATGCCCCCAAATTCCATTGCCAAGTGTGTGGTGCCACCCATTTTTCATTTTTTATTTTGCTATTTTAATCATATGAACCACATTTTTTAGAATGTTTTTTGTTTATTTAGTGAGCCCACCATAACATCTTTCACCAGAACTATAAAAAAATTAAGTTAATAGTATACTGTATAAACTTCTGAGCCATTAACAAGTTGAAAAACACTCAACACATGGCTCTGTTGGGCATTACCACCTATCCGTTCCCTGTGCCCCTTTTTGTAGGCCAAAGCTAGTATTACAGGTCCCCTAAAAGGATTACTCTGCCAGTTCCTAATGTCCCTCCAGTGTGCTCTGGGTATTAAGTTATACAAAAAGTTATGGAAGGAAAGCTGCCAGGCCAGAGCCTCTCTGAACCAGAACACAGGCGTAGAAATCTGGACTTTTTTCAGAATGTCCCCCCCACTTTTTGCTGCTAGAAGATCTGGTAATTGATCTGAAAGTGTGCTGGGTCCTACTAACCAGACCCCAGCACCATTGCTATTTTCCTTAAACTGTAAATGTAAATAGCACTCCTGTAAGGCACTAGTATATGGTACCAATGGTACTCAGGGGTGTAAAAGCGGTGCCAGAGCTGCAGAATTTATTGTGCCACCCCGGGTGACGCAAATAAAACCAAAGTCTGCAGGTCTGCCATGTCCACCCTGCACAAGCAGGTTGCCTGCTCGAGTTCTACCCTATACACACACCATGTGTGACAGGGTCACCTCACTGCATCTAATATGTCAGTCACCTCTAAGGAAGGCCTCCTACAGCCCAGGAGGCAGGGGACATCATATTATAGTTGTGGGAATATGTGTGCAAGCATATATTGCCCTGTGGTAGCATTCTAAACTTAATTCTACCACAAGTGACCAGCAGTTCATCATAGAACATGGGCTGGGATATGGGCATTACCTATATGTCCAGCTCACTGATGGCCCAGCATATTTCTTTCATGTTTGGTGTTAAACACCATGCTTTTTAACTCCCGACACGGTGGTGGTGACAGAGTTTAACCAGCATGTACCTAGGTGGCACTTTGGAGAGTGTCCACCAAGTTAACCCTTTGTTCTCATGCCTTTGTGGGCTTTCGCGCAGGTTTGTCACCAAGACAAAAGTTTATCCTCCTGCTCGGGAGTGTGTGCCACTCCAAGAGAACAGAGACAAAGACCTGTGTGTGCAGGAGGTGACCACTCTGCCCACACAGGATGGCTATTGATTAGACCAGTGCGGTAGTGAGCCTCAAAGGCTTCACTGCGCCACTGGATAAAGGAACTTGCCCCCTACCCCAGACACTGTTTTTCATGGGCAGGCAGGAAATTATTTATGCAGGAGACGTCCACCTCGACAAGGCTGACCACACCTCTAGGGTGTTGCAGCTAAGGTGTACAGTTGAGGATGGTTTTGACCATTTTGAATTTAGGCTAGAAATAAGTATTTGACTAGTTTTAGATGACATAGACCTACAGGATGTATTCACTACTGGGGCATATTAGCTACAGGACTAGAGGCCCTGTGGCTACTAGTCCTCATGCCCAATAACAAGCCCTAAACCCAGGATTTAAGGGGTGCCCCAGACACCTGAACATTAGATTTGACGCGATTACAAGACACCCATTTCTACGACAAGGCAGGACTCCAGAAAGGAAGGCTCTAAGCTCTGCACCTGAGGCAGCCACCCTGCACCCCCTGAAATGTGGCTCGACCAAGGCAAGAGACCAGTTCCAAAAGTAAGGTGAAACTCGAGACTTCACTAGAACGCCCTTTGGCTAGTGGTACTAGTGCCCTGCAGTAGTCCTGCACAAACCGCTAAGTCCACGACCTGGGAGTCCTGTTCCCTGAGATGTCCAGCGTGGCCACTCAAAGTTCTTGGGCATGTGGTTTCTGGCAACTGTAGACCCGACCCTTAGCGGGGCTCAGCTTTCTACAACATTCCCCTGGATAAAGAGTGACTCAACCAGAGTGCTTTGCGGTACCAAGGCTTGTTGGTGATCTGTCCGACTACAACCTGGTTTACTCAACACTTCAAGAGAACATATTCATTGGCACGAACTACCACACACCCCTGTGGATCCATTGTAAAGATCTTGTATTTGTTTTCACCCTCTCTTGGCACACCTGCCAGCACCTCTAGCCGGGGATCCAGTTCAGCACCATGGAGCGCCAAGAGCAGCTCTGCGCCAGAGTCCCCCAAGCCAGGTAGATCTGATCTGCCTGGTGAATCCTGGCCCAAGGGCTAGCTCCTTGCTTAAGTTCCAAAGGATTTTGCTCTACTCACCCTGCACCTACCTTTTTGCTAAGGTAACCATTTCAACACCCTGAGTCTGACAGCTAAAGTGCACCTCTGCACCACGATCCCTTCAGTCAGGTAACATTGTGCTAGATGTTGTGAACTGATCTAGGGACTCATGAGACCTTAACTCTTAGTGGGTTCCATTAATTTACTCTCTAAGTGACCAATTGCATATATGTGTTTTTCCCATTGACTGCAGCGTTAATGTTTTGACAATGCAAAGTACTAATGTATTTAGTGCCTTAAAATTGATAACTCCGGTTATACTGTATGTATTGATTTCATTTTGGTGTTTAAAAATATATAAAAATCTGAGCTATTTTTATAAATTGGTGTCTGATTTCTCTTGAGTCATCATTTACTTATTGTCTTGTTGGTGATGTGAAATACTTAACACATTTCGCAAAGAGCCTGCCAGCTCTTTGCCACTCTGCCAAGAGTGAGAGAAGGTGTACAGAGAGAGTACCCAGGATCCATATTTGTGTATTGTGCTAGTATTTCTTGGCAAGGCAACCTTGCCATACCAAATAATACTTTAACCTTGCAACAACAAGGAACCTAGGACTGGTTTTACCCTAGTTTGGGCACAGTGTTCACTGAACCAACATCTGGGCAGTCAGTGACCGATATTAATTCAAGCATTTCCATCCATCACTTTGTGTATGCTTAAGTTTGTCGCCCTAAGTGGAATGGGTATGCCCACATGTGGGTCTCATGCACACTTTATCACTGAAACCAAGCTGTAGCTGGCTGATGAGCTCTAACTAGGGTGAAACAGATCCTTGGTTGCTTGTGTTCTGGTTCAGAGAGGACCAGGCCTGGCACTTCGGTGTGACTGTTCCCATTGGAGCCGGGTCAGGACTGATTTGCATGTTGTGGATCCAAACTGAAGTGGTATGGTGTGCAAAATAACAATGGATTTGGTAATTGCCAGTGACTGAAATTAATTCATGCATCGCATGCACAACTTTTTGTATGTGTTAGTGGGTCAGGAGAGCACTATGGCAGCAAGAGCTTTCTCTTTCCTGAAGATATGAAAACAACTGTGCTATTCTCCTGCAACACACACTCTGCAGTCTGGACTACTTCCTTTGATTTTTCTGAGAAGGATACCCAGTCAGTCAAATAAAATGTGAAAAGGTAAAACAAAAATAGTTTTCCAATTTTTTGTGGCTGATTTCTTCCAATCTCCTGCATTGCTGTCAATTATTTTGAGGTGAATAGTGCTACTAGTTTACAACCCCTACCAGCAGGGCAATACCAGCTGTTGATTAACTCCCACCCCCTTGTTATGTGCCGTCACCTGAGGCATGGGCCCATAACTATTGGGAGGGTAATAAGCAGCTGTTATTTTCCACAGGGGCAGGCAGCAATGCTTTTATTAAACAACTTGAGAAACCATTTACTTTGTGGTGTGCAGTATGTAGCTAGTCATTAACATTTTTATTTTTGTTTATATTGTCTTCATGTCTTCTTGGTAGTCTCTAACATGGGCTTCTCCAATCAGTACCTTGCTGAGGTACTGGCAGCCCTCCAGCTTCCTGTACATGGCTCTCCTATGTGCAGCCCATCCTACTCAATTAGAAGCTTTTCCTTGGCTGATTCATATAGTTATACCAAAAATTAAAAGTGTGTATTTGAAATGAAAATGTATGTATTTTCAGAATCTCCAAGCTGATCTTTGGAGAAAATGGTTGAATTTCCAAAATATTTTTAAACTTGATATTTAAGTGATAAGTGATGTGACATTTGTGAGACATATTACTAGTATTTTGATTACCTTGGTGCCATGAGCATCACAACTTTGGCCTATTTATCAACTATGCAAAGTCATCCCAAAGTGACTGTTAGACCCAAGATCCCTGGTTGGCGGAGGTAGGTACCTTAAACTAAATAGGGACCTGTGGTTCCACGTCAGAAAGGAAGATCACCTTCTGAGCTAGCCCCGCTCACCCCCTTGGTAGCTTGGCACAAGCAGCCAGGCTTATCTTCAAGGCAAATGTGTAAAGTATTTGTAACCACGCTCAAGGCAACCCAATGATGACACCACAAATAAACTCCACACGAGTTTTATAAAAACGAGTATACATTTTAACTAAGAAGATATACGATAAGACCACATGATATAAGTCCAATGCGTAATACAACCAATAGGTACGTCGTTATGCAGAAATAAGGCAATGCATAATTCACTGTGTCTCCCTCCGAGCCCGCACCCCCCCCACCCCACCCCTGGAGTTGACACATGTTACCTTGGGGGCGCAAACTCACTCTCCTCTCCTTGTCCAGCGGCTGAGCCTCCAATGCAATCCTTGTGAATGGGCAACTGCGGGCTCGGGCCGGCGGTTCAGCTCCTCCGGGCTGCCGGTCCGGGCTGCTATGGTTACGAAGATCTCAGGGCACATACACACAGCATCGCTGAGACTTCCTTG
Source organism: Lissotriton vulgaris (assembly GCF_964263255.1). Lineage (NCBI taxonomy): Eukaryota > Metazoa > Chordata > Amphibia > Caudata > Salamandridae > Lissotriton > Lissotriton vulgaris. Next base: position 876,057,483 of record NC_141693.1, on the reverse strand, counting down.
AGCTTCGGGTGCACGATCACCGGGCACTCCACACAAAGGTCTCCGGCTGCACGAAGATCACACACACAGCGTCACTGGGACTCACTTAAACTCCAGGCTCACTTTAACCAGGCAAATCGTCATGAAGGTCTCGCGGTGCACCATGCACACAGCATCCATGAGACTCACTTGGATTCCGGTGCACACGATGACAAGGCAAATCCTCACAAAGGTCTCACGGTGCACAAAGCACACGCAGACAGCGTTGATGAGACTCACTTGGATTCGGCTGCCCACAATAACTGTACAATCCTCACAGAGGGGTTCAGGCTGCAAAAAGCACACTCACACCGTGTCTCTGATCCTTGCTTGGACTCCAGGTGCCCACGATCACAGGGCACACTTTAAAAGGGTCTCTGGCTGGCACAACCACGCACACACAGCGCCACTGAGACTTTTCTGGAAACTTTTGTGTTCCTGTGTTTCCACAACAGGGAGCCAGCTCACCTCGGGCCCTTGAGGATAAGTTACTTCAGGACACAGCACAGCAAAGTTCTTTCAAGAAGGGGGACACTGCAACGTCCCTTTAGATTTTCCTTCGTTAAAACCGCAAACTGCAGGCCAGCCCCAGAACACACAACAAGGGTCAGTCCTTTCCTTCAGTCTCTTCAGTTGTTTCTTCCTTGGCAGAGGTTCCTCTTGAAATAAAGAGGTTGAACACACACTTGCCGGTTGTTTGAATGCTGGAAAGGTTGTAGCGTGCCACCGATGTTTCACTCTCTGATCTTTGGAGTGTTTGAATAGCAACTGGATGTCATGCGTTCTCTATGATTAGGGAACGTCCCTCTGGGTGCAGCAGTAATGGATAGCGTTAGCGATATTTAAATTCTGATTCTGGTATAAGTAAACCATTGAGTCCCTTCGGTTTCATGGATTCCCAAAAATTAATCCAATGATTTTATCTTTGCAAGAGGAACTTGCTGTTGTCTCTCCCTTCTTTTTTCTCTATGGTTTCCAAGATAGTGAATTTTAATTGTGAGATGCTGTGGTTATTGTCCTTAAAATGCGAAGCTATTACTGATTTGATGTTATTCGTACGTATGCTGCTTTTATGTTCGTGGATACGAGTCTTAATTCTCCTTTCAGTTTTACCCACGTATACCAAGCCACATGGGCGTTTTAATAAATAGATGACGTTGGTGGTGTCGCAGGTTGCAGTTACATATAACTGTATTGGAGTACCTCCCATGGGATGCGTGATTACAGTGCCTTTGATGATGTTATTGCAATTGCTGCAATTGTGGCAAGGGATCGTTTCTTTGTGAGGTCCTTTTTGAAGGTTTTCAAGGGAGGTTTGCCTGATGAGCTCCTGGAAATATTTGCCTCTAGTGTATGCAAACGTTGGTTGGTCACCGAAAATACCTTTAACGTCCAGTTCTAATTCTAGAATCGACCAGTGTGATCTGATTGATTGTTTGTAACGGTGGCTCTATGGTGGAGTATTGGGATACCACCACCATGCGTGACTGTTCAGTTTTGGTGGTGGGTTGAAGTAAATCAGCTTGTGATTTGTTCGTAACTTTTGTCTTGGCATTTGATCGGATATCCTAGTTCCTGAAACCAATGCATGATGTTGTCTGTTTGGATCTGTAAGTCCGGATCGGAAACAATTCTTTTAACTCTTAATAGTTGCGAGAAAGGTAGATGATTCTTCAATGGGAGTTGATGAAAACTCTGATAATGTAACATATTGTTTCTGTTGGTAGCCTTTCTGAACATGGTGGTTTCCAGTTGATTTCTGTGTCTAATCAGTAGTGCATTAAGGTAAGCAATGGTTGCACTCTGGATATTGAATATAAATTGAATACAGTCATTAATCTTGTTCAGATTATCCAACACGGATGTCAAAGATGTTTGTGTGCCTTTCCATAAAACGAATATGTCGTCAATGTAACGCAGAAATACCATGGCAGGTTTTTTCCAGGTGTCCAGGCTTAGGATGAATTTGTTTTCAATTGTGTGCATGGAGATATTCACATACGATGGAGTAGCACAGTTGCTCATCGAAGTGCCTGTGAGCTGCAGATAGTATTCATCATTATTCATTCATCATTCCATCTTAAATAACTTTGATATAAAGTGAAGTTTAATAATTCCATGCGAAACTGTTGAAATTCATGGTCTAGTTGTGAGTGTAAAAGTGTTTCTTCAATGGCTTCTATGCCCAGATTGTGTGGTATGGAGATGTAAAGAGACTGGATGTCAATCGTGCACATCCAGATTTCTTCGTCTTCTGGTAATTGAATCTGATTGATTTTGTTCAGAAAATCTGTTGTGTCCCTGACATAGGTGTTCATTTTAACAACAAATTGTTGTAGATGTGTATTTAAGAATTGTCCTACTGGCTCGTGTACACTGCCTCTAGTGGATACAATTGGACGGAAGGGTGGATTTTTGGGATCCTTATGGATTTCTGGGAGCATGTATAGGATTGGTGCTTTGGAATGAAACTGCATAAGAAATGCTCTGGTTTTGATGTTAATGGTGCCTTCTTCGGTTGCCTTTTTCAAGATGTCATTAAGATGATTCTGGAATTGCTCTGTGGGGTTGTATGTTAGTTTACCATAAGTCTCTAGATTCTGGACATGGTTGCCAACTTGAGTTTTGTAATAGCTGGTGTCCATCACAAAAAGGGTACCTTCTTTGTTTGCTTTTTGACAAATAATGGTTTGATTGTTGGCCAGATTTTTGATAATGTTACATTCCTTGTTGGTAAGATTTTGTAATTTGGAATGTCTTTTGAAATTGAATTTGTGTGTGTCATTCTTCACAAGGTTTTCAAAGGAGTCCAGGCGTTTGTGGCTTATGGGTGCTTGAAATGTACTCTTGCTTCTAAGGCCTTTAAGTTGATTGTCTCCGTCACGATCTTGAGGTTAAACAATGTTCTAAACAAGATGACCTCTAGTTCTAATCTGTTGGTGTGACAAGTAGGTACAAAAGACGTGCCTTTCTGTAGAGTTTGAATTTCGAAGCAATTGAGTTTATATGAGGAGATGTTGATGACTACTTTTTTGTTATTTAAGTCTTGTTCCCCTTGTTTCGCCTGCCCATTTTCGGCGGTGCTTTCAAACTGACTTTTTCTTGATCTGTCTCTTTGACCCCTCCGGGGTCGTCGTTGTCTTTTTGGCCTTCCTCCAAAAAAAGAACACCAGTAGTGGATTGGATCGTGGAAGAAGTCGATGGTTGTTCTGGTATGATTCTTAGTGTTTTAGCTCTAGTTTCTCGTTCAGATGAAGAGGATTTGGCTGTATGGTTTGTTCTGACATCTTTTGGCATATACTTTGACCCACGAGTATACTTTACCCATCTTGTAATCAATAGTGTCTCTCTTATATTTACAAATTCTTTATATGACATCCTATTTTACTTGCTCCAGTCCAGTTTGCATGAGACTTTCTCTCTTTTTTTTATATTGCTGTTATATTCTAGTTTACTAATTGTGTAGGACTCCTTTGACAAGATGGAGCCTGTTATTACTTACTGTCTTTGAAACAAGTACTCCAGTGGCCTGTTGTTTGTATTTAGTTAACATTTAGTTCCCTGTTGATTTTGTGCACCTTCATTTAGAAACTGCACCCTTACACGCTCACCGATATACAACATGATCATCACAAAAGCGGGAGGTAAGAGAACTCTACCCCGATGTAACGATTGGTTATAAGTGAATGGTCAACGTTGTCAATTGTCAACATTATTTATGGTGTTGAAGTGGTTTACTTATACTGGAATCAGAATTTGAATATTGCTAGCACGATCCGTTACAGCTGCACCCAGAGGGACGTTTACTAATCATAAAGAACGCATGACATCCAAAGGTTCCTCTTGACCACGAAGTAGATCACATCTTGTTCAATCTTGATCAAGCCATTCTTCAAAGTTCAGGGGCTTCAACTCTCATAGTTATACCCCTCAATAGCTTTGAAGTCTTTGTGTTTTAGAGGGCACTGACCCTTGTTCAAACCAGTCCTGGGTGCCTCCCTGCCAGTGACACCTTCTTACTTTGATTAGTGGGGATCTGTATTCTCAACCACTCAGCAAGAGATGGGACACTTCTTTTATAGCAGCAACCCAGGCATCTTTACCTCTAGGGGCTACTCCTCCCCTACACTTCAGATGCAGGTCAGCCTGTTTCTGTCTCACCTCCTCCCCTGGGTCAAGACATTCCCCAGATCCTATCGCTTTCATATCCAGACAGTCAATCCACAACCAGGCAGCGACACACAGAAATGTTAGAGCACAAAAACCCAGCCACTTAAAAAAGAGCGGTTTATAAACCCTCAATGCAAAAACCACCATCTTAAAAAGATGTGTTATTACATTGGGAGTTCGGGCATACTAAACTTCACCTTTCCATCTTAAGCCTTTGGGAAGATAGGCTGGAAAACATCTTACACAGCCTTCCCATGCTATCTTATGGGCAAGATGGCCTTTTAACAGTGAAAAACGAAATTGAGATTATTTCACTGTCAGGACATGGTACACACCTTAATACATGTCCTACCTTTCACATGCACTGCACCGTACCCAGGGTTACCCTGGACCTAACTTAGGGGCATCTGATGTGCATAGCAAGGGAAGGGTAAGGGCTGGCAAGTGGGTGCACTTGCCAGAACAACACGGCAGTTTAACAAACTGCGTGCAGGCCCTGCAAAGAGAGGCATGTGTTCCCTTTTTAAGGCTACTTGTGTGGGTGGCACAATTAGTGCTGCAGGCCCACTAGTAGCATTTACATTACCAGCCCTGGCACACATAGTGCACTTTACTAGGGACTTTACTAGTAAGGCAAACATACCAATCATAGACAACCAATTACCATTATACTTTACACAGGAAGCACTTACACTTTTACACTGTTTAGCAGTGGCAAAGTGTCCAAAGCCTCTAAATTGCCAAAACAAAATCTATCACAGCACCAAAAATAGAGGAGGTAGAGGCAAAAAGTCAGGGTTAATCATGTCAAGAAATGCCAGTTCTAACAGTGACAAACCCTTTTTTCCATTGCTGCTGACAACCCTGCTTGGTGCACTAAGATGTTCACTGCTGGTAAATGTGCTTAGGATGGCCACTAATGTAATCTTGTCAGATGTAGTCACTATTACAACATTAATAATATTAGTAGTTTGGAATGATTTTGATTGAACATAAGTAGCTCTTACTACAGAAAAGGTTGGAACCCCCTGTTCTAACACATACAGTAGAGCATCTAGATATGATTTAGTCAAACATGTAAGTTTACATGTTTGGCACTGATGTATGAATGTTTCACTAGATTTGTAAATATATAGATCCAGATGCTGTAATTGTGTATGCCTCCAATGAGTATGTTAACATTCTCAACAAATACTATTAATTGGTGGTCAGGTCAGTTGCAATCAGAGAAATGTTATGTGTTTTGGATGAGCCCTTCGCAATCGGAGAGGAGTGCAATACACCTTTAGGGACTGGGAGGAGTATAGGAATCTTAAGATCTTTTAAATATTTTGGGGGTCTTTAGGGTATTAGAACTCATGGCGAAGATGCGTAGGACAAACTACAGATCGTTTATTGGCAAATTAATCTGGTGTGCAAATCTGAGTTTGTAGCATTATTTAAAATTGATAGGATTTTAATGACGTTTTAACTTGGAGATCTGTTGAAGATGAGCAAAACAATTGCCTTCAGCCTGATGCTACATTTTGTAAAATGATCCCTTTTGGGCTTATCAGACTTCCGGTTTCTGAAACCAGCAGGGAAACTTAAATAGTTTACATGCATATACAGTAGGCAGCCCACTCGTAAGGTGCAGATACGGCACTGCAAATGCATACTGAGAGTACAGAACCAAATAAAAAAAAGCTTAATTCCTTACTAGTCGGGTGGAGTATGCCATCTTGCCCCTCTACATATGTCACTGGATGGGGAATTGATAGAAGCTTTTGAGAACACGTTAGTAGCAGTACAAAAGATAATGTAATATCTGGTGTATCTTTTTTTTTGAAAATCATATTGGAAACGTTTAGAGATTAACTCCTGAGGTAGGATAGACCGAGCATTCAAGATTAGGAGGGTGTATAAATGGATTTGGGCCCCAAGGAATTGATCCAAAATGAGCAAACACTATACTGTAAGCAGCACCAAAACAGATTATGCAATTGATTAATTGTATTTTTACTGGATTGACACATGCCAAATAATATGGTACAAATCTTAACCTGTTTGAACAATATCTTGATGATTGCTCTGACTATAGACCAGATTATGCAATGAAGAAACTGGCACATGGCAAATTTGTACAGATTGACAACTGCAAAAATGTCATTTGATGTAAAATGTCATTTACATCCAACCAATAATTCATTTCCGACCATTGCAAACATTTCATTTTCACATGAATTGGCCGATGTAAAGGGTATTTTGCATTGGTCAGTCGGGAGAAATATCAATGCGGCATTGCATTGAACTATTTTTGCAATATGTAATGAATCCCTTTAGTCTACATGTTAACACATATTTTTTCATAGTATAAGGCTCTTGGGTTGTATTCATTTCACATAACTTTAGTGAAATAAAAATGCATTCCACAGATTACATGATGATAACGCTATTAATATAATAAGAATGATGCAAATACAAATAATTGAATTTAGTGGTACAATTATATAGCATTAAGAGATCTAAATATACTTAAAATGTGATATCAGTTACCAAATAGCATTAGAAATGATAACACTAAGAAGCATATTGAAATTTCTGAGTAAGAAATAGATTTAGAATTTTTTTCCTAACAAAAGAGAAGTCTAAAGAGGCCATAGAAAGAAAAGGGTGAAACAAAGAGGAAGAAAAAATTAGAAGTAAATCATAGTGAAGTTACCAAGACACTGCCATTCACTGTTGAAAACAATAGGTATTAAATTACTTAAATATTCTACATTTTAAGGTATCATAACTTTAATACAATATCATTGTAATATTATCATTAAATAGCAATAAACTGGTGGATTAAAACTGTCATTATGAGATTTTGTTTACTCCAGAAGTGGAAGCCAAAGAAAATACTACTTAATGTGATTGTTAATCGTAACTACTTGTGATATCCAAATTATTATTCGAGCAAACCATAGACCACCAGGAATTAAAACGTAGATCTAGCAAAACATCTGTTGGAAAGCAAATGATATGATCAGATAAAGCGATTTGCTTTAGACTTTGCAAATGAGTGCAAGAAAATGAATGTGAAGGATGGAGGCTATTCCAAACCAAGCGTCTTATTGGATGTTCCTCACATAGATTTCCAGAATTTGTTTACACATTTAAAAGTGAGAGTATAAGTTAGCATCAGAAGAGTTACCTAACCAATAAATAATAATATGAGAATTATAGAAAATGTTGTTTAATTGATGTTTAATGAAGTCTGTTAAAAAAATAAAATTTAAAGTTTGAGTTCTACTATCTCTTCTAGAAGACTTAAACAATTTAGACCAACTAATTCCAAAGTTTAAGTGGCCATGAAGATTGTAGATCCACTGAACACAAAGATTCTACATTTAAAGTTATTGGACAGTAATACATTCTATGCAATGCCTTATAAATAAGTTCTACTTTAGCCATTAGAGAGTCATTAACATTCTCTGAGTTTTTATCCATATACATACTTGCACTATAGTTTGTAAATAAAAATGTTTCTGAGATAACCGTTGTCCTGGTTAAATAACCATTGTGAAAGTGATGGCAAAAAAATAAAACAATTTTAAAATTCAATTAAAAGGGAAAACTTTAGCCTCCGGAAATCTGAGAAATTGAGAAATTAGCTTTTATTTCTCAACGTACCCTACTAAATCATTTTACCATATATGTTTATAAGAGAATTATAACATTTAGATAAGACAGGAAATCCCTGTTTTGTACTAACATTAGGAGTGGTTAGTTAACTCAGCCATTCACGAAAGACACTGATAATGGCCAATATTAGAAAAAAAATACTTTCTTTGAAAGTCAAATTAGATAATAAAGTGTTTGCAACTATAGTCAATGTAGGTGCCATGTAATCAATATCTACACAAAACAAAGCAGAAGCTTGCCGCAAATGAAAAGAATGGTGATAAAGTTTACAATCAGGAACCTTACACTATAATCGGAGTTGCCTTTTTTTGCTTGCTGTACCTAAATGCAGATATTTATTATTCCACAAATGCTCTTGTTTGTTTTGAGTTTTTTCAGCATGACCTGATTAAACTGGCCATTCCGTGTAGTGAAAAAGCATTTCTCTTTACCAGTCCTGCACCTTTAACAATCATAATGTGCATTCTATTATGTTGCTTTGTTTAATGGTCTCAGCTGGGGTTTGGAAATGTATTGTGACATTATCCACTGGGTGGCCCTTCTATATGTGTGTTCCCATCTTGAAAATGTTTTTATTTAAAAGTCGTAATCATACAAGAAGAGCACACATTCGGCTTAAAATACAATCTTTTCAATTGCTGCTCAAATGTTTTTGGTTGAAATAATCAATAATGTAAAGGTAAAAGTATGTTTCTTTTTGCTTACAGCTGCTGCCGAGGGAAAAGGAAAAAGCGGAGAAGATTTTTTTCAGAAGGTAAAAGCTCACTGATATATTTTTTTGCTGCAGGTGTCACTTTCAGAGTGCCCATATGATATACACTGGTTATTATCAACATGAATACGTATAGAAGTACTTTTCTTTATTTAAGAAATAGATACAAAAATAACTGAGATTCCAAACTTTTCAGTGAACTTTAATTCTAATTTTGTACTTGAAGACCTAGCATGAAAAACAGATTGTTTTGAGTCCTGACGCCAGCTGGTCCTGGCTGCATCTACAGAAACAAGAACCTCCCACCACAACTTGGGAAGTGAGCCCTCAAAAGCTTGGTGTTGCGCCCATGAGCTTGGTATGATAAAGTGTTAGCATCTTCATGGATTACCTTATTATGGAGCACTCACTATGTATTTTGGAAAAGATGGGACTTGATAGTACAGTCCTGACAGGTGGGTCTCACCAACAAAAGAAACACAAAACAACTGGGTAAGTTGTTCACTGCTGACAGGGGACAATACCAGCAAAGCAAGATGAACTATGCACAAAGAAGTGCTATTTTCAACAGTGATGCCTATTAAAATGACAAGAGCATGAAACAAAAATAGAGCAGACCAAAATTGCAAGCGAATAGGGATTTAAGTACAATTTGGATAACAGAGCTACACCAAAAAGTATGTTATGTCAACATAATGCTTTAGGTGGACATTTCCATTCTGCTAACAGCTAATGACAGTTGCATCCCACTGGGCAGTTTGAGTTACTAGCTTGTCTACTTCTAGACTCTCTACTGGTGTGATGTACAAGTTTGGTCCTTAGTTAATGCTTCCCTTGAAAATAATGCATTATGCCTCTGTGTACAACACACTTTTCTTAGCCAGTGCCGTAATGGTTATTGTTGCCAATTTTACATTGTTATCTTGTGTAATGTGTCTGTGATAGCTAAACTTTGTCCTAATTAATTAATTCTACCATCTCAAAAAATCCCATCATGCTGTGCAAAGTGTTTGACCAGCTAGTCGACTTCTTCTAGAAAGTGTTGACAAGAGGTGTAGGAATGATGTGGCATCTCTGGATTTGGCAGCCTTCCATATGATAGATTATTCCACCACCACTTTTATAACCCCTGCACAAGGGCGACACCTAGGGGAAAAAGGGAACTGCAGATAAAGAGAAGATGGGTCACATGTAGATGAACCCCTACATGGTGTGAAGGAACTCTACAGACGTGTACTCACTGCTGCTGGAAGGAGGCAGCTAGGTTCTGGAACCAAAAAAAAACCTCACAGAATAAGGCTACCAGTAGCTTAAGATTCAGGGGGGAGGTACCTGACCTCTCCATCTCTTCCGAGAGAGAGCAGTTAAAATGACTTTACTTTGATAATTTTGCTGTGAAGCTCCAGTGCCCAGGGGCCCCAGCCAAGTGACTCAATCACGTAGCCTCCCATCTAGGATGTTATAAGACTAGGTAATCCATTGCCCTAGGGATCTCATTATATATTACCCCCTTGGGGATCGGATTACATAATATTACATTATATTTGAGCCCAAGTGGCCCCGCCATCGATCCTTCCTTCGTGGAGAGTCCTTTGGGCCCACAGCAGCCATCCTCCTTCACACCAGTTCCCTGTGCTGAAAGGAGAACTGTGCAGAAAGTAATGAAGGAGGCAGGGGCATGTAGGAGACAATGGAAGAGCTTCTCCTACTGGCTAAAAGAGAGGAGCTGGGGAGGGATTTAGCTAGCCTGCCAGCACGAGCTTAGGATCCTTTGCAGGCTTTGCTTACTCTATGCGGGTGTCCAAAGAAGGCAGGTGGCACCACCAGTCGAGATTCTTTTACATTTGGGAGGCTGCTAAGAGAATGGCAGCCATGAACCTGTATTAACTGTGTGAGAGATCCATAAACTAGAGAGAGGCTTTTCGCTGTTTCAAACAGTCCTACAGCTGGTATTGTTGTCTTCCCGCCCGGTAGTACATGCACTTTTGTTGCTAGGTCTTACTTGCTTTGCAGCCCTCTTAAAGGTAATGCCCGGCACGCCATTGTTTTGAATTTTAAAAACTTAATTGACATGTATAGTTTGACGATTCAGAAAAGGGGGTGGTGATGAACCGAGTGTCTGAATTAAGCAGACCACTCTTACCCAGTCCAAAGATCAGGGCTTGATCCATCACCGTTATTTAGCTCACTGCACCATCCCAGCTCAGAACCTGGCTATATGCAAATTAGTCTGTCCCTGGCCCAGTGCATCATGGGAACAGGGCAGACCAAACTACCAAGCCAATTCTTCACCAGAAAGGAGACAAGCTTCCGGGGACCGGTTTCTGGCATTTCAGCCGTCGTCGGCCCGGCTTGCTTGAATCCTGATGGTGCAGTGAGCAAGGTCTTACTTGCTTTGCAGCCCTCTTAAAGGTAATGCCCGGCACGCCATTGTTTTGAATTTTAAAAACTTAATTGACATGTATAGTTTGACAGTAAATTATTTTATTTATTCTGTTAAATGAGTGAAGGGTAGTACCATCATGAAAGGTTTTGAATATTGATTGCATTGTGTTTGAGCATATATTCTGGAGATATCCTCACAAAGGCAGTAGCCCTGACATTTAATACATGCAGCCCAATATGTTGTGTTTGGCACTTTGGGTGTAATGTGGTTTTAGGGTTCAGGACTTACTGTTGCACAGGTTGTGGTGCCTCCTCTGCAGGCTTTCCAGGGTATATTTCAGGGATTACCTGGCTGTGTGATCTTTGAGTGTGGGCCCCTTGTTGTTTGATCGGCCCCTTAGAGACTTCTACCATGTGTATTTAGAAGTTCCATTTTGCAAATACTTATTAATCTGTGCATAATATGTAGTAGTGTGTATAAAAAAACAAATGTTCCTTTTACAAGCAAAAGCACTGGTTGGACAGTAAATTACTAAGTGGTGGGTATAGGGTTGTCGAGTTGGAAGTATCTAGCCCACTGTATCTCCCCTGAGTAAGCCGTGTAAAATTCAGCCTGGAGACCCTGAGAACTAAGTGCTAAAAATGGGAACGGGGTTCTGAGTTGCCGGATCTGCAGTGCAGGGCCTCCAGGACAGCAAGGATGGAAGATCCCATTTATTACGATAGGCCTCTGCCTACTCTGGGTTCCTCTCACCCAGATTCCTTCCAATAACATCTGTTTGACAATGTCTCAGGACTGTTTTGGTGACCACTGCTACTTGGTAGAATTTTTTGCCACAGGTTTTAATACGGACAGCTGATATTTCTAAATGTATGAAAGCCTTAAAAGCGTGGATGTTTAGCCAAAGTGATTAGTCCTTTGTTGTCTCCGCAGTCCTTGGGGTAGTTGTGTTCTTTACCTGTGTATTTGTCCTTAGTACCAAGATACTCTTTGGGTGTGGGGGGAAATTACTAGTCCTCAATTGATTTAGCTTTGAATTTCTTGCCTGCAGAGGTGGTTTCATGGCAGCAGAGAGGTTTGTGGACACTGGGAAAGCTAATTTACTATTCTATTTCTAGTCCTAGAATATTTTGGACAGAACTTAAAAATTCCCCAAATAATTTGCAAAAAGTTTGAAATCAAATTTTGCGATGTTGACCAGTCCCGTCTCGTAGGCCCCACTGTATGCAAAAAACTAGTAATACCTATTTCAGTAGGATGGAAGGCTTTATCAGTCCAGCCTGGTTTCAAACTTGTGACCTGTAGATTGCGCCTGATATCCGCAGGTGTTAATGCACCTAAAATTGAATGAAATATGAATGCCTAGACTAATGAGGGGATGCTCTAAGAGCAATGCAATTTGTATTGGAGAAGTGTCTGTGATACCAACCAGTGGTGCTGGAACTATTTCCAGAGTGGGAGTGCTGCCATCAATGTTACATCACTGAACTCACCGGGATTATAAAAAATCCACGCATCATGGAAAGAACAGGTGTAGCAAATGAGCCACTCTTAGTCGGCAAGAGTGGTTTGGGCGTAGCATGTAGCGGGTGGGGCATTTGAAGCATTGAAAATGCCACTAAATTTGAAAATCAGGTTTTACTGAATATTTGTTATTTCTGCATAACCAAATAGTGTCTTGATGTGTTTTAATCCTATTAAAATCTTTGCTTTCAACACACTGTAATATTACAAAAAAGAAGCACTTCATTTGTGCCTTCCGAGCTGATCTGTTTTGGAATATCTGTTACAATTCATTTATAAATGTAATAAATGTTGTCTTTTAGGAAAAATGACATCCTGCGGCCTTTCCTTTCACACCAGCAACATTGTCACAGTTCAGTCAACAAAATATCCTCACTTCGATGTTTACAATTTCTTACTCTGACTGCAGTCTCCGTGTTAAAAGAATAAGGAACAATTTGTTAGAAGACATAGTCTGACACTTGCCCTCTGTCTTTAAACACAAGGCAAATGTGTTTAAAATTTGTTTATTCACTTGCACAACTCCAGCATGGCTATTTCGGGGTGCCGCAGCACCCACTGCACCCCTCATTCCAGTGCCTATGATACCAACATGTGCTGGACGCAGAGAGTATAGCCAATACCTCCATATATCATCCATATACATAAAATGCAAAACCAGGCGCAGTCTGTGTATCTCATCTTGTCAGAGACGAACGTCATCTTTAGGCAACATGCCATGTGTATTATGGCACGGTTTCAAGAGAAGATATCCTCGCAAGAGCCCTGGAGCAAAAATGTATGCAGAACATTGAGCAGTTCATTGCGATTGTTTACACCACGTTTTCATGGTCAATGAGATGGCAAACAGCTGGAGGAAGACAGCGGAGATTGTCGAAGGGTCATAAATGTTACGCCATGTCTGCGGTTACCGACGATGAATCTGCTTCAGTAGAAATAGTTCTTTGCCCTGCTGGCGCAAGCTGTTCAAGCTTAAAAGCTGCCAATGCATGTTTTAATAAAAAAAAGCATCTTCCACTTTGACGTATGCACATTTTGGCCCTCATTATGAGTGGCCACTTAATTCCGGTGGGGCTGCAAGCGGCAGTTTTCATCTCCATCAGAATTAAACGATAAGCAGGAATACCTTAACAATAAGATTTGGGCTGCTTTCACCAGGAAAAAGTTGAATTACTTCGAGTTGCCTCGAACCCTCGTATTGTAAACTACAGGGCTGTGAAATGACCACTGAACATCTGGGAACCCATCTTATAGACTCCTCAGTCGTCATTTCAGTAGAGTATTCAGGCTAGTAAACGAGGAACAGCTGGGCGTATCGGACCCGGAAGTACTGATTTCACAGGTCTTAATGGCGTTGCCAGTGACATCAGTTGACTGTTGACCTCTGTAATGAGCTTATGTCCTTGTTTAAGACACTCCTCAATAAAAAGTCGTGTATGTAGCATTGACTGTTGACCTCTGTAATGAGCTGATGTCCTTGTTTAAGACACTCTCAATAAAAAGTCGTGTATGTAGCATATTACCATGCAGTAGAGTCTGATGAAGCATAGGTGCGGGCCTACTAAAGCTAGCGAGTGCAGGAAGACATTCTCACATACACAGTTCAAGAATATGGTTGCAAAAGAGTTCTTGGTTTTAGCGATAAAATAATCCATAGTTTCGTCACGTTTTCGCCACAGTACCTTTGTTAGCGATAAAGAGTTCCAAGCACAGAAGCTGTAGCGGTGGAAAACTAGCGATGCGTTACTCCTAAGATCCTGGGGAGGCGTTAGCGACAATTCCGCTGGATGTAGCAGCATGTAGCGAAGAATCCGATCTGTACGGGGAGGAAGGCGATGATTTGTATGGATTCCGGTGCGTAGGTTCCGTAGGAAGTTTTCTCCTGCAAAGGCACGATGCGATGATTCTCGGGGTTCTGCGACGATTCTCGCTGCAACGTGATGCCGTGATCTCACCTGGCGATGACAGGCTCTGCGACGATATTCGAAGCGGCGGAAATCTTCCCGCTAACGAAGGGTCCGACGTCTTCAGGCAGCAGTGACAGGCGCTGCGACGATCTCGGTCTTCGTAGCAGCAGGAATTTTCTCGCTAGCCCCGGATTGCGATAAATTTGGTTTCCAGCTCCCCAACACAGGTACAACTTCCAGAGGCACCACACATGTGACACACACACTCCAGGAAGGACAGAAATCTCTCAGTAGAGTTCAGGAAAGCTGGGGGTGAAGTCCTTTTGTTCCTGGGACTTCATAACATGGAGCCAACTCTCTCTCAGGCCCTTGGAGATTCCTTCAAGCAAGGGGACACAGCACAAAGCAAAGTCCTTCCCCTCTCCTTGGCAGTAAAGCAACAGCAGGTCAGTCCAGCTGAGCAACAGCAGGACAGTCTTCCTTCTTCAGTTTCTGCTTTCTCCTTGGCAGAGGTTCATTCTTGATTCCAGGATGATCTAATTTTCTGTTGTCAGGGGTCCTGTCTTATACCCATAAAAGTCTTTATTCTCTTTGTGCAAGTGGGCCCTGAGCCTGGTCTGAACATGTTCTGGGTGTTCCTTGAGCACTTTGTTTTCCTGGCTTCCCCTTTCCTTTCAGAGTGAGGGTCAGGGTTGTCAGCCGCCCAGCAGGAGGTGGAGCCAGCATTGTGGAAGGCAGGCACTGCCCTATTCAGGCCCAGGTGCTATCTACTCCCACCACTCAAGTTGCAAATGCAGTCATTCAGCCTAGGGCTGGCCCAGCCAGCCTCCTGGGGCTCCACTGCCCCTGTCACTCTCAAACCAGTTAATTCACAAACAGGCCAAGACACACCGAAAGGTCAGACAAGAGAACAGCTACTTTCTAAAAGTGCTGTTCTCAAACACAGGATATAAAAACAACCTTTCCTAAAATATGCGTTATTAAATTCTGAGTTCAGGGATACCAGACTTTTATGTCATATCTTGTTCCTATGGGAAGATATGCTGGTAGCCACTGTAGCCAGCATCCTCCATGATAGCCTATGGAGCAAGATAGCCTTACAGCAGTGAAAAACGAAAATGGCTGTAATTCATTACCAGAGCATGTCACCTGCACAGTACATGCCCTACCTTTCACATACACTGCACCCTGCCCAAGGGGGTACCTTGGGCCTTTCATAGGGGTGACCAATGTGCACAGAAAGGGAAGGGTTAGGCCCGGTCAGTGGGGACACTGACACAGAGGACATGGCAGTTCACAGACTGCACACAGGCACTGCGGTGGCAGGCCCGAGACACCATTTTAGGGCTACTCATGTAGGTGGCACAATCAGTGTTTGAAGCCCACTAGTAGCATTTGACACACCAGCCCTGGCACACTCAGTGCACTTTACTGAGTGATACAAATATGCCAATTGGGTATATCCAATCAGAATAACAATGTACACAGGGAACACTTACACTCTGACACTGATCAGCAGTGGCAGAGTGTCCAAAGCATCTAACCAGCAAAAACGAAATCCAGCACAGCATCAAAAATACAGGAGGTAGAGGCAAAAAGGTAGGGGGAAACTACGCCAAGGATGCCAGGTCTAACAGTAGCAAATAATTGACAACCCACGCCATCATTAATGGCAACTATAGTTACACAATACATCAAACCGTGTTTTAAGTTGGAAGCACTGTGCAACATTAACATCACTGTTATATCTATATGTTATTTTGCATTTGGATAACTTTTAAGCACTCCCAATGTTGGCATATGAAAGAAGTGGATCAAAGAGATATATTCAGGAACGCATAATGTAATCAAGTATTGATTCAAGTAATTTTTTTGGTAAAAGCAGCTTCATGTGTGTATAGGATACATGTTTCTTTTTATAGAATGAGCCTCGTTAGTTTTAAAATCATGCGCAATTCATTTTTGTCGCATGGGTCGAGAGAGGGTGGCAGGGCAGCGTGATGCACATTGTGATAGTCCCGCCTCTTTCAAACAGATGTACATAGTATGAGTTTGTGTTAATCATGAGCGGTTGATGCTCTTTGCTGATGAGTTTACAGAGAATTACACTACCCCTTTAGACGCAGTGATTCATGTAGCCATTGGTAAGAGCAAAAAAAGGTATTGATAGGATGCTTGAGTTAATTTGAGTTGGTAGTCAGGACTCTGAGCTGAATCCCACTCTATTGCTTTGCTTGGTGTATTAGTAGAATCAGGGAGAAAACATATACAAATAGGTCTTGGCCCTGCACCAAAGGGGACAGTCTAGCTCTAACTGTTGCTTCACGTTTCCTATGACAGGGGCACCTCTCTCTCCTCCCCCAAATGATGATATTAAGACATCTATAACATCAGATTATTCCAATTTCGTTTTGCAATATGCAAGTTGTCCATAACTTAAAGTAGTCCTGCTGTCATTGGGAGTGAAGGGGCCAAGATTACATTTTGGCCCAAAATATTACTTCAGGGATACCTTTTTGCTCAAACGACTTAACATTTTGGACCGAATAGGATAAATTGAAAAAGGTGGTGGGGAGCTAAGCTTCCTGGTTACTCATAGCTTAAATTATTCTGCTATATCTACCAGTTTTACTTTAGTGGAAGTTAAAGGCTGCAAACCTGTATTTCTAGAATGAATAGAATCCTTCTGAGTAAAAAGCAAACAAAGGCCATGCCTTTACTGTACATACTTGGATGAGTGCTATATCTACAGCTGAGGACAACTTTATTGCTGTTCCAGAATCTGCAAACTCATCGTGGATAAAACTGAGGCTCTCCTCTTTGGGGGCACTTAAGTGCTTTAGGCCTTAGGTGGTGGCCAGAGCATTTAGGCCTTGCCCTCCCCCAATGACTTGGTCGAAAGTCTGAGGATGGTAATGGACTTGTCTCTTTGAGTTGACTGCCAAATCAACTTAATATCCCCTAGTGTTACTTATCTAGGTCTGCTGCATAAGGCACTTCTGCTGTTTCCTAAGTCAGTGCACAACACAGTGGTGCGTGCTATCATTCATCCCACTTAGGCTACTGTAATGTGCCTAATCGTGGTCTTCTGAAAATTATTATACTTATTCAGTAGATTCAGAATGCTGCTAAAGAAGTTCTTATGACACCCTCTCTCTTCTGCTCCATATATTCACACTTCCATACTTTGCTTTGACTAACTGTGCACCTACACATCAGGATAAGGCACTATGTTTTTGTCATAGCCTTTTACAATAAGGAAACTAGCATTCCTTAGTCTAAACATACTCACTACACACTACCCTGTTCTTAGATCCACGGACGCCCAGTTTATGATATTGCAGTTTGGATGGCCAATAACTGTTTGAAATTAAATGGCAGCAAGACAGAGGTGCTGGTGGTGGGACATGCACCATCTGTGTGGACATCCGCATGGTGGCCGCAGGTGCTGGGGCCTTTACCATCACCAAGTGCACAAGTGAAGAACTTGGGTATCTGGCTGGATAGTAAGATCTCCTTTGAGCAACATACCACTCGGGTGGCCGGCCAATGTTTCGGCAATTTGAGAACTATGCGGAAAACATTGGACTTACTCCCTACGACAGCCAGGAAGACCATTGTCCACGCTATTGTTACCTCGCGTCTGGACTACGGCAACGTTCTGTACTTAGGAGCCAATAACAGATGTATCATCAGGCTTCAGCGGATACAGAATATGGCGGCCTGCATGATTTTGAAACTACCCAGAAGAGCATCATCTAAGAAAGCCCTGGAATCCCTCCACTCGCTTCCAATTAAAGAACGGGTGCTCTACAAAACCTTGCTGCTTAGCCATCGTATCATGCAGGGAAAGGGGTCATCCTATCTGCTGGATCTATTGAACTCTTATATCCCGGGCCATGATTTGAGATCTTCTGGGAAAGGGCTGGTGAAGGTCCCTAGGTTTAGAAGAGCTCGGATGGGTGGACGCTCCTTCTGAGTACAAGCTGCTCAACACTGGAATAAACTCCCACTGGAAATGCGCTCAGAGACTTCGGAACGCATCTTCCGGAAACAATTTAAAACCTACCTCTTTCCTCTGGCTAGAGAATGAGGAGTTTAGTAGGGGAGAATCGGGTGGGGATGATCCGTTTGGAGGTTAGGCTGGCCACACATAGCGCGGGGACACACTGCCCTCAGTGTAACCAGGCGCTCTATAAAACTTATTATTATGACTGTGCCATGCTTAAGGTGCTCCAGGCTGGGCAGCATATCATTTTCCCTTCCTGGCTCAATTCTAGTGAATTCTCTGACACTAGAAAGCTGTAACTCACCTACCCTCCTTTTGCAAAAGGCTTAATTTCTAGCTTTTTGCCATGTAGTAAAGTCTCTGTGAAAGTTATTGACCGTACAGTCCTCCATGCCCAACGCCAGAGTACCCTTAGGATTGCTGTCCCACTTTATAAGCCATTTTAATCATTCAATACGCACACTATATACAGTAGGCACTCACTCATGTTGGGTTCATGTTAAAGTTGCTTGAAAAATGCAATGCAAAATGATGGGCCTACTTTGGCATGGCCTGAAAGTTCCAATCCCTTGGAAGGAATGCACATACAAGTTGTCACTGGCAATTGTCATGTTTAGTAGTCTATATCAAATACACAAACTGTTTTTGTATTTCATGCTGAGGCTTGTAATTGTTTGGAATTAACATTTCATTTGAGAACATCCAGATGGCTGAGTATGGTAAGGTAGGCTGTTGTGGAAAGAGACAGAGAGAGGCTGGAAACTAGATAGGTGGGGTTAAAGGTTTGTCAAATCCAAACACATAGTCAGCTGGTCAGAAGTTTTCAGAAAACATGCATGTTGACAAATTAAAGCCCGGCTAGTGGTCGTTCAAATATAAGTGGTGCTAAACATTTAATAGAATTATGGATGCTGACAATTCAGAGACATTTACAACTGGACCTATCAATGTTATAATATTGAACTGAGTTAGTGCAGACATATTCCAGTCAATTCTGACAGCACTGTCTCTATCTGTAATAATCTTAATTAGAACATTGGAATGTTGGAAGCTCTATTGAAAACAATGGAGTAGCTCCAGGCTTATAATGGCTGGTATAAGCCCGGAGATTCAACATTCCAATACTTCTTTGTGGCTGGAAACAAAGGCTTCAGGGAGCCTGAGGGGATTTCAATCCCCTCGTGCTCCCTGAAACCTTTGTTTAGTTTGTCAGAACATTCTGCCCTCCAGTGGCAGAATGTTCTAATAGCCTTATAGCCCTTTGTAGCAGGGCTATACTGGCTATTAAAGTCTGCAGCAGGACTTTAATAGCTGGTATAGCCCGCTACAGCGGGCTATAAGGCTATATTAACCAATTGTTAGCATTTTATTATTTTACCCAAAGCCAGTTCTCCAAATATATCTAACTTAATTGATTGAGATTCAACAATATATGTGGAAGTCGAGGCTGTAATTGGACCTCAAACAATCCATCTTAGAGAAATAATTACTCTTTCACTGAGCATTTTCTTTGGATGTATGACGTTACCACGCATACTATTACCACGCATACCATTACAACGCGGTATTTACAATGCATACCGTTACAACGCATAGCGCTTTGAGGTGCTGGATAGTGGTAAGTATAATTTTATATTCCAACTCCAGTCCCCGTGGACACTAGGGAAGGTGTTGGATATAAAATTAAACTTATTCCCTATCCTAGAGCACCCCCCAGCGCAATGCGTTGTAATGGTATGCGTGGTAATCCCTGCGTTGTAAGTGTAGTGCGTGGTAAAAAATGCGTAGTAAACGTTGTATACCATTTTCTTTGCACTCCTCCAAGCAATGCTTTAAATGGGAAAACATAGGTGCAGGTACGCATTAAAATGAGCAATGGGTGTGGCTAGTGGACCACTAGCCCTTAGTGGTGGGCTTCGGGCGAGACATGATTATACATGAGACACTTCTATCAAGTATGAATTCTGCCCTTGCATTGCCCTGGATAGTAGTATTACATTTCCCATATGTGTAGATTCCCTCAGCTCATGTGGCACAATACATCTATAGTAATCAACTTCTAGTATGATGCCAGGACCCTCAGAAATATGTAACTCATAACACCAAATGATGGGCAAACACAATGATATGTTGATATTTTCTTGTGTTGTAATATTTGCAGATTCTCTCATTTCCATGTAGAGATTAACCTAGTCCTTCACCACATTGACCTCTCACTGGGGCTCAGAATATTTTGAAAAATCTGATCTTGAATGTCTAATTTTTGGAAGTATCCTATATGTGAATCAACCTATATATCTTTTTACATTACTCTCAATATTACGTACTCCAATTTACCCTCTGTAAAGAGGGACTTTAGGTTCAGAGAATGATACATGTTCCAGTTCCACCTTGAGCAGTTCAGATTTGTTTTATTGCAGCAGGGGGAAGAGTCCTATCCGGATTGCAGAGGGTACATTCTTTACAAAAGGTGTACAAATGCTGGCTTCCACTGGGTTGAGGTTTGCTGTGATGTGAGAAACCAAAAGTAGCATTTTGATTTTAGAAGAGTCTCTTTCCGAAAAGCTTATTTGACGTGCTTGGGCCATGGGACCAGGGTTCGATTCCCGATGCGGCAGGGTCTTGGGCCATGGTCAGCGGACTCGATAATTCTCACCTCGGTGCCCACTCCAACCATGGGCTCCACTCAGCAACTCTGGGCAATAGCTTGCTTAATCTCTACTAACGGCCCCATCAGCGCCAGGGATGCTTGTCTTCACCTTGGAGATGCCCAGGAGGGACCATCTCACAGGGAAAGCCAGGATGGGTTCCCCAGCGGTATACAGCGCCGGGACGCCCCTTTGCTGGGGCAGCTGTGCGCTTTACAAGTATACGACATTTACATTTACATTTGGGCTGACCTGTAGTGGAAATTTAGATTTGTAAAGGATATGCACTTGTTTATCTATGAAATAAAATAAACCTGAATATTATTTCAAGCTTATCTATTTTAATATATATAAATTTGGTACTTCCTGGAAATGTTTTGGGCTTACTTTTGATTAAGGATTTACTTCACAATATATTAGCAGCGCTATGTAATTTATTAACGAAATCCTAAAATGTGATTTTGTATTTTTTTAATTTAATTTTCCGTAAGTATAGTGCGCTGGGCTACATGTTTTATAAAAAATAGATCGGCCTTTTTTTCTCATCCGATTATAGACCTTCTGTTGTATGGAGAAATTGCCTTTTTAACAGTATACATTTGCTGAGATTGTTTGGGGGCTTTATGACCTTGAACGATAAACAGAAGGCGTTAGTTATAAAATTACTTTACCACTGAATGTTTTGAATACATTTATCATATGTTTAGTCATGGGCTATTGCGTTCTTTAACAATTGCTTTTTCATCTGGATTTTGACAGAGCAGCTGTCCAGCAGACTGGTTGTTTGCAATAGAATATAGCTAGCCCTTATTATAATGTCGGGCGGACCACCCCGACAGGCCGTCTGTGGCAGTCTGCCCGTCATCCAAGATCCTGTCGGGCCAACGGTCAGAATCCTACCCCTACAATGGAGGTGGTGCCTGCACAGGCACTGCCATAGGGATTTGGATGTCCCTGTCTGACTGCCTATTCGTGGCAGTCTCACCACCATGAAAAGGCAGGCAAAAGGGACTTTGGGGCCCCAAGCAGGGCCCCTGTAGGCCACTGTTCAGTAGCCCAGGTGGCACATGTAGTGCCCCTATGGATAGTCATACAGCATGAGCCAGGCACCCCGTGGTGTGACTGTGCAAAACGTTTTCTATAACACTGTGGCTTGTGCTGCAGACCTTTTCCAGGGCCGCCACACAAACTTTAGTGTTATAGAACACTTTTCCACCCGACGGGCACATTGTAATTGGGCAGTCGGACCGCTACCTGCCTGGTGAGCATTCTCTGGACCGCCATGGTGTCTGGCGGCGTTCCGACCGTCTGGCATCATAATGATGCTTATACAGTAGGTTTTGGCATGGCCTCTTGCAAACATTTACTTTCTTCGACTAACTCTTCGATCAGCCAATTGGAGAATTCATCTCTTACCTAATGCGGTTTGGGCGTATCCCCTGGCCTCTTTCCTAGTGCTTGCATTAAACTTCATGAGGGACTAAACATCTAGAGTGACTTTGTTCCTTCTATGGCTTTAATGTTTTCATGCTAGGAGTTACTACATTAAATCCGGATATGTCTTTTGCTAATGCTTCTTATTGCATTGCTTGTGTGTTAATACAACAATGTTAAAGTCAAATTTTTCATTCAGCCAGCATTTTTAACGCTCAAATGAGGAGGTGGCACTTCAGGACATGGATTAGTTAGTGAATAGTTAGTGTGCAACAAGAATGTCTGTCTTGATTACTTTAAATATGCTAAAGTATAAAAAAAAGTGATGTATGAAATACTTGAACTGATCTCAGCCACTGATAATTACTCCAGTCCAAATCCCAGCGCATCGTTCTTGTGCGCACCATGCCACCTCCGTATGGACCCACGACATGCAAATCATTCCTGATTCTGCCTAAATGACAACAGTCCAGACTAAAGTAATCAAAAAAGTGATGACTGGAATGCTTGAATAATCTCAGGCACTGGTAATTACTCGGGCTACACCCTAGTCCATCATTATTTTGCACACCATACCTCCTCAGTTTGGACCCAGCCATATGCAAATCTTTGTTGACCCTGCTCCAATAGGAACAGTCCAGACAAACCTGCCAGGTCACGTCCTCCCTGAACTTTACAACAGTGTGTCAATGCAACACACGAGCTGAGGCCACGCCCCTGTGTTAGAGCGAGTTTAATACCTGATGACTGCTCCTTTTAACCAGCTCCACATTTACATTAAACCTACATAATAATACCTCAAATGATTTTCCAATAATATCCCATTTTTAGGATGGAGCTTGCAGCTTTTCAGTCTCCTCGTTGCTCTTGCTGACATTTCACTTTTTAGAGCAGGAAAAGTATTTTTTATTTCGTTTTTCACAATATTGTGAACCATAAGCTCCGAAACAGCAATGCACACATTCCATAGGCGCCGGTTTGTGCTGTAAAGCCGCATTTGCAATATTTTCATTGCTGATCAGAGTTAAGGAGAAGAATGCAGCACTTAGTCGTTTTAGGAATGTGGGAAAATATAACGTTATTTTGTGTGTTTTTTTTTCCTTGTCTGAGTTTTAAACCGATTGCTCCGTTCTCACACTATGCCAGACCTGGCTCATCTACAGTTAGGTTTCTGATCCGCCCTCCCACACCCATCAGTCCCTCCTGCAATGTGTAGAATCACAAAAATATGAAGGATGGCCTGCGGCTGCACCCAAGTGTGGTGTGTGGTATGCTCTCTCATGCACCTTGGTTTGATCATCGTTGCATGCAAACATTAATGATTGGTGGAAACATTCTTTCTGACTAATAACTAACTTGGTGTGTGTTTGTAAACGTGCGGTCACTTGGGCATGCGTGCCAGCTTTTCAAGCTAGGGTTCAGATATTTTTTATAATCGCACTTTGGAGAGAAAGCAATAACTGTAAATATGTATTACGTAAGAAAAACAGGAGTTAATACCTCGTTAAACATGAAACGTAAAAAAGCAGACTTGATGTTCAGATTAAAGGAAGCAGTTTAATTTAAGCACTGTTGCCTTTTTTTGCTACAGATATAACACACTCTCCATCAATAAGGAGTTTGTCATTAGAGTACTGTTCACTGATAATTGTGTAGACTAATTAGTACTGTAATTTGTGTACGGCTTTCGTCCTTTGATCTGCCACAAGAAGGCCATTCGGGACCAGTGGCGGCCGCCACAATACAAAGTGGGTGGCGAAAGATGGGCGGGGGATGGAAAAATAATAATTTTTAAAAATGTACATTATCCCCTCAGCCTCCAACAGCTGCCGCAGCCTCGGAGTTCTCCCAGCAGTCTCCGGGAGGGAAAGACTGTTCAGCCAATCCTGGCGCTGCTCTCTTGCGGCACTTCTCCAACCTGGCTGTGAACACAACTAAATGGGAGAAATAATCTGGCCAAACATACATGCGCACTTCTAAGTGCCACCACCTGCCTGTCATGGCCTGGCCCCGCTCGCTCTGCACACGTCGGAATCAGTCAAAGAAAATATTGCTTCATTATTTTATTTTTCTCTGACTGACGAGTGGGGCAATGCCCCATCTGCCATTACGGGGGAGCCCCATTGTTTGCGACCAAGAAACCAGAAACAAAAATCATGACAAACTCTGACAAGTCTTTTTTAAATCGGTCCCACACTGCCAGTGAGAATGATTAGAAAGGTGCTACTGGGCCGTGGCTTCCCATTAGCCACCGTGGTGCAGGGGCCCCTAGCTCAAGGGAACCCCCTCAGCACAGTACACTTAATGGGTCTGGGACCAAAGTGATAGGTGGTGAGCCGGGGTGGGGGTGGGGAGATGGAATGTGGGGGGGTGTACATGTACTTTGCAGGGGGGCTCCCTCAATTTCCATTAGGCCACTGCTACAGGGGCATTGTTGGGCATGGCAGCTCATCCTGCTCTGAAAGCAGCCCCCTCACCTGAAACCCGCCAGGAAACTTCCAGCGTGGCCCTGCAGCAACTTACCTGTCATGAAATAACCTGTGAGTGCGAAAAGCCAAAATCAGCCCTGTCCAGAGTGGTCAAACCTATTCTACACTGCAGTGGAAGCAGTGACTAATTTAGACCTTGGGGGCTTTAATAGTTGAGCCATGACAGCCCACCCAGCTATGAAAGCAGCCGCCGAGCCTGCAGTGCAGTGGGAACATACCACAAGAGCAGAATGTCTAGTCTTGCCCTATAGAAAGCTTGAAAGGTGTTTTCTGTTAAGTGACTAATTTGTAAAAGGATGGGTGCTAAAAGTTATGTCCAGAAGCATGTGTCAGGCGCTATTGAATGTTAGCTCACTGACTAACAAAGCTGTGTAGCCTTCAATTCCCCACATGCCTCTTTAATCCACTACCAGACACCTTCCTCCCCTTTACCTCACTTTTGCAGGTTCCTGTTTTCTCCCTTAGTGATTGGTTTTACGCCTTTCTCTTCCTTCTCCTTTCCCGTTTGTGTATTTTTCTCTCTCTTACACTGAGTCAAAGTCTGATGAGGAAAATTTAAGTGCTGGTCCCCAAAAATTAGTGCCAGTGTCTCCCCCCGGCTCAAATTAAGCACTAGTGCTGCTTACTTGTTGCTGAATGGTGCATACAGGATTGATTTTGGACTGCTGCTTTTAGATGAATAGCAGAGGAAACAGTACCATGAGCGGCAGTGGAGGTACAGGAGTGACCGGTCACTTACTGGGGATGTTCTTGGGAGCTCTATTGGCGATGCTACTACAACTTGATCGATAAGATTGTTTGTGTGGTAATTACAGTATGTCACATCTGTGCTCCTCTCACCTGACATTGTGGCTTTATTCTTTGCAACATCAACTTTACCAGGACGGCGGAATAACCTTTGCGTTATTTACAATATTGTTTAATGAGATCTTTTCCTCTGCATTTTCCTCTGCATTGAGAAATCAAATGCTAGAATGAACCTCAGTACTCTGATCCCAGACCACTTCTGTGCAGTTGGTTGACTATTTCACCAAACTCTTCTTTAATTTCTGTCTTTTAGTTCTTTAAAATTTCTCCATCAGAAATAATTTTCTTGTATTTTTATTTCGTAATTTTAGAATTATTCTGCCAATTTTGGTCAGATTAGGGCAGCTTTCAAAAATCTTATATTATTGATAAAGACA
Source organism: Lissotriton vulgaris (assembly GCF_964263255.1). NCBI lineage: Eukaryota > Metazoa > Chordata > Amphibia > Caudata > Salamandridae > Lissotriton > Lissotriton vulgaris. Next base: position 876,031,333 of record NC_141693.1, on the reverse strand, counting down.
GAAGGCCAATGGGTCAGCTTCCCTCAGCCTTTTGTTGCTGTGTCATAGACATATTGATCACCCAATCCATTCATTGACGGCAACTATCATTCATGGCAAAAGGAGTTTTGCGTGCGCACCAACATGCAGACATTTCATTGGTGTAATGGCGAGATGAGTTGACGTGGAGTGATGTGCAATCTTTCAGGTGTTAGACCCGCCCTCACCCCTGCCTTCCTGCAGGCTCCCTCTCAATTTATGGTGTGTCTCACTCCTTTAGGTGCTGCCCAGAAGGCACCGCTTCTTTGCCCATACTCTGGGCCATGCTCTTGGCTACAAGGAGTCCTTGAGGACTTTTAGTTGACCAGTTGCTACCTGTGCCCACCTGCCTTACTTGTTGACTTTGTCCTCAAAGCACACTGTAGGTCCAGCTTTAAGACTGCAAGGCACTATCCCCAAAATGCAGGGGCATATTCTAGTCAGTAAAACTGGAGGGGGTGAATCTGCTGTCTCCCTACTGTTGCAGTGGTGTACAAAAAAAAATCATGCTTTAAAGATTTGGAGGCCTACCTACAAACGGCCATGCCCCCCCTTGGATCACATTTCAACAAAGTAATGATTGCAGACTGTGCAATTTAGCACCTGAGACTATTATCCATATGATCTACATTTGTCCTAGTTTACTAGCTGAACGGAGAACTCTATTGAGAAAACTGCTAAATGTAAAGGTTATTTGGTCCTGCAGAATGGCAATTATCATATGCCTGGACCTGAACAACTTGCAATCAAATATTGTTTTTAGGAAGTTGATGACGCTGGTTGTTCTGTCATCCTTTGGGTGGTCTTTCCCCAACTTTTTGCCTTTTTGCTGATTTTTTTTGTTGGCCTTAGGACTCTGAGCACGTTACCACTGCTAACCAGTGCTAAATTGCATGTGATTTTCCCCTACACAAGATGACATTAGTGTATACCCAATTGGCATATTTGTTGTACTGGTAAGTCCCTTGTAAAGTGGCATACCATATACGTAGGGCCTGCACTTCAAAGGCTACAAGTGGGCTCCAGCACTGATTGTGCAACCCACATGGAAGGGGAAACACTTCATTAGGTAGTGTCCAGTCCACACAAAGCACTGATTTACCCCCCACAGTTAGCCTATTAGACAGGACTGGATCCTTGTGCACTTCAGAGAAATCCTTTAGAGTCACTCCTACCTCATCAGCACTTTTTGATAAAAGTAATGGGTCCCTGACCGCTAAAATCATACACTTCCGTATTTTTTACTGAACCTCTGCCAGAAGGACTCCTGTGCTGCTTAAAGGACTCAACTGGACAGCTTTTCTGGAAGGACTGCTTTTCTGTTTGTTGCCCTGCTCATTGCGGCTCCCTGACTCTGTTGGAAGGACTCTGCCTTTCCTCCAAGTGTTCTCCAAGGGCTTGCTGGCTTGCCACCTGTTTTTTGAACTCTCAGGGAAACAAAAGACTTCCTACAGTTCTGCTGGTGCTGCTGGACTCTGCCTTCTGTGAGTTCTACCCCTGCCTGACGTGCCCCCTCCAAGCTCTGGGCCTCAGAAGTGGGTTCTGCAGCTATTTTCATCAAAAACTGACACATTGCGTGAGTAATTCCACTGCATAGACTGCGTGAGTAAATCCACTGCATCGCTCTTCGGCGCTTTGCAGAGGCTGCCAGACCACAGCAGTTCCACCGCCTGCATTGCTCGATGACAACACTCTGCATGGCTCGACCACTATGCTCTGCTTTGCTCTATGATAACGCTTTGCTTTCACTTCAATGGAGCTCGACGACGATGCGGGACCCCCTTTGCATGGCTCAACAAAGACGCAGTATACTCTCGATTGTGATAAAAGTTCCATCCAAGGTATTTCTTCAGCTGGATTCTGTAGCCGGCTTGCCCTTGAATGCGATTGTCCTGAAATTTGGATTAACACCCTTTCATCGCGACCTCAAGTAACGTTTTGACAGCTAGTGACTTCTAAGCACTATTTTTGATTTAATCTTCTAAAATTCAGATCTCGACCTCTACTGATAGGATTTTTGTCGTTTTGGTCAAATTTTTCTCAGATACATATTCTCTATTTTCCTAAACCTGTGTGGAGTCTTTTGGTGGTGTATTCATTGCACTACTGTGTGCATTGCCTATGTAGATAAGATTTACTGCTCTGTGCCATGCTACCAGAGGGTGAGCACAGGTTATCATATTGTGAAACTAGCTTACGCTGGCTAGAGTGGTGATTCCTGCCTGGCATGGGTGCATACCTCAGCCAACCAGGAACACAATTGCTAACCTAGTGGGAAAAAATGCGTGAAAGATAGTGCTTGGCGCATTCAATTTGGTTAATATTGTCATCTGCATGAACCAATCATTTTTCACATGGTTGGTTTGAACAATTTTTCTACTGTACATGATAAAATGTTTTAGTAAGTCGTTGTTGTCCAGCTGCTGCTGCATTAACTAGCGTAAATATACCCAAATTATCAATTTTACTATGTTTGTTTAGTCACTGTTTGATGAAATGCTTTACTAAGCCACTGCTGTCCCTGCATTCATTTTTGCTAATGTTTTGGACACTAAAAAGTAGAAGGTGATATGAAAGTTTATACAGCACATAACCTGCTGTTGGCCAATTGATTCATTGTCACTTTGTAACTGTTGTTATTCATCATACACGATAAAGATATAACACTGTTCAAACAGAGAGAAGGCCTAAAGGCCAGCTTCCCACAGCATTTTGTTGTTGTGTAATTGACATATTGATCACTTAGTGCATTAGTTGAATGCATTTATCATTCGTGAGAAAAAGAGTTTTGCTTGTGCACCAACATGCGGACATTTCATTGGTGTAATGGTGAGATGTGTCGACGTGGAGTGGTGTGCACTTTTTCTTTCAGTTGTGTGAGCTGACCTCACCCCTTCCACCTGCCTTCCTGCAGGCTCCCTCTCAATGTAGTGGGTGCCTCGTTCATTTAGGTACGGCCTTCAAGGCTCAGCTTCACTGCCCCAGTGGTGTACCAAGGGGCTGGCACGAGTTATGGGGGCAACGGTCTCCCCCCGTTCTTACCTTCAGACGTCACTGCAAATGCAGGTATCGCCCCCACCCGCTCCTGCCTGCGGGTGTTGCAAGGGATCGCCAGCACCCCAGCGCTCTTACCTGCAGCCGTCGTGGGGCAGCAAACACAGGGGCCGCCATGGGTGGCCAAAGGTCTAGCCACGCCATTGCTCTGACCGTAGCCTGAGCCATGCGCTTGGCTGCACAGAGTCCTTGAGTACTGGTAATTGGCCAGTAACTACCAGCACCCACATGCCTAACTTGCTGACTCGGGCCTCAGAGAACACTGTGGGTCCGGCCACTAGACTAGTAACACTAAAGGAGGTGAATCTGAAATTTCCCTACTGTCGCCTCAGTCTGCATGAGAAAAATGATGATGCAATGAGCCAAAGGTATGAGGAGAATGTACATAACTTGAACCTGAACTGTCCAAGAGATTGTTAGCAGTGCCATACAGAGGTAGGGCAGTATTCTAATTCCAAAACATTAGCAACATTCCTAAAGCCCTTCAAGCCCCTAAAGTCGTTCAAATCTATCCTGACCCCAAGGGTCATGTGTGCTGTAAAACAGAATCATGAAAAGCTGCAACACGTTCCTTGCAGTAATCACATGCAACAAGCATTCTGTGGCCTACAGGTAACACACACCAACGAGAGGGGTTTGCATTTAACCTGCTGGTCATATGTTCCAGTGTCCGCAAGAAAGCTTGATGGGCCAATATATCGGCTTCCCAAGTGTGGGTGTGAGTACAAACTGCTTGAAATGGCTGTATCCTCCCAAATGAACAGTGGAGCTATTTATTCGCTTATTTATTTTGCCATTCCATGGTTGCTTCACTTAACCTTCTAGTTACTTCAGAGTGCAAAATGAGGAGCGATGGAAAGGTGTACTCTGCAGAAAGTGAAACAAGGGCATGGAAACATCTAATCTGGTAAGGTTGGTGCCCCTAGTTCACAATCCTGTTAGTACATGGAGTTTTCTACAATGAGACTGTAAACAGTTTGCTTTTCAAGAGTTTCCTGATGTGCATGACATTGTATTTGGACTTTGCTCTCAGGGAATGGCTGAAGACAATCTTCAGTCTTTGGCTTTTCACACCAAGGGATCTACCTCCGTGTTGTATCATTTTTGAACGAGCATTTTCGTCAATTTAATAGCCGATTAACAGAGTCCCAGTTACAGTATAATGTAGAGCATGTTTCTTCAGGTATTTTGGACCTTTTTTTCCCCATAATGCTTTGTGGACGGGGTAGAGAACCCAGCGTTTGAACTTCACTTTGGCTAGTAGCCATTTAAAGTCTTTCGAAAAATGTTGATGTCTCATTTATTAAAGGCTAAGTCAGTTTCTTATTTACTAGCCTTTTTATCGTGGGGATGAGTGTTTTGGGAAAGCCAGGCTATATGATGATGTGATTAACCCGTTGAGACATGACATTGATTGTATTGGCAAATTTTCCTAGGTAAGACCTTACATTTTACTGCAAACGGTCCTTCTGCCTTGATGTACAGAGTGTACAAAGTCTGCAGTGTCTCAAGTGACTAGATATGCTCTTATCTGCATGGTGGCCTATGATGTCCAACATTTGGAGCCATGCTGGGAATTAGGCCAATCGCACAATGCATATGGGGCATGTCTTTTGACTTTTAACTTTTTAGTTTGGGCTTAAAATTCCCAACATTGGGGGGAGGAGCTACGCTAGCAACCAAGATGGCCGCTTAGGCTCCCGGCTCTGCCGACCTCTGTCTTCAGCCAGATAATCCTGTCATATATCCTGATCGTACGCCCGACCTCCGAGTAGATGAACTGTTGCTGAGTATGATGGAGCAATCCCGGGAATTTTATCGCCATGATTGACGGAGTTGTCGTGTTTTGGATCTCGGCCTAACCCAGCGTGTGAGCCGGGGCCTCGAGTACTGGCCCAGCCGGGTTACAGTTAACATCAGACAGGTCCGTTTTTTCGGAGTGGGGGTTATCCTGGCCCGATTCTAATGGTGGTCGTTTGGCTTGATTGATATCGAAGGAGTGGTGTCAATTTTCATCTGTGGATCTGTGGGGGGAGGGGGGGGGGGAGTCCCCGTCCCGGCGCCCCGGTTTGCTGCCCCCGGGGTTTGCTGGGTTGGGGCCCTTGCTTGCGGTAGCGGGACTCACACTGAGGCTGTTTGTCCGATGATGCACCCTCCGAAGCCGTCCTCTCCGCTCTTGCTTAATCCCCAGGAGAAACCGGGCTCTCCGGGGAACACACCTATGATTGAAATCGACAGAGCGGAGATGGGTCGGCCGAATTGTGAACCGTCATTGAAGACCGTATAGGCCGCCATTGGGGCACTTCATTCACATCTGGAAATCATTGTTCATAAAATGATCGCTGGTATCATCGAAACTGGGTGCCCGAGTCCGGACCCTGATTTATCGCAAGAACAACAACGACCTGAATTTCCCACGAGGTACATAGTGCCAGAGGATGAGGACCCCTTGCTAGAAGAAGTGTTGATGCCCTTGGCTAGAACGCAGAGTGCTTGCGGATTTGGTTCTTTGACTGTATCGCAGCAATCACCATTGCTGCCGATTGAGACTGATCTTCTTGGTTTTTCACTCCTGGGGACTTCCATTAGTGACTATCGTAAGGCAAACACGTCTTTTCCCTCCCTAGCGGTTTTCCTACATCTACGGAGTATACAACATCTGGACTTAATGTTGGTGAGGGAGATCATATGTGTGGCTGAGGTGTGCAAAGACTCATCGTTTTTTGACCTGTCCCAGACTGATCTTTATTGAACTCCTTTCGAACTTTGATTCTCCTGGGATTGTGATGGGATTATGATGGTGTTGTCAGACAGAGTTCACATGAGAGATCGGAAGGGCTAAGGATGAGATTGTTTGCCTGGGTCTGATTTCGGGGCTTTAGAGGACACGGGATCTGTTCCCATAATATTTGCGGAAGGTTGGGCGGTGTTTGACGTCTCCCCTGTTTAGCTCTGTCTATAACCTCTGGCTACTTTTTGGTTTCTACAGGGGTTGTTCGTTGCTGGTGGGGAGGAAAGGAGACCGGTATGAAACTCTCCTCCTCAGTTTTCTTTTCTACTTTTAGAACCTGGTTAGTTGGGGCGACGGCACACTGCTAGTTGGGGTTAGGCGATAGCCATATGCAGGGGTGCAGGGTGGGGGGATGGGCCTATTGTTTCGTTTTCTTTTAGCTTTAGTTCTTAGGGTTTCCTTTTTTTTCCCACTCTCTCTTTCAGTTTCTCTTAAATAATATAGGGAATTATCCTGTACTTGTCTATCTTCTAGTATCTGGTGAACGTGCTTCTTTTACTATCCTGATTCTATGGGTGGATGGGTTCTGAGGATTTGCGCCTGAGTTGGGTGGTAGATTGAAATGTCGTAAATCCTGTTTTGAAATTATTAGTGCAGGCGTCTCAGCTACTCCCTTATCGCATCGTGTTTATCCTGTTTGTGTACCGATTCGCCTACTATCATGTTTGAAAGTATGACACCAGATATGTCTATTCCTTTTCCTTATTTTAAAACAATAAAACGATTTTTTTTTTTTATTCCCAACATGCAAACTACTGGTAACTAAAAATCCCACTTGGCCCACAGTGTCACGCATGATACAGGAGCACTTTGATAGCTATAGGATCATGTGATGCATAGACTGGGCAGTATATTCAAACATACCTTTCTACCAGAGAAGTTCACTGTTTATCTACCCCTATCTACCAGTGAATATTTGATTCCTATAGCCCATCCCATTGTATCATACTATTATCATTTGCCCCTTACAGCAGTCTGTGCCTGTCTCTGAAATGGGCCACTCTCATGGTCGTAGATTGACAGGGGGGGCTATCATGTTTATGCTAGTCTATGTGGACCAATGTGTCTGCTACATTGCATCAACGACCATACATTGGCTAAATATAGTGATTAAGAAGTCTGCAGTTGGCACAATTAGGTTGCTTGACACATTCTTTGTCAGGGCCAAAGGGTGTATATTGGCAAGCCTGCAGGAACGCTCCAAGTCAGTGACCCTAGTTATGGGTGGGCGACACATGTTTGTGATTTTGAGATGGCATAATTTACAGATTTACGCCATCTTCAAATGAAAAAAAGTTCTGTTAACTAAACTGGGAGAGCACACAGAGAAGGTGTGTGCCCTCTCAACAATGCACTTTTTGAGTCTCAGTATCTACCTTAACTTCCCGTTGCCTTAATCGTATTTGCATTTACAAAGAATTTGGGTGTTGCATGTGCCCCTGTGCCCTTTAGTTGCCGTTGCACTGTGACTAATATTACCTCCTCTTATAAAACTCTCTTTGATAGGATTCCCTTTCCCCGAGGAATTCCACTTCTAGGAAGTATGCTATGCAAGTTACTAGATACACCAAATTGCAAATGGGATACTTTTAAATTACAAATTCTGTCTTGACTTCACGTACTAATGTACCAGCCTTTCTGTTCTGCCCACCATCTTGATTGTTTCTCATACACAGGAATACGTTTGTTGTGGGACACTGCTTTGGTCAATGGGGGTTGTTTCTCAGTTCTCGTAATGACCTCTGCTCAGTTCGGCACCAGTTTGCATTTAAGTTGTGATGTTGTCACCAATGGAATTAATTTACACACCACATAGCACTTTGTGGGAAGGCAAACTTGTTTCTGGGCTCCTCTGCGTCAATAGCTTTGCCCGTCAGTCCACACCCATGTTCCGTGCCATCAGCACCCAAGCATAGCTATTCAAATATGGCCTCTTCCACATGAGGAAGTAGAAAAGAGGAAAGCGCACAGCTTGTGGCATAACTGCTAATGTAAATGTAAATGTAAATGTATAGGCATTTATATAGCGCACTACTTACCCGGAGGGTCCCAAGGCGCTTTGACCGCTGCGAAACCCTTCCTGGCTTCCCTGAGAGATGGTCCCTTAATGGGTATCTCCAGGGTGAGACCAGGCATCCCCGGCGGTCTGGTGGGGCCGTTAGTGAAGATGAGGCAAGCTAATGCCCAGAGTTGCCGAGTGTGATCGCTGATCAGAGTGGGCACCGAGGCGAGAGAATTATCGAGTCCGCTGATCCTGGTCCAGAAACCTGCCGCGCCGGGAATCGAACCCTGGTCCCGGGCCGTCCTCTGCTCTCGGGTCTGCCGCCTCTAACCAGTGAGCCACACTACTTTACCTAACTACATTTATGGTGCCCCCCCCCTACAAAGTACATGGAGGAGGCCACACCTCCCTGGCCCAGCACCTACCACTTTTACTGAGGGAGTTCACAGGATCTCGGGGCCCCCCTCACTGTGGGGCTCAGGTTACGCCACTGCACACACCAGTGCCTACTCAGCCAGTGCTTGAGCCTGGAGTCTACGCATAGTCGGAGTATTACTCAATGCCTCAGCTTTTGGACTCTACGTTCCCACAGGTCAGTTGTGTTTGATTTGCCCATGCCCTGTAACATGAGTGAATCACTGCCTAGAATCAGATGAATCTTGAGCTGGACACGTTGGTCTCCAAAGTTCTCCAGGATAGCAGGGGTGTATCTTTAATTGTGCTTTCAGAAGAATTGGTTAATGTGTCATGGGACTTCACTCATAGTTTTTGATGTGCAAGGATTCATTGGAGGTATGGAAGGATTGCGAGTGATTTATGTGGGTGTCTGCAGCATGCTAGCTTCAGGTATTACTCACACACATCTGCATTTCACATTAAAAACTACAATGCATCGGGATACTGACCCCACCCTATATTACCTCACTACTGAATCTAAAGGTCAGATCTTGGTATATAAATCTTTCCTTCTCTAGTTCCACAACCTACACGAATTCCTTTGAATGTAGAAGTTTAAAAAACACGCCCCAGCACCCATATTTAAATTCAATTAGGACTAAATAAATATTTCATCACTTCCTAAACATTACATACTCCACACACATTAAACATCTGCGTTATCCTTTTCTAGCGTCTACAAAGAAAAGATAAGAAACATATGTACATCTGAGTATAGGGTATCCATTAACCGTTTCTTACACCCGCCCTACACTTATAAATGCAGAAAATGTGCACATTTCTTAATGCCACCTGCAAACATAATATCTCACAGATCCCGATGCTGTGAATAATGAACTACACAATCTGAGCTAATCTAGGTTTTTATTTAGAAACAAACCGACTCCTATTGAACTGTTTCTAATATGTCTGTGACCTATAACTTACATGTTTTTATGTGTTTAATTTTGCTTGATAGACTTAATTGCTATTCTTCATGTTTGCAAACATGCTTGCTGTTTCATATGCAAGAGCTCCACACTAAGGTGGGAAGTGGTTTGTGGGAAAGGTGGTTGTGTGACCATGTATTATATGGGATAAAGTACCCCCTGGCATGCATGATAAGGATCTTGCAAGTCACCTTGGAGTTCTATAATCTTATAAAGGAACTCTGACTTTGGCCTCATTCCTCTATATGGTTAATAAACTCCTCTGTGACTTGCAATATCCTTATATTGTGCAGCAGGGGGTACTTTATTCCTTATATAAAAAGTACATAGGAGCTAGATTAACAAATTCAACTTGAGATTGCTTTTAAAACCCAGTTATTTATTTAGGCCTATCGGTTCTGTCTGTGTTGGTGTGAACCGCCTATAGGTGATTCCAAATCCATTGTGTGTTGTTGATTTATTTGTTCGTCTCCTGAGAATACCCACAAAGGAGAGGGTTAGGCTTTACTTGCATGGATGATCTTCACTTTTCCAGCATAATTCATGGAACTATCATCTTTTTAACTGAAGGGAAACATGAGAGTTATAATTTTAGTTTTTATTCTTTTATTACTGCTAAAGAATGTATAACATTACCCCTGTTTGTCATTGTAAAATTTGAACATAGTAGCGGTGCAACAAAAATAGAGTATGAAAAAAGAAGTCTGTGGAAAACAGAACAGGATGAATAGATCCTTTGTGATGGTCTTTTTTTTGTTCTTCATCAAAGTAAACAAGCAGGCCCAACCAACCTGTTTCACCTTGTCACAGGCTTCCCTCAGGGCTTAAAAAATAAGCGGTGGTGAGTAGCAACACAACTGACCAATGACCAACCTCTGATACATGATGGCTTTTCAAGTTAAGTTTTACGCGTCCAAGCTTTGTAAAAGCAGTATGTCTTAAATCTTGGTGTTATTGCTCCGTGACCTACGTGAGGTCATGATCAAATATGTGTGGCTTGGATGATGGAAACTGCCCCGCTGCCAAACACAGCTTGGACATCTGAAACTCCTGATTTTACATACATATTTGATCACAACCTTACGTAGGTCACAGACCATTTACGCCAAGATTTCAGACATTCTGCTTTCCAAAGCTTGGACGCGTAAAACTTTTACCTTAAAAAGACCTCATTTATCAGATGTTGGTCACTGGGCAGTTGTGTTCGTACTCAAGACCACTTATTTTTTAAGTCCTGAGGGAAACCTGTGACAAGGCGAAATGCATTGTCTGTGCTTGCTTGTTTTCTTTGATGAAGAACAAGAATAAAAATGACAACCGCAAAGGATCTAGTCGTCCTGTTCTGTTTTCCACAGACTTCTCTTTACATACTCTATTTTTTTGTTGCCTCGTTACAATGTTCAAATGTTTCTAATGCTTGCCCTATTGGTAGCTGGTCTTTAGAGGGGGGCAATATTTGCTTGGAATTTGGTGACTACTACAGGTGGTGCAGTAATTAATCCCCTAGCTGCCAATATTTGTTAAATGTCTTTGTAAAGTACTTTGGACTTTCAGAGGTCACGCGTATAATTCTTGGTGACTATACTCCAGTTCATGCCAAAAAATAAATCTGGTCTTAAGCCCATCTTGTGTTTAACAGTTGGCACACAACAATTGCCCATTTCCACCTTTCCCTTGGTGTCATGCCAGACGTTTTTGCATTACTCCCTAATATCCTAACTTACCCCGCAGGAAACACTTCATTCGTATTTTATTTTCTTACCGATTCGCCTTGCGTTTTTGGACTTGATTTCATCTCAGTCTGATGTTTCTAATTTAAATGGACTGAATTGATTCTAGTGTGTGGACCTCTCCATTATGATTGGCGTGTTTTACATATTAAGTTAAAAGAAGGTAACGATGTTAGCAATATTTCAGCGCAGGTTGATGATTTCGAAATGTGGCATAGTTTCCACGGTCGGTTTATTCGTCTTTGTAACAGGAGTGTTTAGGGCTGGGCTGGAGTGCTCTTTTTACTGTTCCATGAGAGACTATTTCAGCCAGGCAGCAGAAAACTTTGGGCACTACACTGTTTCCATTTCAAAATGTCATTTTGAAAAACTGTGTCAATGTGTGTTTAATTCTGCTAGCCCATGATTGATACGACGAATGTTCTTGAAGTGGATGTGTATGGAACAAGTGCTGATCTCATTATAGATTTGACAGAAATAAACACTTCTTCGTGCTTGAAGTGTCACCTTGTGCCGCCATTTTCTACCACAGTGTTTTTCTCTCTTTTTTTTATTTTTACATCATTCATACATCATCGCTGGCGAGAATACAAGCCTTAACGATCCACAAATGTTTGCACAAAGGTCTAATGTCCTAAGTGGGAGCAGAACGTAAATATATCGCTTTACACGTTGCCTGGCTAGAACGCTTCCTGCCTATGTATGACTAGTGCAAGACAACTTCAAAAAACACCAGTCTTTCAGGCTATTGAGAACAAACTGTTTTTCTAACCCTCAAAAAGGTTTACTTGATCTTTCTTTATACTTTCCCCATTCCTGTCAACTTTTCTAAACAAAAACGAGGACGATATCTGCGCAGCTCATTGTCCACATTTTGGAAGTAGTTTGAACTTCTCCACTCTGTGCATTTAATTGTGGCTTAAAGCCTATTGTATAGAACTAACCAATGTAATGGGCAGTTTAACCCTGGAACTATGTTTGGGAATTCTAGTGCCATAGTCTGCTTTTAAAGTGCATTTTTTGACCAGATGTAAGGACGACTTTAAAGAAGGGATTGTGCAAGTGCTATATTGAAGAGCACAATGGGGCACTAGCATTGGTAATGGATTGGAAAGTTTGAGACAGCACATTATGTAGGGATTTGGGGTGATCCCAAAGTAAGGCTTGCCACAATTTATGCTGTTTTAAAGTTTTTTTGTAGCATTTATCAGAAATATAATGATTAAGTGCACCAGCTTGCTTGCAGCTTTACTGTATTCCCATTTAGCTCCTCATTCCACATTACTGTTATGATTGGTTATGATATCTGACTGAGAATCTGTTATTGGCTCTTATCACAACATGACTTAATGAAAAGGTAGCACCTCCTTGCCAGTAACTTTTATTGGCAATTCATACCTAATTTACCATTAATATTATGTACAACTGGTAAATCATGGCATATATCCAGTGTGAAAAATTAAAAAATCATATACACTCGCACTCTAATTAAATGTTGTTTTTTAGTTCTCCATGGTGTACTCTCCGTTGAGTACTATATCAATTTATACCATTGCAGGCCCCTTAATTGGGGAGCGTTCCCTGGTCACTGCGTTGTCCCCTCCTTGGTTTGCCAAGTATTTTCAATGAATTAACACATCAATATATTTCCTGAATTTATATTTATTTCATTCAGTTCCACCGTTCAGTTCCACCGTTCATTCAGTTCCAGAGTTTAATCTCACTCTCAATCGTTCCTTCGTTCTTGTGATATCATTTACATCATATTTACAATCACCAGTCTCCTCTCCAATGCATTTCGGCTAACTAGTAGCCTTCATCAGGGAACTGTGTTCTGCAAATGAATAAGTACTATAAATACATGAGGATGCATAAAGTAAGTGAAACTGTGGTGTGAACCATTGTGATTCATTTGATAACTGATAGTGCTGTGAATCTCGCAATAAAAGTCTAACATTCACAATCAATACATGGATCCGAACACGGTGTTTTGTGATTTGATGTGAAGCCGATTGCAAGTTCTTATAACGTGCATGATTTGTGTAAAACGTGTTGTTTCCATAGTGAGATCAAGAAAAGAAACGATACTCCTCAATGTGCAATAAAATTCGTGAGACTGTGTGTGTGCCGCTAGTTCTCTATGACGTGCCTGATATGAAGTTTACTGTGAATGGGCTTTCAAAGGCATCTGTAGCTTTGATGAGAGCCATTTTAGAGATTCCAAAATAGAGCTACTTAATACCTAAGCATGAAACATTGGACAGCCCACACAGATGGAAGGGATTAGTTTGCAAGAACGCAGCAACATAGAAAGGCAAGTCAACAAACAATAAGCACACATACAGTTAAATTCTAGAATCTCCATCTTTCGGAAGAGTTTTATGGGGTATAGTGGGTTCCTTGTAAAGTAGAGAAGTTTGCAGAAGCTTCTTGGTGCTCAAATAAAAAGCACAAAGCTAATAAAGGATAGGACTCTATTACCAGGGAAACATTTTTTTTTTTAGGTTTTCAGAAATGGGAGAGATTTGACTCTGAAGGCAAAACAGGAGTTAAACATCTTTGCAGCTGCTGCTGAAAATACTCTGTCATCACACAGTACAGTTTTAGGAGGTTCAATAAGTTATAGAGTTTGACCACAATATTAATTTTGGTGAGTACGAGGAACATTTTTTCTGCTAAAAAATCATGGTGTTTGCTGATTAAGTACTCTGTGTGTGATTGGTAATGCTTTGAAGAAAATGTGAACACCCCTCAAGGTTTTTGTAACTGGGCGTTCTACAGCATTCTGTACTAGTGGTAAGTAATAGAATATGGATTTGTAGAAAACAAGGTATATGACATTTACATGGTCTAATGAGGAGACAGTCTTCGAGTTAGGGAAGAAGTGTTTTTTAATGCTAGTCATTGTCAACAGTTTCTGATACATTTTGTAACTTGGTCCTTTAATGACAGATCATTGCAGATGTTGATACCACGGTTTACAAACTGATTTGGCTGGTACAGTCCAGGAGCCTGTTTCTAAAGGTCAATGTTATGAGTCGGATAGGCATGGTTTATATTAGGTGAGCTAAAGCTCTGTTTTAGAAAGATCACTTTTAAGGAAATTCTTTGACTTCTAGGAACTGGTATATCGCAAACAATCTTTCATACAGTGAGCTGAAGATATATTGAAATTGTGTGCTTACCCTATGCTAAAAATGAACTCATCAGCATACATATATAAATACGCTCCCATCTGGTTGAATGCATCTGTAAAAGGATACAAATAAATGTTACATAGCTACAGTGACAGGATATATCCTTGATGTATTCTATATTTCAATCTAATATCTTCAGCTCGCTATGAGGGCAAGACCACAGATTTTTTTAGATCTATTTTCCAAAAAAGATTTGAGCCAACTAGGCATTGTACATATAATACCAACATCTTGATGTGTGGAAAACTTAATATAGTTATTAATAGTGTTGCATGCCCCCTATAGGTCTAATAGGACCAGGGCCCAATCTCACCTAGATCAATTTCTCTTACGTCATTCAATGCAGATGTTGCAGCTAGTCCAGTACTTGAGATGGGATGAAAACCTGCATGACGAAAATCCAGAAGACAGTTTTTTCCATTATAATTTTGTAGTTGACTATAAAAAAAGTTCACCAACACCTTTATCAAGAATGGAATAAAGAGATGGATCTTAAATTACTAAATTCAGTAGATTTTAAGGTGGGCTGTTTTAAATATACTTTTAGGATTGCTAATTTCCAATCTTCAGCGACATGAATTTGAAGGGAACTTTTAAAAATTGCTATAAAATCAAATCTATTGTTGGGACCATTTGCAGTAATTTTTTTAAAGGTTTTGAAACCAGTGTGGTACTGATGCGAATGCCACCATGGCTAAAAATAGTTATTTATTCTTGGTCTGCATTAGCAGGGCGCTGCTTGCTTTTCTCCTGGTGGTGCTGGGTTTCTGACCTACTGCTCGCTCCTCTATCCAGTTTTGGAGCACAATGCAATAAGGCCAATTAATTTGATTCCTGGGGTCCAAATCGCAGAGCAATGCGTATTTCCCAGGATATTTCTGTTTAACTAGTCTCAATGATGTCATTTTCACATAGATGCCCCATAGGAGCAGGGGCGGCTGGTGACATTTCAAAGTGGCGGGAAGTAAAGTGATAATCATACTGCACCGTAGCGAGCGACCGCAGCGAGCGAGGCCGAACCCCCTAAGGATGGTTCGGGGAGATTTCCCCACAAGAAATTTTTGAAAAAAGCGTGGACAAATGGTGCATTTTCAAGCAAATTTGAGAGAGCAGGTAGGTTAATAAAGCAATTGTGAAAGTGCAGTTATTACATTAATAGATGCCATAACATAAGTAGCTGCTTATTCAGTATAACCACAGAGCTTCATACATTCTGTCCTATTACGCTGATTTCAGAAATCACTATAACCCAATTCAGCGTACTAATTTTATCATGTTTGGAAAGATGAAATGCAAAGCTGCGCCAACCGTATTTGAACGCATGACCTTCAGACTATACTTGGATCCCTGCAGCATTATAGTAACACACTGAGATACTTTTATATAAAATATGTGGGAGTAGTAATGCAGCTTTCCCAGATGATCAATGCATATACTGCAATGGAAATAAACAAAAAAGGTCACAGAAATCGTTATACAGGCAGTTGTAACACAGGTGAATGTTCGAAAATCGAAAGAAATTCTGAACAAGAAAGAGAAGTGATCTGTCTGTTTATAGCAAAACCTTAGCACACCGCAAGGTTTCTCCCTTCTAACAGCTGCCCTGCTAGTGGCCGCAGTGCGCCTTGAAAGATACTTCAGTGCGCTGTGCAGCACAGTGAGTGAAGTGAATGTATTTATCATAGTTTGAACAGAATGACTCAGAGGCCATGATGTCTCAGTCTCACAGTGAGCTGAAATACACACGAGGCTGACAGAGCACCCAAGGCCCAAGCTGAATGCACTCAACAACTGGCCCCGGGGATCTCGAACCCCGCCACTGTGCCCCTCAAACTAGGATTCAAGGTGCTACACATCCTCATTCCAAATCAACAATTCCCCCCCTTGGCTCCAGTACATAAGCAGCGTGGGCTGGGGACACTCGGAGCTTTGACGCATTATATTCCCAATCTGAACCAAAATCATGTTAGGTCAAATTGAAAAGAAGGCTACCTATGCAGCCTACAGTCGAGTCAGACACCTTGCTGTTCACTTATACATTTTTATATAGCGCGCTGCGCGGACTTTACCCGATGGTGTCAGATTGCTTCACAACAATAGGAACAGTAATGATACTACACATGAGGAGAAAATTACAAGTGAACAAACAACGTACAACAGCAAACGTTAAGTTACATGAGGCGAAAAGTGATAAATGTGAGCAAACAAAATACAAGAGGTAGCAAACAGTAAAATTATAGGAGGAAAAAGTGACATCTGTGCAGGTTCGTTACAAAAGGTATAATACAAAGTACTTGAACTTCACACTACAGTACAGTAGTACTTCTAAAAAATGCTGGGCCTGTGTCCATTTCTGCCATGCAGGGAACAAACGGAGACCGAGAGTTAGTCTCTGTCTGCAGGCAGCCACGTGGTGAGTCGAACTGCGCAGCACACGAGCCCTAATGACACGGTACAAACAAACACTCATCTTTTTCAGCCAGGCCGGGACACCCCCTGACCGCGCTGAATGCAGCTTCTGCCTGGTGGTGTCTATTGCCCCCCAGCTACCTTTCCATCCAGCCCCCGGCCCCTCTCGGGGATCCTCCTGTCCCTTAGCCATCATGGTAACATTGGTAAACTAAAGCCTCAGCCTCCATTCGATTCATGCCCGCCCCGCCCAAATTGAAAAGATATTATGCATTTTTATATAGCGCGCTGCGCGGACTTTACCCGATGGTGTCAGATTGCTTCACAACAATAGGAACAGTAATGATACTACACATGAGGAGAAAATTACAAGTGAACAAACAACGTACAACAGCAAACGTTAAGTTACATGAGGCGAAAAGTGATAAATGTGAGCAAACAAAATACAAGAGGTAGCAAACAATAAAATTATAGGAGGAAAAAGTGACATCTGTGCAGGTTCGTTACAAAAGGTATAATACAAATTACTTGAACTTCACACTACAGTACAGTAGTACTTCTAAAAAATGCTGGGCCTGTGTCCATTTCTGCCATGCAGGGAACAAACGGAGACCGAGAGTTAGTCTCTGTCTGCAGGCAGCCACGTGGTGAGTCGAACTGCGCAGCACACGAGCCCTAATGACACGGTACAAACAAACACTCATCTTTTTCAGCCAGGCCGGGACACCCCCTGACCGCGCTGAAAGCAGCTTCTGCCTGGTGGTGTCTATTGCCCCCCAGCTGCCTTTCCATCCAGCCCCCGGCCCCTCTCGGGGATCCTCCTGTCCCTTAGCCATCATGGTAACATTGGTAAACTAAAGCCTCGGCCTCCATTCGATTCCTGCCCGCCCCACCCCCGCCCAAATTGAAAAGATATTATGCATTTTTATATAGCGCGCTGCACGGACTTTACCCGATGGTGTCAGAGTGCTTCACAACAATAGGAACAGTAATGATACTACACATAAGGAGAAAATTACAAGTGAACAAACAACATACAACAGCAAACGTTAAGTTTCATGAGGCGAAAAGTGATAAATGTGAGCAAACAAAATACAAGAGGTAGCAACCGGTACAATTATAGGAGGAAAAAAGTGACATCTGTGCAGGTTCGTTACAAAGGTATAATACAAAGTACTTGAACTTCACACTACAGCAGTAGTACTTCTAAAAAAGGCTGGGCCTGTGTCCAGTTCTGCCAGGCAGGGAACGAACGGAGATGGAGAGTTAGTGTTGGTCTGCAGGCAGCCACGTGGTGAGTCGAACTGCGCAGCACACAAGCCCAAAAAACACTAGGCCTTCCCAGCCAGCAGCAGGGGGCAATGACACTGTACAAACAAACACTCGCCTTTTTCAGCCAGGCCATGAAACCCCCTGACCACGCACAAAGCAGCTTCTGCCTGGTGGTGTCTATTCCCCCCCCCAGCTGCCTTTCCATCCAGCCCCCGGCCCCTCTCCGGGATCCTCCTGTCCTTTAGCCATCATGGTAACAAACATTGGTAAACTAAAGCCTCGGAGTCGGCCTCCATTCATTTCATGCCCGCCCCGCCCAAATTTAAAAGATAAGAAGGCTACCTATGTTATTATGTTATGTTATAAGTTTGTAAAGCGCCTTATCACCCAGAGGTATCTAAGCGCTATCAGCGGACACACAGCACCGGTAGGAACACCATTAAGCATGAGCGGAAAATCCGTTCCGCTCGCGGATTTTGCGGATTTTCGGTAAATTCGCAATCCGCGAGATTCACGAATTTCCCACAAAATCCGCAAGCGAAAATCCGCGAATGGAACGGATTGGGTCAAAAGTTCAAGCTGACTTTTGTAACTCTTTTAGAATGGCGCCAGCAAGCTGCCAGAGCCATTCTAAAATAGTTACAAAAGTCAGCTTCAACAGGAAGCTCTAATAGATAAAGTAAAGCAGGTGCTGCTCAAATTCAGTTACACAATCATTAATCACCCCAAACTTGGGGTGATTAATGATTGTGTAACTTAATTTGACCTTCAACTGGAGCACCTGCTTTACTTTATCTATTAGTGCTTCCTGTTGAAGCTATTTCTAGCTATTTTAGAATGGCGCTGGCAGCTTGCCGGCGCCATTCTAAGTGGGGCTGAGGGCAGAAGGGCACAAAAGTGGGACAGAGGGCAGAAGGGGTCAAAAAATGAGAGGGGCAGAGGGCAGAAGGGCACAGAAACAAGTGGTACAGAGGGCAGATGGGCATAAAAAACAAGAGGGTGGCAGTGATTAATCAGGCAAAAAAAAACAGCGAAATTGCAAAGCGCCTCGCGAACACGCAAAGCGCCTTGCGAACACGCAAAAATAAAAAAATCCGCAAATTTGCACGAATTCGCGAATTTTGCGGATTGCCAATTCGCAAAATTCGCCCATGCTTAGCCCCCATGCTTCCAGGAAGAGCACCGTCTTCAGATTCTTCCTGAAGAGAAGAAGATTAGTTTCTTTCCTCAGTTTAGCTTGGAGAAGGTTCCATGCTCGAGGGACCGTGCTTGAAAAGGCTCTGCCGCCGTTGGGTACCAGGTTGAACCTAGGACACATCAAGTTGCACGCCTCAGTAGACCGAAGGGTCCTGTTTGGTGAATATTTAGTCAGCCAATCCTTGATGTAAGTAGTGGCTGAGCCTTGGACGACTTTATGTGCAAAACAGAGGCTCTTGAATTTAGCTCTTTGAGCAATTGGCAGCCAGTGTAGGTCCTGTAGTAAGGGTGTTGCCCTGGTTCGCCTAGGTTTATAAAAAATGAGCCTGGCCGCATCATTCATTACCAACTGGAGTCTGGCTAGAAGGTTATTTGGTAGACCCAAATATAAGGAATTACCATAATCCAGCCGCGCCAGAATCAGAGCGGAAACAGCCAGCCTGGGGGTGGGAATGGACAGCAGTAGTGATAGTTTCCGGAGCTGGCGTAATAAGCTAACACAGGTGCCTACCACCACCGACACCTGCTGTGTCATGGATAACAGGGCATCAATTTTGATCCCTAGGCTCTTTACTGCTACTGCTGGTTCTGGAAATGGCCCCAATTCAGCTGGCCAGAACAGATCACTCCATGGGTTGGCTGCTGTGGTAACTGTCAGGACTTCCGTTTTATTTGGATTTATTTTCAAAGAATTGTCCGACATCCAGTTAATCGTAAATTTGAGAAGGTCTTGCATTCTCAAATAGGCCACAGGTGAATGTTCGATCTGGATCAGAATTTGCGTATCGTCGGCATAATTGTAAACCCTGCAGTCCATCAGGTTCAGGGCTGCAATCAACAGCTGTAGATATATATTAAAGAGCAAGGGCGAAAGAGCTGAACCCTGGGGCACGCCACATGTCAACTTAGCTGGATTTGACATGAGGTCAGACAGTTGAACTCGTTGTGAGCTATCCTTAAGAAAGGAGGTCTGCTAGGCCAGGACCGTACCCTGAATCCCTAAGTCCTCAACCCGCGACAGAAGTTGACAGTGATTCACGGTATCAAATGCCGCGGATAAGTCCAGAAGGACCAGGGCACACGTTTTTTTTTGTCAGCCTTCAGTCTCAGGTCATCAAGCACGGAGAGCATCACCAATTCCATGCTGTGATGAGCTCTGAAACCTGCCTGATTAGGCTCAAGAAGATGATTGCTTTCTAAAAAGTGTGTAAGAGAGTGCAAAACATGTTGCTCCAGGATCGTAGCAAGAAAGGGTAGCTGGGAGATGCTGCCTACCAGCCACAGAGTCGTGTCAGAGACACCTGTTCACTTGAACTTCTAGCTGCTGTGTACTGTACAGTACTTAAAAAAAACGCTGTCCGACCAATTCTGCCAGGGAACGAACGGAGAGACAGACAGAGTTATGTCTCCAGCCACGTGGTGAGTCGGACAGTCGGACTGCGCAGCACACGACACGAGCCCTTGTAAGGACGACACACCACTGGCTACACACACTCAGCAGCCAGCCAGCCAGCAGCATGCGCATCCCCAAATGGCCAATCACTGCATGGCTTCACATGAAGTCACACAGTGATTGGCCATTAAGTGCGGCTGAGGCAGTGTGTGTGCTACCACCCACGGGCGGCATCTAATGATGGGTTGCCTGCACTTCTGCTTGGTGGAACAGCCAATCCTGGCGCTGCATTCCTCTATTATACTAGTGCATGCCAAACAATTGCCTCACCTATGATAACCTCTTACTCAAGGTAACCCAAGTAAAGATGTAAGATAAGATGGGCTGTTTTGCAATTAGAATGGGCTAAATTGTTGCAAAGATTTTTGTTTCTTTTTAGTACAAAGAGTGGTTCTCTCTGAAAATGTTCTAATCCGGAGTCAATGTGCTAGTTGTGCCTAATAACTTTAAGTTAAATTGTGTCGACTTTGAAAGAGGTGACACACACCAGTCTGTTAATCTTATTTTTTCCCGTCGGTTTGAGTAAGATTTCCTATGGCGTGTACCAGTTTATTTTCATGGTACTTTTCACCAATGTAGATATTGTCTTTCTCTTAGTTTAACCATTTGATGTTGTGGCATTAC
This sequence comes from Lissotriton vulgaris, assembly GCF_964263255.1. Lineage (NCBI taxonomy): Eukaryota > Metazoa > Chordata > Amphibia > Caudata > Salamandridae > Lissotriton > Lissotriton vulgaris. The sequence goes on along the minus strand of NC_141693.1, from coordinate 876,010,201 downwards.
TGAAGGTTGTCCTTCCTTATTTCTTTTTTTAGCAATTTCTTCGTCTGCATAAAAACTCCCTGTATGGAAGATTGTCTTTGAGATCTCCTTGACGAAAACTGGAATAGTGTAGAAAAATGTTTCGGTCTGTGTTTTTTGCGTATAGTGTGTTATATATCTGATCTTCCTCATGTTTATTGGGTAAATCTAAAATATTTATCTCCTGGTGTCTATGAGTAATGGAGAATTGATGTCAGGGCTCTGCATGTTGAGTCAGTTAAACTCCTTGAGGGTTTCTTCATTACCTGTCCAGACCATGATGATATTGTCATTATACCATTTCCATGTTACCAAATTATGTTTGTAGGGATTGTTTCATAAACCCTTTTCTCCTCGTATTTTGCCATAAACATTATGGCCATTTCCAGAGTAGATTGGCATCCACGTTGATTTCTTTCACCTGAATTTTAAACATGCTGGTTGTAGTACAATTACGTTTTTTTTTTACCAGGCATATTCTAGCTATGTTAAGGAAGAATGTTGTAGGATCTTGCTGTGGCCTGGATCTCTGTTCCAGGAAATATTCTCATGATTCTAGTGCAACCTCCAGAAGAATATTAGTATATAGTCTCTCTGTTGGACCTAGATTACCCAAGCCTACATATGGTAGCTTGGCACAGTAGTGGTCTACAGCTAACTCAAGGCGTTGGCTGAGTACTTACAAGTCTCACCCACAGTAACACAGTGATGAACCACTAAAATAAAGACACACACCTCTGTTTGGAAAAATACCGTTACCTTTTATAAAAATAATATGTCTTTTTGGATTTAAGTTATACAAGATGCAATATTAGTTTCTTTCAGGAGTCAACATTACACTTTTACTTTAAGAAATTACTTTTCACTCCTCCGGCTGTGGAAAAAGGGCAATAAACCACATACTTTTGTCAATGGTACAGTAAAGCATAAGGGTGACTCTTTGGTTGGTTAAGAGAATCTCATTAGCTTCACACTCTGTAAGGTTCCTTCACATTAGCGTACAATGACACATTACTCCACCAATAAATCTACTGAAAAGTAGATACAGACTGATAGTGCAATACGTTTTTACAGGTTCATTAATAGGTACTTTACCCCACAGCTCTTAAGCACTGCTCAACTCAACAGCAAGACCTGAATGTAGATGTTCACTGTATAACCCACCAGTTATGTGCTAAAAGGGAAGACACAATAATATTAGTAAGGTTCCCCTCCCTCTGATTGACAGGCACACCTAGCTGGTAGAGAATCTACTTCTTTACTTATCACTAACTGTAGGGGTTTTTACCCCGGAACCCTGTGGTTCCCTGCACCACTTCCACCTTTCTGCTCCAGTTACTTATGGGATACTTTAGTTAGGATTGGGCTGAATACTAGCCCGTTTTCTTCATTTATGCTTCCTTGTGCAGTTCAGTCTATGTCCCAGTTGTAGTCCCACCGTCTTGTCTCTTTCCCCCGGTGCTGCTGCCTCCCGTCCCCACTCTACCCGGCTTACTTGTAAGCTCCTGGATGTGATGCGAGTGCTCTTCCCACTCGCGCTGAAGCCTGGCAGCAGTCGGTGGTCGGGAGAGATCGAGGGAGGCTTCCCTGGCCCACCGGCTCCTTACTGTGACGTCCGTAGTGGCGCTTCTGCCTCCTCAGGATGGGGGAACGGCTACCGGTGCTCCGACGCGATCGGCTCTCCCCAGTCGGCACTGCTCAGCTGGGCATGCGCGATCGCGCTCACTCTCCTTCCGCTTCTGCGCGCTGGCTCCCAGGGAGGACGTCGTTCGCCACGAAGACGCTGCTCTGTCTCCTCTGGGCCTGCTCGATCCTAGGCCCCTCCTGCCTCCACAGAAGCGTTTACACGCTGGACATGCGCGGAAGCGCCTACCTCCTCACTTGACGCTGCCGGTGCCCCCGGGGTCCCGATGCCGATCGGAGCAGCGCCGCTGCTTCCCTCCAGACACTTCTCACTTTGGCCTCACAGGAAGGATGTCCACACACGGCGCCCTCGCTCCTCAGGTCGCCAGGGTGCCACAGACACCCGCCTTCACTTCAGCTGCTCCACGACACCGGTAAGCTCAGCGCTGGATAGGGGCAGCCAGGAATATCTTCAGTTAAGGGTATCCTGAGAGGATTTAATGGGATTCCAAGATATGAGTGGCTGCTTCCTCAAGTAGCTCGATTTCTTTGTCAGTAGTGGTTGTCTTGAGAGAGGGATCGGTCAAAGGTTGAAGGGGGAACAATCCTCTGAAGTAACTGTCAGCCTCAGTGACAAACTAGCTGCTCTCAGTGTGTCCACCTCCTCTCACCACTGCCTCACTCCTCTACTCTGGGGTCAGCACAAAATGGCTGCTGGTCACTGGCCTTATATAGGGTGGCCTGAGACCTGCAGAAGTCTCTAGTTGATTCCAGAAAGTTCCCTAATGTTACCCTATGGACCTGTCCTCCAGTAGTGTCCGTTATGGCAGTTGGTGGACACCATTTTAGGTCTCTGGAGATCCCTAAGGTTTCAAGGGGGTGACTAGGCCTCACAAGTGATGAGGGAAAAATGGCGTCATCCCCAAGGAACACCTAGCCCCCTGACAGCAGTAAAAACCCCTGATGGACACATGTAAAAATAAAAATAGAAACTCTGGGAGGCTAAAGGGGACAAAAATAAATCATGGTGGTTAGAGTCTTCCCAGAAGCAGACAGGTCTAACACTCGCACTATCTGATTTTGCAAATTTGTCTTCTTGATCGTCGAATATCCTTTGATCCAATTGATTTATTATGTCTATTGACATAGCTAGGGATATTTACAATAAGTGGTTTAATAAGAACATCCACAAATTTTGTCCATGGCTCTAACATTGTACTGAAAACACCTAAATTCATTGGCCGCCCTTGTAAGATGTAGGTTTGTTACTGCACCACCCTTGCCCGTTAGTTTGATTATGATTTCTAAAGAGCTTTTTAGATTTTGGAGGACCTGCATTGCTCCTTCGGGGAGGTTAGTTTTGACATATTTATTTCCGTAATGTCACTTTATCCAGGTCTTCTAAAATGATTTGTTTTCTCAAAGGTTAACAGTTCAATTGCTATGTTTTGTGTTGGATAAAATGGAGGGTCATTTCAGGCCAGGGAAACCTTGTGTTTGGGGGTGGGATGTCATTACTTGAGAAAGTAATTTAGTCTCATTTTGCAGAAAAGTTCATTAATTCCAGGTGTGTTTTGACCAAATCCTGTTTACTAGTTCGCAAAAAAGACATTCTCTTTTTTAGGAGGCTTATTTCTTTATCCTTTAATAGTTGTTTTTCAGGCTGTTTGAAATAATCCTTCTTTAAGTATAGTTATACTATTTCCAAATAGAAGTTGACTATATTTTGATTTTTTTGGGATTTATGCGATTGTTTTAAATTCAAGGACTTCTTTATAAATACATGCCAAAAACACTTTTGAGGCTGACATTGCTGCATTTCTTCTGATCGCTTCCTCTAGTTCCTTAATTGCTGTGTATTCTTTCTTATTTAACTAGTCGTCGTTTTATTTGAAAAGAACATCCAATCCCCAGCATTTAAAAACTGCTTTAAAAATCTCCAGATTTAATGAAATAAATATTGTTCAGGCAACCTAATTGATGTATAGTTTTTATTATTTAAAGTAGCATTGAAGAGGTGATTGGATCAAATTATTCAAATCTGATTGATCCTCTCTGTAAGTCTTCCTTTGTCAAATGGTCGAAGTATAAATGAAAAGTGGTTTATTCCTTCTTTCTTTGTTAAATTTGCTGTGCATTAAAAAACACACAAACATTTCACAACAAAGTTTGAGTTTCTTGCCGTCATACGAATCTGCCTGAAAATTTCCTGAAAATGGCCTCGTCGAGCTCCGGTCCTTCCCTGAAAGTTTGGGGGGGATACGTCAAGCGGGGGCCGAGATAAAAGGGGGGTCCCAAAACGCATTTTCCCCATGTTAATTTCCATAGGGCGGTCAATTTCACTTTTAGCCCGAACGGCTGAATGGATTTACACCAAACTTGGCAAAATTGTAGGGACTGGTAGCCCGATGTGCCTTTGCTATGTCTCAAGATATGTGCTCCAGTGGATTTTGAGTAATTTAGGTTCAAAAAAATATATATATCTATAGGCGCTCTCCGGTGCGCGCACTTGAGTGCGCTCCTGGCGCGACACGCGACTTGCGCGCAGAAAGCTGATTGGCTCTTGGGTGTCTGTAAACATTCTAAACAGTCTGGAGCGGCCGCCATCTTGTGTCTCGGTAAAATCGAGACACAAGGGGTTTGAAAAAAAAAGGGGCAAATGACCATAAGGGGGAAGAGTAGACCCCCTCTGACCCCCTAGGTTTGATGTAGGGACTAAAATAGGGTCCTGCAGGGCATTACATTTTTTTTTTCGTTTTGCGCGGGGGAAGCGCATGAAACGCGCACCGGCGAAGCACGGGGAAAATCCAGGACCATATTTATGAAGGCCTTGCGCTGTTAGTTTTGCGCCTCCTGTGCGTCAATTTTTGTGACGCACCAGCGGTGTAAAAAAATGCGCATTGTTATGCAATATTTAAAAAGTGACGCATCTATCTAGATGCGTCACTTTTTAAATATAGTGCAACGAGGCACATTTTATTACACTGCTGGTGTTATGCGTCACTTTTCTGTGCGCACTCCTTATGACATTCCAGATGTGTCATATTTAATGTATGACGAATCATGTTGCAAGGAGTTACAGATACGTCAGTATTTCTGACATATCTGTAAACATAAAAGTGATGCGAAGCAGGTGCAAGATTTTGACGCAACAGCATCCTAAAAGTGACGCAGAGAAATCTTATAGATTTCAGTACGTCGTTATTACCAAGCTTTTTGCGGGGGAATGCCCCCTTTGCATACATTATACCTGACGCAGATATAATGTGGCGCAGAGTTTTAAAAAGTGACCCATGTACCTAGATGCGTCACTTTTTAAAAATAGCGTCAGGTATAATGCATGCAGAGGGGGTGTTCTCCCGCAAAAAGCTTTGTAATAGCGACGCAGTGAAATCTTTGAGATTTCACTGCGTCAGTTTTAGGATGCTGTTGCGTCAAAATCTTGTGCCTGCTTTACAGCAGGTGTTAGACTGAGGCAAGACCTTTCACATGCTGCTTTCCCCATTTGAAAGGACGCATTACTGGAGTTGCGTCACTTTTGTGACGCACTCCAGCAATGCGTTACTTGGAATGTCATAAGGAGTGCGCACAGAAAAGTGACGCATCGCACCAGTGGTGTAAAAAAATGTGCCTCGTTGCGTTATATTTAAAAAGTGACGTATCTAGGTAGATGGGTCACTTTTTAAAATCAAGCGCCACATTATATCTGCGTGAGGTATAATGCATGCAGAGGGGGTGTTCCCCCACAAAAAGCTTTGTAATAGCGACGCAGTGAAATGTTTGAGATTTCACTGCGTCACTTTTAGGATGCTGTTGCATCCTTTAAAATAGTGCAACGAGGCACATTTTTTTACACTGCTGGTGTGATGCGTCACTTTTCTGTCCACAGTCCTTATGACATTCCAGATGTGTCATATTTAATGTATGATGAATCATGTTGCAAGGAGTTACAGATACGTCAGTATTTCTCACATATCTGTAAACATGAAAGTGACGCGAGGCAGGCGCAAGATTTTGACGCAACAGCATCCTAAAAGTGACGCAGAGAAATCTCATAGATTTCAGTACGTCGTTATTACCAAGCTTTTTGCGAGGGATTGCCCCCTCTGCATACATTATACCTGATGCAGATACAATGTGGCGCAGAGTTTTAAAAAGTGACCCATGTACCTAGATGCGTCACTTTTTAAAAAATAGTGTCAGGTATAATGCATGCAGAGGGGGTGTTCCTTGCAAAAAGCTTGGTAATAATGACGCAGTGCGTCACTTTTAGGATGCTGTTGCGCCAAAATCTTGCGCCTGCTTCACAGCAAACCTTTCACATGGTGCTTTTTCCATGTGAAAGGACACATTACTGGAGTTGCGTCACTTTTGTGACGCACTCCTGCAATGCGTTACTTTTGTGTTTACAGATACGTCAGAAATACTGACATATCTGTAACTCCTTGCGAATTGATTAGTCATATATTAAATATGACATATCTGGAATGTCATAAGGAGTGCGTCCAGAAAAGTGACGCATCGCTGTTTTCACGTAGCGATGCGTCACTTTTCAGAAATGAGGCCTCCAGTTTATTCACTGTGTCATAACTTTCTTTTCTAACACTCACCTTCTTTCATTCCTCCTACTTCACTTCCTTTCACCTCTCATACCTTTCTGTTCTTTCTTACTCATTCTCCTTTCAATTATCAATGCACTATATTTCACTTACTCTTCATTTTTTAAGAATATAGCTCTTTGATGAGAATTGGAGGTAGTTCTGAAAAGAACTTTTGGTTTTCTTCTTTTAACTGAACAGGAACAAAAACAGGGAATGGAAACTGCTCAACAGGAGCAAAAAGAAAAGAAAAAAATTAGGGGTGGGAAGGGCAGCGATGGTTCTCCAATGCTCGAACCATGAGCAGGACACTTTGCTCCCCATAGGTGAGGAGTTGATTGCAGTATCTGCATTTGACGACCCCATGGTTAAATGCAGGTTGTATGTTTGCTACCTGCTCCTGTGATTGTTCTCTCCCAGAAGAAGTTGCTCCTCCTGTTGATGTAGAGGCCCCATCTCTGGGAACCTCTTGTGCCAGAGCCCTGACACTTTCCCGGGCAAAATTCTGGGGGTGCCTCCTCTCCACATGGCGAATCATGGTGAAGTTGCCAAAAGAGTATTTTTTTGGGGGGTTACCCCGTGACAGGACCTGTTTGCAGATCCTGCACTCTACTTTTGGTGCATTCACCTTCTTCTGGTCTGCTGGAAACTTAAAAAATTTCCAGATGAAATGTTCTTTGACCTTCGGCTGAGGAGGCTCTTCATCAATGAAATCATTGGAGTCATCTTCACTGCTGGATGGTCTGGCAGCCATGATTAATCAAGGAATATGGAACAGCAAAAAAGGCAGGTCTTTCAGTCACAAAAGTGAAAGAAGAAGTGAAGGAAATGGGTGGGGATTTCATTCATTGTAAAAAAAAACTGTTAGCAACCAATGAAAAGTGTTATTTTAGGGTCACATGACCCGACGCGTTTACGCTGCGTGCTCCGGAGCACTTCCGGTGCGTTTACGCAGCGCGATCGTAGGCGCTTCCGGGGCGCAAACGTGGCGCGATCGTAGGCGCTTTTGCGTGCGTTTATGCGCCGCGAACGTAGGCGCTTCCGAGGGCACTTACGTTGCGCGCCGAAGTGACGTCATCAATCTTTTATAGAAATGCATAATCATTTTCCTTATTAAAAAAAACGAATTTTATTTGTATGGTACGAAATGTTTTGCATTATTATTAACTTTTCATTCATATTTTTTTTCACGAACGACAGTTGCGCTCTGGGTGCGCTTTCAGATGAGCTCTCGGAAAAGCTTACCGGAGAGCTTAGCTGAAAGCTTCCCGGAGCGCGCACCCAGAGCGCAAAAGAAAAAAATTATATAAAAAAAATGAATACTTAAAAAAAAACAGCAAATTGTAAAAAAAAAAAAAGGTTAGAAACTCGATATACAAAGGAATTAGCATTTAAAAAATCTATGAAATTCACTGAAAAAACCATAGGTTTCACACCAGTTATAGTTAGGAATTAGCATTTAAAAAACCTATTAAATTCACTGAAAAAACCATAGGTTTCACACCAGTTATAGTTAGCTGGAAATTTTACTGATATAAAACCATTGAAATTCCCACGTTATAGTTAGATGGACTCACTATAACTTGCGCGTGCAATGCAATGCTGATGATGTCTTATTAAGCCAGTTAACCAATCAATTTTTAAAAACCATCCATTTAGACACTTATTTAAACATTTATTCTTCCATCAACTTTTACATATACATATATAAAATATATTTATTTTTCAGAAAGACACACATTCACTGGATGGTGTCATCAGTGATGTCATGAGTGATGTCACTGACCATGTCATGAGTGATGTAATATGTGATGTCATCAGCAGTGCATTGCACGCGCAAGTTATAGTGAGTCCATCTAACTATAACGTGGGAATTTCAATGGTTTTATATCAGTAAAATTTCCAGCTAACTATAACTGGTGTGAAACCTATGGTTTTTTCAGTGAATATATAGATCATTACATACATCGGCATAGCTTTGCATATTGGTGTTAAGAAACAAAAACAGTACAACACGCTGAAATAGAACTAGTCTGCGACACCCTGAGCCCGCCCCTGCTGATGCCTGATAAACTCAAAACATTCTATAGAGTACATCACGTATTTCGACCATAGAACTGCACTTCCTCATCTGTGGTGTTGACAATCAACAACTGGTTGTGCAGAGTGATGCCTCTGTAGTTAGCCCACCGCTGCCAAATCTTTGTAAGTTTCTGAGGCCATCACCGAGCTCGAAAAACAGACTCCTCCAACCCCATTCAAAAGTCTATCTCCCTCCTCTAAGCACTCACCGGGGTGGCATATCAGATCTCCATAATCTAGCTAAGTTTCGTTTAACAATTGCAGGGCCCAAAAATAAAAGATGGCTCTAATATCTATTACCGCCAATCTCCTCTGTAATATGGAGCTGGGTCTGTCTGGTAGATCTAGGGATTTCCAATCCCAGGAGCTCAGCAAGGCACACAATCACTCCTTTCTAAAACCTACCTAGAGCCAATCAGGCCTATATCGTATGTAGGAAAGTTACTTCTTAACTACGGCAGTGCAAACACAGGGGATTCTATCATCCCAGCCCTCCAAAGCTTGTGTCATGTGTAATAGACCCTATGTAGGAGTTTGAATTGGATCAATCTGAGGCGTGACAAAATGGCTGCTCTCGGGGGGGGACTTGAGGGCCTCTGCCCAATCATCATTGTCAAGGGGGCACAGGTCTGCCTGCCATGCCGACCGTAGAATCTCAAGAGTGGTGCTACTGTGTAATGAGAGAGTGGTATATTTTCAAAATGTTGTGATCGCCCAACTCACCCATTAAGAGCGTGCCTTCAAATGGGCCAAAATCTGAGAGGGTCGTAATGTTGGTTATGTATGGCATTAGTGTGTGGTGAAATTTAAGATATTTGTAAAACTGGCTATGGAGCATGGAGTATTCTTCTCTGAGGTCTTGAAATGATCTGAGAGTATGGCCATGCATGACTTCTGCAGTAGAGGAAATCCCTATCTTGTCCCAGCCGCGAAAGCCTTGGAGATCCGCAAATTGCTCCAAAATTGTGCCTCGTTTGTGAAAAAGCCCCACCATCCCATCCTGCAGAGAGATTGTCACCAAGTATGTATCACAACTCTTGTGGTGGGGCAGAACGTAGCCATCCAGCATAATATAGAAATATGAATACAGAGTGGGTTCATTCAGTAACCAGCACTCTAAGGCATAGTCTGGATCATCTCTAGAACCGTGCCACCAGTCATTGAGCACCTGCAGGACCAAGGCTGCGTGATAGGACTGAATATCAGCAGCCGTAGTGCCACCACAATATATGGATTGAAAACACGTGCGTAGTGCCATCCGGTATGCTCTACCCCCCATAGAAACTGTCCCGGCGTAACATTAATTTCACAAAACCACGACTGCAGGATCGAATAGGGATGGTTCTGTAGGTGATAGTGTGAGAGAAACCATCCTAAAGATAGCAGACCTTCTATATAGGGGCAGTGGCAATCCTGACCAGAATCTAATTTCCATCTTCACCCTTTCAGTCGCAATGGTTAAGTTGCGATACCAAGACATCTTTTGGTTGTCTGACAGAAAGACCCCTAGATAACGCAGACCCTCCGTGGCCTGCAACAGGTCTGCAGCAGCCCAATGGCGGTGCCCGAGAATCCACTGCAATGGCCATATAGTTGATTTGTGAATGTTCATATAGAGGCCTGACTTTTCACCAAAGATTTGCATATTCTGCAAGATTCTGAGGCCTTATTTATGCAAATATGTGCGAAAGAACATTGTCATTTGCATATAAAGCAATATGATCAGAAATTTCCATTGTCTATTCGAAGCTTTAGCCCAGGGCGCCCCTATGGACCCAAACAGCCAGGGGTTCGATGGGCAACATGAATTATGGGGGAATTAGAAGACAACCCTCTCGAGTGCCGCTTCAAACTGGGAAGGGGAGAGAAGCACATCGACCACCCGCACAGACCTGTTCAGATCTTTATAGAGTAGCCGCATAAATAATAGGAAGCGCGGACCGAAATTCAACCGTTTCAAGAGTGTGAAAAGATATGTCCAACTAGCAGAGTCGATCGCCTTGTCCATGTCTGCTAGCAACAGGGCAGCTGGCCTGTCTAAGCGATCAATGGCAGCTATGGCGTTGTGGGCTCTCCTGATATTATGACGGGTCACACGACAAGGCATAAAACCCATCTGATCTGGGTGAACCTGATCTGACATATGTGGCCTTAATCTGTTTGCCAGGATTTTCGCCTTTAGTTTCGCCTGTTTAGAAGGGATATCAGGCAACATGAGGCGTAATGTTTGTGGGGGTCGGCCTGGTTTCAAACAGACTACAATCTCTGCAAAACTCCAATCTGGGGCATACGAGCCATCTGGACCTCCTCTTGGATGACATTTAGGTAATGTAGCCCTAACTGGGACACATATGCCTTGTAAAATGCGCTAGAGTACCCGTTAGGGCCGGGTGCCTTGCCGGACCACAGCTCCAACAACACTGGTGCCAATTCTTCCAAGGTAAGTGGGTCCTCCAAGCACTTCATTGCTGCCATCGACAAGCCCTTTGGGGGTATGTCCTCAAAGAAACTTTCAATCAGTGGGGAACTGCTTGCCTCGTTCGGCGCATACAAGGCCTCATAGAAATTAGTGGAGCTACGCTGTATCGCTGCCAGATCTGTGAGCACCACTCCACTGGTGTCACAGACCATGGGGAGTGAGGTCAGAATGGTGGCCTGATAGCCGATATAAAAGCTTCCCTGACTTGACCCCCACTAGTAGATTCTACTCTGGGAAGCCAACCACATGTATTGCGCTTCCTCCATCAATTCCCCCTGATACTGATGCTGGGCAAAACAGAGTTGTCTACGTGCTGCACGCACACCGCCTCCCCACCCCTAGCTTTCTAGTGTTATAATATCGGCTTCCAGTTGTTGTATGTTGCGTTAGCAACTGTCGCACTCTGCTGCACAATTACTGGTATCCACCACTCGGATGGTAGGTTTCATCACCTTCCATAACACTTATGCGGAAGAAGCAGACTCTACGTTGAGGGTAAAGTATTCCTTCTGGGCCTACTGAATGTGGGTCCAATAGGATTGGTCCTGTAGGTGCCATGGGGAAAATCTCCACCGAAATTGGGTTTGACTCTGGCCTATTAAAAGCTGTACAGCTATTTGGGAGTGGTCTGAAAACCTGTGGGGCAGTATTGTGGCTTTTGATACTCTTTGTATGTAGCTGCATGGAACACAAATGTAATCAATCCTAGAGAAGGATTTGTGGACTACGGAGTAGTAAGTAAATCCTTTGCCGCATGGAGGGTGGAACATCCATGTATCCTCCCAGCCGACCAGATCTGTAAGAGATTTCAGTTGAGACCCCAGTGTGCCCCCCATAACCCCAGACGTTCACCATTGATCTCTGGTTGACCAAAGCACATAATTCCAATCATCTCCCATGATCGCCTTCGGGTAATAGCCCCCAGATGTCAACTAAGCTGTCAATAAAGCTTTGACTATGGGGGGCTTAGATACCTCCTATCGCCACGTGTTCTCCAGAAATGATCCTATGAACCAGGACGTATCTGCCCTGTGTATCAACCCAGGATTAGTAAGATGTCTGCCTTAATGCAATTTGCCTGATGGAGTATCGCACCTCGCTTACTTTTGTCAAGCATGCCTCTAACGTTCCAGCTCGCCACCTGTAGCTGGCCTGGTGAGGTTTCATCAACCTGGGTCGATATATGTATCTGGGAGCCATGATTTATTTCTCACCAAAATATGGGGATGCCACCCTAGGACAACACAGACTGCTAAACAAAATGTAATAACTCGAACTCCCAAACAATCCCATACCCCCCACACCACCCCAATACCTCACAACAGCTGAAGTATCTGTCGTGGGTGGTGTCTATAGCTGCCCCCAACAGGAGGTCAACAGAAAAACCCTCCAATGGATCACCAAACACCCCATCGTCACAGAGTCAGATGACAGGGATGCAGTGTATCACCCTATCTTTGCATCCCACAAGAAACACCAAGATACTAGATCATTTAGGATACAGGAAGAAACCTAAAGTCTTTGCACATAGCTTCCCAAAGCAGTCATTTGAGAGGGTTCGAGACCCCAGCTTCCGGAGCCTCCGCCTGTTTCCTCTTGCAGGCCCTGGAGCGCCATGTCGATCTGGATCGGGGTCTGTGTTTGTCCTTCTGAATATTTTGCGACCAGCTAGGTTCCCCTGATGAAGAATCCCGACGTGGCGGAGTATGTGGCTTGAAGTGTCTTATTTCTTCTGTCCAAGTAAAAACATTCTCTGGTGGGTCGAAGAACTAGATGCAGGAGTTGTGTTACACGCAGTCGAGACAGGAGCAGGAGCATGTACGAGAATTTCAGATCTTGGCTGCCTAGAGACTGGCGTTGCTGCTGCAGCATCCTAGTATAGTCAGGGAAGACTACTATCTGATGGGATTCAAATAGGAGCTCGCCCTATGCCCTAGCTTCTTTCAGGATGATGTCATGGTCATGATAGTTTAAAATTCTAGCAGTAATAGGGCATTGTTTAGCACCCTGGGGCGGCCGCTGGAGCAGAGCCCTATGTGCCATTTCTACTATGAAGCATGAGGATAGGGTTATCCGCAGGGATCCACGAGGTAAGCCATTTAGTCAGGAATTTATCCATGCCATTCCCTTCAAAGTTTTCAGGAAAGCCCACGAAGCGGAGATAGTTTCAGTGGGCACATCCCTCTGCATCTTCCACCCGTGTTGCTAGGCCCTTGGTTAATTTTTCAAGGGTTGACACCCTTGCTTGGAGCATAGTGACCACTTCCTCCACACCAGAGACCCGGGACCATGCCTCAGGGAGCCGCTCTACCATCCTGCGAAGGGCCTGGCACAGTAATGTCTCTTCCGAGCCCACGCTCGGATATTCGGCTCCAGCATGTTTCTCAATTATGTGACTCAGGCCAATAAGGCAGCGTTATCTGGTGATGCACTAGCACTTCCTACCACGTCTGCACTGGGGGACCGACCCCAGTGAACCGGTCCATCTTGCTCTGCCGGGCTTCACTGCCCATGGGCTTTGGGCTTATCTTTGGTGATTGTCATAGGCAAGATCCACCAGGGTCCTATCCGTGGGCCTCCCTGTGGCTTAGTTTCCCTCTAAATAGGCCCAGAGGCACCGCACGCATCGGCTGGGGCTCGGTCTCAGGGCGAATCCTGTGGCTTTAATGCAGCAAATTGAAGGTGAGCACAATTATGGGGGCATGAACCAGTGTCCTTATTACATGAGAGAGGGCAACGGGAATTCTAGGAAGGCCAGTTCGCCTCTCTACAGCACTTGACAATCGTTCTCCTGGAGGACCGGGTCAGAGGAGCGCCTTCGCCACAAGCAGCACCATGACTAGCCTGGCCACCTCTGTGGTCAGGAGAGAAGCCTCCCACATCTCTTATGGATGCCTTACCTCCTGCATCACTGCCATCTCGTTCAGCCTCACCGGCGGGCAGAAAATCATCTTGAGCCCAGGGCCTTGATGCACGCTGCCCGGGTTCAGCAAGTAATTTGGACACTCCCACCACCAGGCGGTCCACATGCAAGCAGTCCAAGGATCTCTGCCATCTGCAGGTCTGGCGGGCACCAGCCAGGCCCAGCTGCGTGCTGCATCACCCTTGCGGCAGTAGACCTCACTCGATGGGTCAATGCGGGCCCGGAACTCAGGCCAGCTCGACTTTCGCCCCAGCCACTGACTCTGCTACAGGAGACATGCAACCCGCCTCCTACTCTGGCCCGACACAGATAAATTCCACATGCCGCAGGGGTCTCCCACCCGGTTTGTCACCTGGCAGTGACTAGGCCCGCCGGCACCAGGCTCCTGTACGGCAGCCAGCCCCACTCTGACCGTTGGCGCCAAAAGAAGCGCCTCCAATGGCACAGCAGCAGCCTCGACTCAGCGTACGTCACAGTGTAGGTCAGTCAATCCGGGCTCGCCAGGCATCCCCACTACGCTTTGACAGTCTACCCAGGGCCTGGATCAGTTAGAGAAGAAAGTATCCAGTAAAATCATGCAGGATATTGTTGTGGGCTGGTGGAGCTTGCCTAAAGCTCGTCTGCCATGTTGGACAGCTTGGCCATGCTCCGTGAATTGTATACATTCTTGCTTAAAAATATAAATCTGTACATACCCTTGTGATGATGCTAAATTTGAGAGTAAAGCCTAAGGTTGTTGAAATTCTCCAACAATTCTGAATAACTCTTTAGCCAAATTTGGGGAATTGACTATTGCTTTTGAAAAATGTTTTTGGGGGACTGGTTTATCATACTTTGCTTTTGACATTTCCATAAAAAACAAATTGGCTTCAAGCCTATAATCTTTAGATAGCGCATTAACATCTGGCCTGAGCAAGTTCTTTCGAGGCCTACGGATTCTATTTTTTTGGTTTCTATGCAGTTTTTTCTGACAGGGGTGCAATTGTATTGAGCAGATTACTCAAACTCTAGTTAAAAACAAATGCCATCAGTCCTTGGTCCTCACTTACAAGGAAAGTATGGGCTTGTGTTATCCGCTAGTTGGGTTGCTAATCTGTGTGGAATGTGTTAGTAAAACCTTTGGATTGCAAAGGATTAGGTAAACCATTGTCTTTTTACTTACTGATTGCAGAAGTGTCCAAGGAAGACTTAATCCCAAATAGTAAGAGCAGTTTAGAAGGAGAGAAAAAGTAGGAGGGTTATTTACAGCATTTTCGTATTTCTCATCAACAGATATTTGGGCAACAAGATTTCTGGATTGTCATGGGCGAGTACAGAGAGGCTTTCCTATGACGCGGCATTGTTGCTGAAGCACAGCAACTGCCATTACATAGGTAAGAAGTTGGGAGAGAAGTAAAGCCTAGACCAGCAGTTGTGGCATGGCAAGACTATGCAAGATGGCTGAGAAACTGAAAAAGGAGAAAAGAGTGTGCTACAAGCCTAAATCGGAGTCTAATTCTCTTAATTAAATATTACAATTTAAAACAAACAGCCTAAGTAACTGGGAAACTTAAAAATATTTTCTAATACTATCTAACACACTCCATACATAGTTAAGAAGTTGGGAGAGAAGAAAAGCCTACACCAGCAGTTGTGGCAAGCCAAGACTACCCAAGATGACTGAGAAACTGAAAAATGAGAAACGACTGTGGTTCAAGGCTAAATCTGAGCCTAATTCTCTAATACAGTTTTTTAATGTAATTTAGCAACATTTGAGTTAGTTTGCCATTGTCAGATACATCCTGTGTTGACTTTGCACACACATACTCTTTATTCTGAAAGATGGAGATTCGAAATAAAAGCCACAAGCTGAGAATGTACAGAAAATAAATGTGCTCAGATTACACAAAGTAAACAGAAGTAATCATCTAATCACAAAGACACCGGAGCTATCTTTTGGATGGCAAAGTTCCTGCTGGTCCGGTTCAGAAAACAAAAAATTCCCTCATGTTAGACATATCTTACAGAGTCATGTATCTGAAGCAAATCCATATCTGCGGCTGTACACATCTTATCCGATAAGGCTGAGACTGCAATGCCTTATATTGCAGAGATCTTATAAACTGAGAACTCAATGTGTTATCCCTAGTTGCAGATCAGATAGGCTCCAACTTCAGATGATCGAGCGATCCTCAGGGCATTAATATCCTACAGGCTTGGCTTTCAAATACCTGAACTAATCCTTGGGCTGCAGAGAAAGTGCAGGATAAGGCTCCGTCTAGATTACAAAGGTAAGCTTTGGACTGCACATCTTACATCCTCTGAACCGTAAACTGATCTCTCGGGCAACGTAGATCTTGCAGCATAAGTACTCTGGCAAAATAGCCGTATCATTTTAAACAGATCTGAGACTTAAAACATTCAAACACCCATCTGTTTAAAAAAAGCTGCCAAAAAACAGAATCTGAAACAGAATCTAAAACAGTTGTACTGTGAGACCTAACAGCAATTTCTCCTGTTGCACAGATCTTCCAAAGACAGAAGTACTCAGCAGCAAAGATCTTATAGACCCAGCTTCAAACAGCAATTCGATGGATTACAAGCATCTTAATGCCCAAACCTTAGAGCTCTCCCTTTTGTTACCAAGATTTCACAGGCAGCAGCTTCTGCTGGAATTGAACCCACTCAGATTAGAGACTTTACGGGCTCGGGTTTGAGACTACAGAGCTACTCCTAAGGTTATACAGCAATGTATGTGGCTGTGCAGGTCTTACATGTTAAAGACTTGACTGCAAACTCTCACTGTTCAAACGTAAAAAATATTTGGAAGTTAGAGAGTGTCCTGGCTCGACAACTGAGCCAGATCCCATGTAAAACACATCTTTCAGGCTCTGGGTTTAGACAACAAACCTATCTCACAGATTAGAGTATTTCTACGTCAGGTAGTTACACAAGAGAGCTTTATTAATAAGGTTCCTCATACCTATAAACTGAGGACTCATGTAGCAAAGGTATCACTTCTATTACAAGAAACTTACAGAGCCGAGATCTAGACAACAGCTGACTCGCATTGTATACATTTGTCCCTTAAAGTAGGAATAAACACCCACCATTTATATTTAAACAGGAAAACCTTAACTTGAAAAATACAACAGTCGTTCGGGTCTCTTACCATGTAATCTTTTTACTAAACACTTATCTACCTCATTGTAAACGTTGTGTTCTGTTATCAAGATCTTTACTGCCATAAGAAATGTCAGAGGTTTTCTTGCTTCAGGTACACCTTTGTTCTGCAATGCACATTTTATTTTAAAACTAACAAAATAATGTTTTCCCAGTACTATGGACAGACATTTCATTTTGTTTTAAAATGTAAAGCTTGCAGGCCCAGCCTCACTAACAGCTGCCATCTCCAGCCGCTGCTGATGTGATTGGGTTTTCTGACTGGACCTCCCAGGCCCCAAACCCAAGTGATCAGTACTGCTCGCCTCTGTTCAGTTTCTCCTCTTTCAGTGCCTCTTCCCCAGGCTGGGTAACAACAACTGCTATAATCTGGGTGCTTGGAGACCCTGGTGCCAATGCACCTGCTGCAGTATGGAGATCTATCCCTGCATTGTTAAAGTGGCTCTGCACAATTTCTTTTCACCTGTTCTTTATTTTTTAATCTTGCTCTTTATTATTCATGTTGTAGTCACTCCCTCTCAAAGACTGACCAACTTTTTGTAGTTTCTATTTCAAGTGCGATCTTTGACTACCCTGTGACATGGGGGGGTCGAGGATTCAGGGCCAGATGTAGGAGACCAAATACCGGTCGGTAACGGCCGGCTTCAAGGCCCATAGGAATCAATGGCAATTACCGAATCGGTAAATACCGATTCAGTAATTACCGAATGCTACCGATTCGGTAATTAATTCGGTAAAAATACCTATATAGCATTTACCGATTTGCAAATACCGAATCGGTAAAATTCGGTATTTACGAATCGGTAAATACTAATTTCCTACATCGGGCCCTCAGTGATTAGGAGAAGAGGCCGCTAGAGCCAGGGTGCACAGAGGAGTTGCCAATCACAGAATGGATCCCATAGCTGATGTTCCTCTGGCTCCGAGACTGTAGACAGAAGCCTGCATTACCTGCACAACCCATCTTTTGTGTGTGACTAAAGCTGTGTGAGCCGCTGATTGCTCGAGCCAGATGCCTTGCTCTGGATTAGATCAGCATCCTCTTGTACATTTGAGCCAAAGATGTGGCTTCTGTTGTGGCTTCTTGGATGAGTTGAAAGTAGGACTGAGAAGTGCTGAGCAGCCGGATGCTGCTCCTGGTGGGGCTTTGTCTGATTTACCTGTAACCTGATCTAAACCTTACAAAGTTAAACCTTTTGTAACCTTCATGACTACATCCTTGATTGTTCCAGCTTCTGCTGCCCATGCTCTTACCTAAGTCTCAAGGCTTCCCCTGCAGCCTGTCTTGCAGCAGCGAAGGTGTGGCTCAGTCCTCTGGTTGTTTTACAGATGGGCTGACAGCAAAGATGTTGTTGAGTGCTGTGAAAGTGCTTGGAGAGGGATGCAATACTAACGATTTTTTCAGTCTTTTATGAGGCAGACAGTTTGAAAAATCACTGTCATTACATACCTCTCCAAGCACTTTCACACAACTGGACAGGGTCTTGATGGTTAGGCCACCTGACCCAGTGCTCTTTGGTTTGAATGGGAACTTGTACTGCTGCCTGGACTATACTTGTTCTGTCATGGCATGACAGACTAATGAATGATGCCAGTTTGATTCTTATGCTTTGTATATCACCTTGCTGTGCTGATGCCACTTTGTACCTTTTTCTGTGGGTGCTTGAAGCTTGCAGTGTGCATGCACGTTGTGTGTGCTTCTTGATCTGCAGCCAGTCCTAAACCAGTCCTCAAGGAGCAATTGTGTACACATACATTGATGCTCATGCGCTGCTTGCTCTTTGTGTCTTCCTAAAGCGTGAGAACATCTTTCACTTTACAAAAGTCGAAATATTTGAGATTGTCAGGGCATGTGTTTTTTAACCCTTGTTGCTACTAAGGTCTTGATCTGCCTCCTTTCAGCTTTTTTATTTTTTACTTAAGAGGAATTCAAGTAAATCCCACGAAGAGCCTCGAACAAGGTGGTCTATTGAAAATCTTTAAGCAATATCTGCCTTTAGTACAAAAAGTGACTTTAAAAGTGAAAATGTCTATAATTCATTGCGTTAATTTTAGTGTTTGCTTGGAATATCAAACTAAAAGCTTTGGACCAGTGCCTAATTTGTAAAAGAAAGTGTGCTGGTGCACACAGTTTTGCCTAGAAGCCCACAACCGGCGCTAATAAATGACTGAATACCAAGGCCCCAGACCTCTTTAATTTATGCCAGGCACTTCCTGTCCCTTTATCTCACTCTTGTATCTCCCTGCTTTCTCCCTTTGAGACGTGTTTTCCATCCTTTTCTTCCTACAACTTTGTTTTCCCTCCTGCTCTCTGGAAATGTCTGAAGAGGAACAATAATTGCTGATCCTCAAAAGTGAGTGCTGGAGGCCTCACCGATACCCACCAGCTCAAATTAAGCACTGCTTTGGACCTTTCCAGTTAAAACTTGCCTTCTTATACTTTCAGCATGTGCATTAATCATTTGAGATATCCCACAAAAAAGTGTACAATGGTAACTTCAATATATACCTTACCCTGCAAAATTATCATTTCCACCCAACACATTCTTACGTGGTAAGTTTTCCCATCGAAAGAGTTTAGATTTAGCTTTAATGTTCGGCTGATTGTGCGAGAGATGTTAGGTGAAAATCAATACCTATACATGTTCCAACATTCTGCATTTAAAGAAAAATATAATACTGTCATAGACCCGTTCAGGGGGCCACGTGGGAAACGGGGTTACTGGGCCCAGCCATGGGTGTTGAGGCCTTTTAGCCCTGATGTCCTGAGGCCGATTTACTATGGATCCTTAGCAACTGAGCAAAGTACCCCTTCAGCACTTGACTATCAGTGATAGCGCTGGACTACACGGAGCCGTAGCAATAAAGAATTGTTCAGTCTAAAACTTAATTGTATGAAAAAAATAAGTATTTTATTTACTGCTACCAACACAAAAGGAAATACAAGATTCACAAGCAACTTCAGTTCCCTGAGGTCGGAGCGCTAGTGTTTCTTTAGACGGGTTCCCTGAGTCTCAGTCCCTCCTTGCTCTAGCGATAGTGGGTTTTCCCCATTCACTTTATGCAACATTCAGGTGAAGCATCATTAGTAGTTCGAATCTCAGGAGTTACACTCGCTCTCTCTCTCTCTCTCTCTCTCTCTCTGTGTACTAAAGTCAAAAGTGTTCCAGTGCCACACACTATCTGGCGAGCACGTTTCGCCTGTGACCGAATGGTCCAAAATCAGTCCTACCTGCACCTGCAGGATCGGAGCAATTTCCCTCTCTTCCTCCAGAAAACAGCCTGTCACCACTATGAGGGTAGCGTTTTGGGCTCCCCTCCCGGTCCAACAAGATTGCAATCTATGTGGCAGGCCTGTGTCATGGTGCACACGCATGAACTGTGATAACAAAAATCAACATTAAGTATCCAGACATCAATACAGTTGGGGCACTCAGGGCAGGGGTGCACGTCCTTTACCAGGCGGAGGACTTTTCAGTCCCAAAAAACACCATATTTGCTCCAAATGTGAAATAAGCGAGGGCAAAGTGCATGTTTTCTTTGTGTGTAATCTGATTTCCCTCACATGTTAAACAGTTGTATGGTGTCAGACCTGACATCCTTGGCGTGGTATTCCGCCAAACATTTTGCCTTCACCCCTCCTGGTTGCTGAATTGTTTTTGTTGACTTCAGGACTCGGTAAACTTTACCACTGCTAATAGGTGCTAAAGTGCTTGTGATCTCTCCTTCAAACATGTTAAAAGTGGCCTAAATCTAATTGGCAAAGTGTATTTACTTGTAAGTCCTAAATAAATGGTACTCTGTGTACCAAGGGCCTGTACAATAATTGTTATTAGTGAGCATGCAGCATGCATTGTGCCAAAACACTGAAGTAGCCTTCTAAGAAACGTCCCAGGCCTGCCACTGCAGCCGGTAGTGCAGTTATAATCTACCATTTTGACTTTGCAAAATAAACCCTTTGCCATGTCTAAACCTTTGTTTGGTTTTAATAATTATAAGTCAACCCTAAGGTAGGCCCTAAAGGCTCGTATTGGCAAAGTTCATTGTATTTAAAAAGTAGGACGTGTACTTACTTTTTACATATCTTGGCAATGAAAAATCCTAAAGTCATTTTTCACTGTTGTAAGGCCTATCTCTCCCATTGTCTAACGTTAAGTTACCTTATTACATTTAATAAGTAATCAATGTTGTATAAGGAGCAGATAGAGATATACAGTTTACACTCAAATACATTTTAATTTAAAATCCTCTTTAATGCTAATGTTGGATTTTAAGTTCGAATTCTGAAAATGCCACTGGTAGAAGTTGCCATTTTTTTGTTCCAACCAACTGTGCCTGTTATCAATGTCCTGGGTCAAATTACTTAAAAAGCTCTGCTGTTGAAGGGTTGTGTATTGCCGCCAGACAGTAACACTAAGGAAGCTTAGATGTGGCCAGGATGGGCCATCTTAGCAGGACGACTGGGGAGGTTGGTGTCACATCATATGTGTTGGTGCCTCATCATAAGCAGTAATGTCTGATTGTTTGTGTGGCTGTCTGGCAATTGTGGGTGCCTGATGGGCTTTTCTGGTGTGCAATGGTGTGTACAATCTCTGCAGGGTTGCTTGCAAACAAACAGAAAATAGCCAATCAATGCACTTTCATTAAGAAAAAGTCAGACCTATTGTCTTAGACAATGTTTGTTTTTTGTTCTTATACTTTGAACACAGAGTACATGGGACATGGGGGGCAATCCCTTATGCCCACATATATATCTGTGAGAAGGAAAGTCTTGGTGAAATTTTTCAGGATCCCTCATCAAATTTCGCACGGAGCTCCATCCGTTTGTGATACACCACTGGTATTGTGATTTGGATTAAGGTTTGTTTGTAGAAGAGCTGCTCAAAAGTCTCAGATGCAAGTTGAGAATGATGAACAAGAGAAAGTAACAATCCATCTCTGCTCTCTGAACCCTGCTTCCAATCCAAATATCTTTTGACTGCAACTCAAACTTTGACTCTTTACAGCGCTCTGCTGCCTTTTCAAAAGGTTTGTGCTATACAAATACACACATACAATCAAGGGCCATATGTATCATCAACCTGATTTGCGATTCTCAAATAGCGATTTTTAGGAAATCACTATTTGAGAATAGCAAATAGGTATGTATGTACAAAATCAGAGTTTTTTGCGATTTCTTAAAATTCCTTAATTGCAATTAGCAAATTGCGAATCGCAGTTAAGGAATACTTTCTCTTTCATTTCTATGGGCCAGGAGGCCCATAGGAATGAATGGGAAGTTATTCCCAATTTGCGATTCACAATTTGCTAATCGCAAATTGAGAATAATTTCAAGAGTGCAGGGGTGTCCAAAGGACACCCTGTTGCACCCCTGAAATATTCATGGGTGCACATGTGGCGCACATGGCACTTTGAAAAATGCAAAAATGTGCACTTTTCAGGGAATTCACAACTTACCACCAACTAGAAGTAAGTGGTAATTTGCGATTCCTTAAGGACATTTTGCTATTTTTTTTTGCTTCATACATTGCATTTACGGAATCGCTAAGTTTGCAATTCTTAAATGCAATTGCAAAATAAGGAATCGCAAATTTTGCG
The DNA here is from genome assembly GCF_964263255.1 of Lissotriton vulgaris. NCBI lineage: Eukaryota > Metazoa > Chordata > Amphibia > Caudata > Salamandridae > Lissotriton > Lissotriton vulgaris. The sequence continues at coordinate 875,987,718 of NC_141693.1, read as the reverse complement.
ATTCCTTGTTATGCACCAGATTTAGCTTTATACATACCATTTAACAAATTTGCATTCGCAAAGGCCGAAATTCTGCGAATTTCCGCCTTTGCGAATGTGAATTTGCTTGATACATATGGCCCCAAGACCTATACTAAAAATGGAGCAGCAGTGTTGTATGACTTAAAGAGCAGTGCTGTTATTGACAGTACTCTCTGAAATCATAATAGAGATAAAGGGGCAAGAGTAATGCCACACATGTACTATGATCAGTGTTTGTACTCCGGTATACCTCTACTTGTATTCTGCTATAATTCTTGTCTATAATTGTGATACTCCCAAGATAATTTAGCTATATAATATTAAATTACAATCCCAAGCAAATTGGGTAGATGCAATTATACAATGCCAGATGCTCAACTGCCTCCATCAGGAAGATGCATAATATGTCTCAGTGACACCAAACCTTTATGTGTAGCACCTTACTAACGACTATGCTAAAGACAAGCACATGTACCCTAACTTTTGTAAACCACAGCTCACCCATAAAACTACTTAATATGTAAATAATCACATGCATCACAATGAAATTGTTTTATAAATAGGAGTACAAACGTGTTCTGTTCTGGACAATAAATTTACATTTTCCATTACAATTGACTTGGTGTGTTGTCTTTTTGTAGCAACCAACCAAATTACCAAATATTAGGATTATTACAAAAATGGGTTTCATGGTGTTCTGTTTTTATGCACAATTTGTTCATAGGTAAATGCACAATTTCCATTTCTGTTTTGCTAATCCAGTCAACCAAAAGGGGACTAGACTGTTGAACCAGCACACATATGTATGTGGTTTACACTGCAAAAACCACGCTATGGAGCCTTGAGGTGTTGTGGACAAAAGTTAAAACAGTGAGGTGAGACTATGTAGGAAGAAGGGTAGGATGAGAGACGGCCGGGTGGAAGGTCATAAATAGGCTAGTACATGGGAGAAAGGTGAGGAGGAAGGGGCTGGAATTATCACAGAGACGTCGGTACTAGGAGAGTACACAAGATTATATTGCTTTAAGAAATCTGTGTTCAGCTCCCTCTGCATGTGTTGGAAGAAAGTGAGGATGCCTTGTCTAGGTGATGATGTATCTGAATTAATAGTTTCCAACTCCTCTTCACTCTGTGAACCTTTACCTGCATCCGAGTGAATTATGCCACTTTGTGAACTGTTCACTTTCATTCTCCTTATTATTTCCCATCAGAGTGAATTAAGCCCCCCCCATCTTTCTGAACTGTTAACTTCACCTTGCTAAACTTTAGATGAATACAACATGTCCTATCCTCCTGTGATCATTTAATTGCTCCTTGTTTAGATTTACATATGACTGAATGGTGCCCTACAGTCTGCAAAGTACTTTTATATTCCATAGCCTTCTAACCTACTACCCACTTATGACCTATTAGTGAGCATGGACACATCCTTTACCCCTGTTTTACTTTCAGTGTTATGATACCTACATCAGCTCTCCAGCTTATACATCACTTCCTGTGTCCCCTTCAATCTCTACCATATCCAAAGTGACCTCACATTTTAGCTTTCCCTTACTCCTTTGAGGATTTTAAGAGCACCACGATTGGTGATATAAATGAGAACTAACCACCTCGCATCATTACCCCACATGCAACCGGCTGTGAGACTTCAACATATCTGCACATCCACGCTGCATGCCATGATGAACTCTCGGTTTTGAATACAGAAGAAATTGCAATGCTTTGTTGATCTTGAAGTGTAAAAACCTGCACTCAGTGTCTTTTGACCTTTTTTTCCATTCAGCCAAATTCTGCTATTACTAGGACCACAATATATCACACAACTCTTTGGATGGACGAGGTTGTTTACTACTTAGATTTTAAAATCAACACTATCAAAGCTACTGTGTCCACCTCCTCGTGCTTCCAGCCTCCTAATACATAAATTGATCCTGTCACTTCACTTCCTTCACTAGAACTTTACTGAGTAAATTATTCTCTTAATCAGACCTGTCAATCCCTTTTGTACCTCGGATGACACATTTAGCCCCCATATCATCACACGCCTACTGCTTGTGTATTCTTACATCTTCTTGGGATCTCTTAGTTGGTCCTTAAGCGCTCTCTCTATTCTCTCTTCTTTGAGTATTCCTTTGTTGTACCACTCATGAAGAAAAGAAGCACCAGCTGTCTCTTATTCCCATTTTAATAGCCTGCCTCACAGCTACCATTCTTCGCTAAAATCCTGGCGCATCTAGAAATTAAGTGGCCTGCTCTCTACCTACCCACTCGCAAAGCAGTAATTCGTTAGTTTGATGAATTTATTTTAAAAAAAACAGGCCTATGAAACTTAATTTTAGATAAAAGTTAAAGTTACAAAATACTGCATCCAGAAAATATTTAGTTGGAAAAGGCAGCTTTGAGAAAGTAATTCTTTCTTTAAGAAAGTTTTTCGGTAGGTTTGTAATGTCAATCTGGTGCAACCCATTTTTTATAAATATAGAAATATTACCGTGAAAAATATTGAATCAGAACAACTTTGTGTAAACTCTTTTTGTCCAGATAACTAAGGTGCTCTTTACTCCACTTAAACTGCTCTTTCAAATTTTAAGATATGTGCCATCCACTCCTCATAAACACCTATCCGTCATATATTTTTTGTATAAATAATCTACATATAACGCTTCAGTATTCAATTTATTTATTTTGGAGTGCCATGTATTGTAAGCAGTCAAGCAGACCCAGAAGTGCAAGTAGCTGAATGAAAGCATTGAAATAACCTGTAAACCGAATATGTGAAGAAGCATTTTGTACTTATTCCCAGTGTTTCAAATGGCTTTCAGATTGTACGTGCTGTGTTGTGCTGTGCGATAATTCATGACCTGCTCATACCACACACTATTCTGCAGTGGGTGGTATAAGGTAAATAATGTTTATATTGAGTATTTGAGACTAATTATTTCTAGTTATTTCAATGCCTGCCGCTGCCACCGAGCCTCAGCTTTCTAGATACCCTCAGTCACTCGTGTAGAGCTAGGCAATGGATCAAAATAAAGTGTGTTTCAACTATTTGGATCAGTTGCAATCTCCTGAAGAAAGCAACCTGCAAGTATAAATATCCTCAAAAGTAGTGCTTCATTTGATCTGTGGTTGCAAGTTTGGCCCACTAGCACTCATTTGTTGGGACTGGCACTTTCTTTCCCACATCAGACTTTGATCCAGTGCTAGAGAGAGAAAAACTCAAGAGGATGAAAGGAGACAGGAGACAGGAAGAGAAAAGCGGAAAATCAGTGTCAAAGGACGAAACTGGGATGAAGAATGCACAAGAGAGAAATAAAGGGGCGGCAGAGAGTATATCGTGATGGAAGAAAGAGGCATGAGTTGGAATCAATATTATGACGCCTCGGTATTTGGGGCATTCTGACATGTTTCAGCGCAGCTGTCAGTTTTTTGAGAAAAACGTTGATACTGGAACTTAGTCTATTACATATTAAGCACTGCTTAACAGCTACAGCAGCCATCTTCTTCCCCAGTCGCTGAACTCTTCTAGTCTGTCCAGATTTAGTATTTTCAATCAATGTATTGTACACAAAGAAAAAACTACGAGGGAAACATATAATTTAATCAATATAATCGCTAAGAAAAGATCAGTCATCACAGTTGTCCTCCCCATAGCTGATGTGAAGTGATGCAGCTGCAATTAATATGATCACGTGCAATTACTTGTAGACTTATGTGATAAGCCTTTGAGACATACTCTTTCTGTTACCATACTCCGGTACAGAATTTCGTAGCGCATGCTGCATCGCATTTGGCGATGCAGCACGCTCAACGAAATCCGTTTTATTTATTTATTTATAGGTTTACTTCTCTCTAATCGGCCGTAATCCGTCGTTTACTACCCCCCACCCTGCCCCTCCCTAGTCCCACATCCATGCCCAGAAGCACTCCCACCACGGACCGCTACTGTTCCTGTATGATGTTGTTAAGCCCAGTATAGCTCTTGTAATAAGCAAAACGATCAAAGGAGTAGCTTTTTGTGGCAACTGCATTACAACTCCGAGGCAGAGGTAGCCAAGACGCCTTATAGCATATAGAGTAATCCATGTCACTACTATAATAGTCATCAGTTATGTCATTATGTTTACTTCTACTCTGTTACTTTAATTATCCGTCTTTAAAATTAAATTGACCATTGTTTGACTGCATCACTTCGACCTATTGTCACCTAGACACTCTTTACTTTCTACATTAAAATAACCTTCATTTCAACCACATCACTTCAACTTGTACTTCAAGATTAAGATGCCACATAAAACTATTCTTAACCCTATTTCTAACCCAAACAGTAACCCCAAAGTTAACCTCTAATACTAATCCTAGTCACTAAGGTTAAGTATAGGCAATGAAATTACATTTAACTAAATGAAAACCTTGTACATATGATTGAAATGCATCACTGTAGTTACATTGGTGTCAGTAATTACTTTAAATTTAAACCACCTATTTAAAAAGAACAAAACCGGAAGCTCTAAAACTCATTTAATGCTAACCCTCACCTTTGTCTAAAATAAAACCTACTCCTTGTGATAAATGTAATCATAACTTCAACTCTAACCCCAAATTTGGCTCATTAATAAAGGAAGGTTATTTCTAATCTCGTATGTAACTAACGCAAATTGAACATTTTACCTACGTAAGGAAATAAAATCAAATTCAGGTACACGTTGTGGCTTCTTTTCAGCCATATATCTTGCAATGGAAGTTGACATGTACTGCAAAAGTGATGGCATGCAAAATGATTTCAGTAGAGATAATGGCTAGCAGAAATACAGGGATGGAGTACTGGAAAGTAGAAGTAATGGATTTGAGGTAAAGTTAGGCTATGTAAACTGCAAAAAGCCCATGTCCCTGGTTTCTTGGTATTTGTTCCATACCACCACCACCTGGACATTGTATGTACACAATATCGTTAACCACTTGGCACAGTCAGTGTAAAACACCCCATTCCTTGTATATTCTAAGGCGACAGATAGAATAGCAGTAGTCTAGGTCACAGAAACATATAAAGACTGTTGTTTGTTAGCCAACTCGTATTTTATTATTATTATTATATGAAATTTGTAGCGCGCTCAGTTACCCAGGGGCATCCCGGCGCTGAACAGAACGAAGAGGGGAAAGCTCAGACTCAGTCACTACACAGGAAACAAATGCGTCTTCAGGAGTTTCCTAAAGTGCAGAATGTTAGGCTCCGAGCGAATCTTAAAGGGCAGGGAGTTCCACAGTGCCGCCACTTGCACTGAAACGCCGGCCCCCAGAGCGAGCTCTTTTTACTCTGGTTAACTGCAGAAGACGTCCTTGGTCCGATCGCAGTGGCCGTGTGGGTTTATAGGGGCGTGCCATATTGGACAAGATAGAAGGGCCCCTACCATGCAAGATTTTATGGGCCGTGCATAACGCTTTAAATTTCACCCGCTCCTTAACCGGGAGCCAGTGAAGCGTTTTCAGGGCCGGAGCAGCTGAATGTCTTCTAGGAACCTCCATCAGCAGTCTAGCGGCTGCATTCTGCACCTGTTGTAGGGTCCTAAAGGTCGCTTCCGGAGCGCCAAGGATTTCATGACTGAATAATCCATGTTTACCATTTCCTCTACATCTTCGGGCAGATGCTTAAATGAGCGACATTAAAAGCTGGAACACTAGTCCCCGGCTCCTTAGCTACTTTAAACAGTCTGTGACTCTGTTGTGGAAGTGCAGTTTCTGCTTAAAACTCGATTTAAAACAGTTACAGATTTGTATGCATCAGCCGAAAATATTTCCTGATTGAGTACCACATGTAAGTAGGTACTCTGCCTGTTTAAGATCTTGTTTTAATAGAATTTTGTCTTTCTGGGATGTTTTTTGCTCCTTTTGAGCTGCAACACAAGTATAATTGTTACAAATTGAGGTTGAGCGGGCACAGGCGTGTCCAAATGTGGGCTTGCAGACCTACTGAAAAAAAGCATCCGCAGGCATGTATTATATCCAGTCACGGCCCAAGGCAGGTAAGAGCGGTAGGGCGGTGGGGGCTGATTGGGGTGGGATTCGACAGAAGACCACAAGGGAAAATTAAATAAATAATACATTTTCCCTCTACCTCTGTCGAAATACCCCCAACCCTGCCCGATCGCTCTTACATGCACGAGCTGAAGCTAATTTTATCTCCTAGGTTGAACAGATATCAGATTCTTGAATCACGTTAAGCTGATCTTTAAGAGTTCTATAATGTTTGTTTAACTCAGTTTTCATAAAAGGAAGCAGACATAATAGAAACAAAACAATTTTGTTAAAATTGTGAGTACTGTTTTCTGGCTGCAGCTGATTTTATCTCATAGGTTGAACAGATATCAGATTCTTGAATCACGTTAAACTGATCTGTAAGAGTTATATAATGTTTGTTTAACTCCGTTTTCATAAAAGGAAGCAGACTTAATAGAAACAAAACAATTTTATTAAAATTGTGAGTACTGTTTTCTGGCACATAACCGCTGTTTGTATTTCCGCCAATTGCAAAGATATTGTGAGTCCCCTCACTGTCAGTATTTTGTGCTGTGTATTTTGACCTGAAATGCATTGGCCATTGATTTATGCGGTTAAGGAGTGGACAGGTGTAATTGAAAAGTATATCCTTATCTTGCAAGTTGCATGTTTGTTGTGTGTCCTGTGGTGCCATTGATAAGAGGATGTGCAATGCATAGGAAGTGCACACGTCATTTCTTATACAGTGTGTGGAAAGCAATGGATTGTCAAGATGGCTGCAATAGGCCACAGATAGCTCTTAGCAGGCGTTAAAAGAACTCCATGATTCTACAATATGATTTGCTATTTTTGCTAGGTCACTGTGCACTTTGAAGAGAACAGAATGGGAAAAATAGTTTAAAAGTAATATTGTCTATCATATCTATGTTGTCAAGCTTCCTGGTAAAGAATCTAAGATATTTTTTTTTAAGTAATCAAACAAATATTGAGTCCTAAGAGCTAAATGTGGGCTCTTTCATTAGAGATCAAGTCATCGGATATCGAGTGTAAAGTTCTAAAAATCCATTGATCCAGCAAGTCTGGAAGCCTTCGAGGGTGAAATACAAAATGCTAGGCAGGACACTAAAGAAACCTACATACAAGGCATCTTCCCCCTTTAAACAGCAAAAATTATTTATTTATTTATTTATTTATAGCATTTGTATAGCGCTCTGTAACCCTACGGGCATCCTGGCGCTTAGATACGTAGCTAGAGCTTTGTGGGGACAGGAGCATGAAACGAGATGCTGAGCCGGGAAGAATTATTTATTGCAGAAGGTTTTAGGAGGGTTTTTTGGGAAAAGCCAAGTTTTCACCTTTTTCCCAAAGGTTAGAAGATCATTAGTTATCCTGATGTCAAAGGGGAGGTTATTCCAAAAGTGGGCTGCAGCAATGCTGAAAGCTCGTCCTCCACAGGTGGCTTTCTTGATCCTGGGGATGCTGATGAAATTCATGAATGAGGATCGAAGAGACCGGCTGGGCTCATACCACTTGAATTTGTGCTGGAGTGGTCGGGGGCCTAGCCCGTGAACGGCCCTGAAAACAATACATAGGGATTTGAAGCAAATCCTTTGGTGTATGGGCAGCCAGTGTAGGTCAGCCAGGGCAAGGGTGGTAGAGGATCTACACTCACGGGAGAGTGCCAGTTTGGCTGCGGCTGCCTGGACACTCTGGAGTCTGGAGATGAGATAGGCAGGGGATTCCAGCAGGAGGGCATTGCAGTAGTCCAGGCGGCTCAGGATAGTGCTCCTGACTATGTCGGCTCTGGTCTGTGGGGGCAGGAGAGGTAGCAGTCTTCGAAGTCCTCTTAGTAGGGCGAAACAGCAGCTAACCTGCTTGTTGACGTTAGTCTCATATCAGAACATGCTGATACCAATAACATATGCACAGAATGATATATTGCAGTACATCACACTGAAAACCATATATAAAGTAAAAGCAACCTTATGGAACAGACCTGACAAAAAGAAGTTATGGAACATAGTAATTAAGGAACTTAAGGTAAGCTATTGATCTTGGTTCTCACCCTGGTCTAATCTCACAACTACTCACTCCAGTCTCATGCTAAATCAAAGAGGTTTGACATACCACTTTACAAAGACTCCTTGTGTTCCACTTCTCTCTGTTCTCAAAGATCAAAGTGTTCTCAAAAACACGTTGAATCTTTCTCGGTGCAGAGAACTTTGAATCGCACATTGGCACATTACTGCCTAGTTTAACACACACCCAATCACCTTTTTTAAATAACTTTAAGAAACATTCTGCAGTCTGTTGTGTCTTTTCTGGTATCTCTCTTTCTTAACTTCCACCCTCATTGCCACTGCTCCTTGGTCCAATTCCACCCTTTAAACTTCTCATCCACCCTGGACAAACATTGGATTTACTTCCTCACAACAATGCAAACGGGGACTGACCTGTAACAAATGGTGGAGAGGCCTGGTAACCCAAGGCATCTTTCTCATTTCCTCCATCCGATCTTTAACACTTCTAAAATCAAGTCAAAATCTTTATTGGACACTTGAAAGTTTCATAAAAGTATACATTTATAAATTACATGGCAACCTAAAACAAATCAGAACTAAGGGGCCTATTAGGATGGCGGACGAACCAGCGTCCGTCCGCCACCCCCGAGGTGGAGGGACCGTCCGCAGGGGCAGCGGCGTTCCCTCCATGCGAATTAGGATGTGACCGCCACCCTGGCGGTCACATCCCGTATATTTTACATTGCGGTGGGTGCTGCTTTAAGCAGCACCCGCCACAATGTAAAATATGGATGTGTAGCCTTGGCATGCACAACTTGGCAGGCACCGCGTGGTGCCTGCCACCCTGTGCATGCCAAAGCAGGGGGGTACCATAGGTACCCCACAAAAGCACCCCCCAACACCCTGGGGGCTCACAACGGGCCCCAAACACGAAGGACCACATGCATTTCCACGGCGAAAAAGTCGCCGCCTAAAAATATGTTTTCTGCCCCATCCTAATATGGCTGGCGGTGTCTGATAGACACCGCCACCATATAAGAGCTTTTCCGCCACGGTCTTCCCGTCCGCCGCTGACCCCCCAGCCATCCTAATGTGGCACGGGGTCTTTGAAGGCACCGCAGCGGTGAATCCGCATCCTCCGGGCCGGCGGTGGCTACCGCCGGCCCGGAGGATGCGGATTCACCGCAATCCTAATCGCCCCCTAAATGTCAAAATAATTTAAAACGTCTAAAAGTCATTTGCAAACACCTACTGAAGACAAGAGTGCCATGTTGTGGTTTGCTATACTATCTGCCACATGAATTCTGTCATCCTTTGGGAAACACATTGAGGACCGTTGTCTGAAACCAACTCCTTGAGAATTCCCGCTCTCATGAACACATCTCTGAGGAAAAAAATTACATTCCTTGTCTTTATCTCGTCCATCAACCTCCACTTAGGCCATTGTGGTTAATCAGTTAAGGCAAGTGTGCATATACCCTTCACACCACCAGACCCAAAAGGTCTACAGATATTGACCCCAATATTCTGCCACTTCATTTCTCGATCATTCAGTGCCATGTTGGGAGTATCTTTTACAGGAAGCAATTTGTCAATCTGCATTCAGTCTACACAAACGACATGCACACTTGCGGGGAATGAGATTTTGATACCTTTTCTGATCACTTAGATACCTATCTCATTCATCTATTTGGATCGATTATTTTCTGTCATTGAGTAAAAGACAAACCCCACATAGGTTAAACCAACCCCATAGACTAACGCAACTCTGAAGAACCACTTACGACTGAGGAAGTTTAAAAGTTTAATATAAAATCAGAATAAGTTGCATATACAATCCTCTCAGGATAAGATTCAACAAGTATACAGGAACTAAAAGGAACATAAATTCCCTAAAGAACCTTAATCTACAAAAGAATACAATCAAAGTCAATTCCAATATCAGCAGATTAAAAAGCATAGACATAAAGTGGTTCCGTTGCGTCATCTATAAAAAGAGAATAAACAAGTTAATTCTGTCCCTACTCTATACTAGGTGACATCCCTACTTCGCAAGTTCCTTACCTAAAAAAGGTGTCAGCAGTTTGACTTCCAAAGAAGTTCAAACTCTCTTAGCCTCTAATGGTAACTTATGTCGAGAAACAGTACCCTCTCTGCCTACCCATCCGCTCTCTAAGGGTCCTCGGCCTACTGTTCTCTTGCGCTCTGCTCTTCCTCTCTCTGACTCCTCAGGCCATCTGCGCATACTTCTCCCCGGGGTGCTGTCCCTAAATACACAATCACAGTATGGGTGGAACGCCCCTTGACGCCCACCACGTACACATTCACATGATGTCATTTCTAGCTCTTTCCATAGCTTCATCTCTTCACGTCGTCCGTTAAGTTGACCTTGCTTCGTAGGCACCATCTTCGTCTTCTTGCTGGTGACTTCATTGACATTCCAATTGACACTTTCAGAGCAAAGTCTATCACCTCAACAGACCTTTATTCTTTACGACTATATTCTTAACCTCATTTGGTCCTGTGAACGGTCATTTCTAAACAAGACCCAAATTCCAAGCGTCTCTTATCTCACTTAGGCCATAAACTTCGTCCAACATTGTCACCTTAAATCTAGCAAGACCTTTGACTCTTGTCTCGCACATTCAGATCAAGGCTATCCCCTGTTCCTGTGAGCCCACTAAATTACATACAGCGGACTACACCCCTGCGAACTCTTGGTCAGTTAGGTTAAAATCACATATGACCACACTATTTCTAACATTCCTACAAAACCCTTCTACACAGTATAACCTTTAACACACATATATATATAATCGAATTTAGCAAATCAGTGATTATACGCGAATGCATTTTACATAGAATACAACGTTTATATTCTCGTGCTTACATAGTGCTATATAGTCTGCACATTTCTTCACTTTACATTTCGCCACTTTCTCCGTTTAATAATTACACACGTCCATGAATTCTGATTTCGCACGTTCTGCTGTACTTAAGCATTTCTATACATTTCTATATTAGCCCACCATGTATACGGGCCTTTCTCATTCTAATACTTTATAGAGTAGATACAGATACATTTCCTATTACATTGGTTACATCGGCTAACTTTATGCTACAAGTGCTAACTTCACGTTATAGATTCTACGTTTGTGTTATGTGCTTGTAAATATGGTACAGATATACTTTTTATTCAAATTGCGCTCTCTCACACTCCTTCAGATCACACTCCATTCCAGACCTAAAACTCTATGTTCATCCTCCTCTTCATGGCTGACAACCCGACATACCTTTTGGAGCATTCAAACTAGTACAAACAGCTTGTAAATACCAGGACAATCTGACACCACTAACCGCTCCAGCCAAAGCAACGTGAAGTCCACATTCTTTTCCATATTGTTTGCACCAATGAGCAATATTGGTTCTCATTCCTGACAATTCACTTTCCTCATCAATTCAACTTTTCTTTCTTCTTCCGTGATGGCCCGCCACTACATCAGTGACCATGCAACCACCCTCCTCTTCCGGGGATGAATCCAGCAAGCGCAGTCAGGATAAACCATGCATATTCCGGTTACGTAAACCTGGTGCCTACATCATCAGATTAGAAAAGTCAGGTTGCCTAAAATACATTTGGTGATGTGAGGCGTGGCTCTGGCTCGTGTTGTGGTACAAATATCTACCAGAGTTTTGTGGCCAGTTCTAAGTTTAAATTTGTTACCCCACTGGAATGCACGAAAATGTTAAATTCTCCAAAAGCAGGCTAAAAGACTCTTTTAGTATCCATGAAATGTGTTGATAAGAATGAAAACCTACTTCTAAAAGAACCCAGCTATAACAGATGCCAAGAAACATGCCTGCACAGGTAACAGGCAGGCAAATACTGAAAATATTGGGCCTAGACATTATTTTGTAGCTTTGTGACATTACATGTATTGTGAAACTCAAGGCCAAAAAGAGGACAGTTACAGAAATTGAGTTTATTAGTACATTAAACCCATAAACAACGATCACAGAGTAAAAAGGAATACAACATAATTAATTACACAATTCTCATTCTACCCCACCTGCGAATTCTATATATTCATATAATATTTGAAAGTACAATTTTGTCGACTAAAACATTCCAATCCCCTGTTTAAAACTATCTCAGTGTTAAAAAAACAGAATAAAAACTTTGCGGGGGACAACAAGCCGTCACCAAGGGCACAAAGAACTAGAAGGGTCAGGATCGAGGGCGGCATTACCAACTAAAAAGGTGATCCTCTAGCAGCCTGTCCATTTCAGAATGATAAACGGGCATCCCACATTTCGGGGAAAATGTCAAAAACATATAAAACATTTTTACAATCTCAAAGAACAACCCGGAGTTATGAGACTATCTAATTTGTAACATTCATGGAGCAACGTCAGATGGTTGCACTCTTACCAAAAAGCAATAAATATAAATTACATTTTGGCAAAACCAGAGCACAACTCACCCAGGTAATGCCGTATAGCAAAATATCTAGTTTAAAGCATGAGTGGAGAAGCATACAGGTGCTAAACTATTAAAGGAGGAGTAGACAAGCTAACCATCCCAGCACCAATTAAAAGGGACATTGACACGGAGAAAGGCTGTCATGTGGAAAAAGCCAAGTTAAAAAGCAGCGATAGGGCACACAGCATAAAAAAGCATGCCTCTTTTGTTGGGGCAAAGGGGGAGGCAGTGATAACCAATTCAAGGAAGCTAGGAGGAACTAACACAAGACAACAGTCCCATAATGGAGATGCAAATTTCAATATATAAGCCTTAAAGTTCACCCAGCAGCCCTTGCCTGGGGGCCTGTTCGACAGCGGCTGAAACAGTGGCGACACTAGGGGGGTGCGGACCACACGGGGTGACACCATCACAAGGGGTGACGCCGAAGTGTGAGTGTTTCGTGCCAAGGCAGACTTTGTAAAGGTTAAATTGCAGGGAGTTGTTACTGGTATTATCACGCACAGCCTTTGTTGGCGCTGCTGCAATGTTTTTGAAAATAACCCAAACAGGTTATGTAGTAACTGTGGTATTATCTCGGTAAAATCTACCTGAGGAGATTCCGTCATTGTCAGAAATGTTTTACTCCGTCTGCACAAAGGTGGCCTCGGGGAGGCCTTTACAGGCAAACACGCTGATTACTAGAGGACCCAACCATGGGGTGGGGGTGGGCGGTGGAGTGTAGACTCCTTTCTCTGTCAGCTGCAAGCCTTTCTGCATAAAACCCTCTTATAATTAATCACCAGGTCTGGCGGAATCAGAGGAGGTCCATTGTGGGGTAAGTCGTAAGAGGGTGACACTATGAGTTACCGCACTGGGTGACACCAACCCTAGTGACGCCGCTGGGCTGAAATTACCTTTTTAAACATCTCAAAGAATTTAACCATTCAGATGTCCAGCATAAGGTCCTGCAGGTTTAACGACTCAATGAGTGCTTGCCTGCAACTTCGAACTCCCAGGTCCAATAGTTATTTACACAGGAGTGACCTCCGATGAGGTGGTAAACACGGGCAGATGCAAAACACATGTATCATAATTTCCTCAGCAAGTTTGCCTAACCAGCACAATTTATTAACAGAATTTCCCTCTTAAAGCCCCTTTGGGATGTAGTGCATGGTTGGAAGTGACACTAGTCGCAAGCCCATACGTTTTCTTTTGATTTGTATGGAATAACAGGCCGCCAGGTACGGTTGCTGTTGCGTATCTGTGTATGAATTTAGCACTAACCACCCGTGAGCCTGTTTTGCAAGTTCCCTTTTATCATGCAACTGACATATCGTCTGACTACATTTCTTCACTGCTTCCACCCCCCCAAGTTTTGAATGAATTCCTCCAAATATTTCTTTCAACGTGCCCTTCCTTTCTACATATAAATTTCAGCTCAAACATAGTGATCCAAAGTTTCATTTGTGGTAGTCCGAATCTTATGGCAGAATTTCAGAAAAGCCCTCTTCCTAACCAGGATTTGCTTTGACAAAGCCAACAAACTCATCCTTATTTGGGCTGGTGAGGTTAATCCCAGCATGCGGAATGCGCACATATGCACCCTTATGAGGAGATTCTCCAGGAGTTTTGAATCCCACCCGAGCATCAGTTCACTAAAGTAGGAGAAATTGTTGGTAAAAGAAAATTGATATGACCACAGCTTAAAGATCAACCGTTGTGTGCAGCCAGAAAAACGAATATTTAAATTATTTAAAACTGTCTCTCAATGTTATTTCTTCTTAAGTAACACCTTTTTTAGTTTAGAATGCTTTATTGAGATTATAAAAAATGTAAAACATCAATACATATTCTGATAATGACAGAGCATTGAAAAAAAATTGACAAGTTACTTATAATAAAGAATATCAGGCAACATCCTAATAAAATCAAAACTATACTGAGTACAGGTGCATTTTTTGCAGATTTTAAAATGAGATGAAATAAAGGAAAGGAAAAGAAAAGAGAGAGGAAAAATTAAGTAACACCTTTGTTAACTAATTGAGTCCATGAATTCCAAGGTGCACTTCGCAAGCAGCGACCAATATGGTCAAAATATATAGATTATTGAATTATTGAAAAGATTCCAGTGACGTTTTAGTTAGGATTGTGACATCTGTTGACAAGAAGTCAGTGTTGTTTTGTCTACCTTCTTTCTTAAAAGGGTTCTATTTAGTTACTGCGAAATAATTGCCCCAATTTTGGTAATTGTGATAGCTTTATAATACATAAAACTTCTGTTTTCTTCTAAATGTGTAACTGCTTACTTTCTGGAGAGCCCTATTAAAACCCTCAATTCATTTCTGCATACGACCCCTCTTGCTCCTAAATGGGGACTCTACCCACACAACACAGAGCACTTTCTGTCACGCATATGATTTTTGTATTTCATAAAATGAGCCCGCAAGTGTTCATTTTGTGTTTTATCTCTGTGTTTTTGTTTTTTAGTATTTTGTCTCTATGCTTTAGTATTGTCATCCAAGCAGGGATAACTTTAAAACTACACTGCCACGTCTGTTTCTGTTCTGTATTTGCATAAATAAGATTTCTAGTTTTCTAGAGCCAAACATCAAATGGATATAAACTAATTCGCTTTTTTCAAACATAAATGCCTAATAGTTCGGCCAGAAATTATTTCTGTTTTTCTCGTTGCCCTGTCCCCTCGACTTTAAAAATAGGATTATCCCCCAGAAGGGCTGTTCAATTTTGAACCATTAATAAAAATCAAACACCTGAAATAATAATTATCGCTGGGAGGTTGGATAACATTTCATTTTCTGCTCAGGACTCTGCCAAATGCACTTCTGTGCATTTTTATTTCCCTACCTTTCTTTGGTACTTCAAAGAAACAGTGGTGTTATTCTGTAAATGTATTAGTGAGGGGGGTGGTGTTTCCAGATCTTCATGGCGCATTTAACGCATGCAGTGCAGTCCAAAATCATGCTTCCTGCCTGTGACCTTTAAGTTGCCAGCAAGAAATGTATGTTGTGCTGTATCAACATTATGAAAGTCGGCCTGTATTTTTAGGCACTTTATTTAACGAAATCAGTGGTGGTTGTGACTAAGATGGTCTAACACTTCATGGTTTCTTGAGAAAGAATCACTTTCACATGTGATCCTTTCTTGCAGGCATCTGAATGGAAGCCACATTTGGTAAATGCGCGCGTGAATTGATCAAGTTGAGTTTAGCGCGTTTTGGCAATATGTTATATGGATTTAGAACAAGCACTCAAAACACGGAGAACACATTTAAGAATATATGTTGGATAATGCTTAGCATAAAGGCCAGAGAGTTGATAAGCCACTTTCTTCATTAGGAACAGGCCTTAGTGAAATGTCTTAAAAAAAGAAAGACGTTTCTTTACTAGATAGTCCATTGGCAATGGGATGGAACGCCTTTCCAACAGTGTCCTCCATCTTGAACAGGGTTTCAGGCAGTGCTTAATTTGTTTACAAAAAAATAATGTGCCGGGCCCAACATTTTTCTCAATAGCCCCCTGCTGGGGCTATTGACTCTGTGTGCCGAATATAAAGAATGTGCATTCTTCATTCCACCTCATTCCTCTTCATTCACCATAGACGTTTTTTCCTTCTTGCTCTTTCTCCACATCTCCCCTTTGTGTTCTTCACTCTCTTGCTCTGGGTCAAAGTCTGATGAGGAAAAATAAATGCCCATACTCAAAAATGAGTGCCAGTGAGCCCCACCTGCAAAAACATACTCCCATTAAACACTGCTTTCAGACCAAGGTTCAGTTGAATGGGTAGGATTTCACCAGCATTCTGGTGCTGGTTTGGAGGCTCGGGGATTCACCTAGAAGCTGACACCCTGAGAGAGGGTACTCAGTATTTCTGTAGCTGCTGGGAGGAGATCACCATGTGCAGCGGGGATTACATGAATGAACCAATTTTGTTTTGGTGAATACCAAGGATCTCCATTTTCAATGGAGCTTATCCACGGGCAAATTCAAATTTGACATCGCACCATTCAGGAAGCAGCCCAGTGCAAAAGAGCTTTTGCAGAGGAACTTTGTGTTGAATGATTATTTCTCAGGCTCAATCCAATAAATTATCTGAAATGAGTGTTAAATGAGGGTGTTCTCAGCACATAAAAGTGCATGTAGTGCATCTTTCAGTTTCTGTTCTCTCACACAAGTCATATTCAACATGAAATGCTCCCATAATTGTAGGACATGCAAAAGTCATATTCAACATGAAATGCTCCCATGCTGTAGGACATGCAATGTTTTAACATTTGTCGTTAGTGTATGGTTTTGGTGTTGTTCATTTTAAAGTACAGCAAAACAAATTAGAGGTGTTTGTACTGCTTGTCACTTGTTTATTGTTCGATTACTTAAAATCATGACAATTTAAAAAAGACCCAAAAATATCTTTCATCTATATGCAACGGAAAATTTAAATTATTTAACAAAGTACGATAATATATATAAATATTATTGTTTTTACACATGAAGCCGCTAAGATATGTTTAAAAACGTAATAACATTGTTGGGGAGTTTAAAACCCGTCCCCGACTTTCAGTAGAACATACAAGGGTTTCACAGTAAGAGTTTTAGAGTATAATAGGGGACAGGAGGTCCCAGACCAGTCATGAATTTGAAGATTGTGGCGATGGGTCCTTCAACCCCATGAAGTAAAGTTTTTTTGCAATTTGAAAAACCAATTTTGCAAACTTAACATTGAGCATTGTGTTGTTGGGGTTCATTGCTGATATAATGGCTTGCCGGCATGTTCGAACGCCGTGCTTGATCCATTCACCGCGTAACAACCGCCTTCTATCCTTGAGAAATGCTGGGCAAACACACACCACATGCTCAATTGATTCCGTGTAATGAACACAGCCCCTACAGTTAGTGTTCTCGTTTGGACAACGCCATGCAGGCAAGTGTTTTCAAAAAAGGGCCATTCGCCCATGCTCAGGACCATAAATCTTTTCTTCCAAACCGCTGCGTAGGTGCTTGAAAGGTAAAGGGCCTCTGATCTGGGTTTGAGCTCAGTAATTATCGACCAGGCATGTTTTCGTTTGGATAGCTGTGCCCTTGTACTGTTTCAAAGTAGTGAGTAGGGATAAGACTGTGTGGTATGCTTAAGGAGGGAAAAGATGACTCCTACTGGTCAGGACTAACAGTGGTTCGTCCACTTAGAGGTGGACAAACCACTGAAAGCTCGAGCCTGAAGCCTAGCTCTGGCTGAGCTCGAGGTTCTGTTGGAACCCCATAGCCACAAGGAGCTGAGATTTTATGTGGCTTCGGTCTACCACCCTCCCTCCAACCAGGATGTGGTATTACAGCCATTGCTGCTAACTTTGAACTGTGAATTGAGTCTCTGCGTCGGCTCCACGTCCTGTGATTCTGGACAAATCACTTAATCTTCCTGTGCCTATAAACAATGCGTGTAAACTTGTGTAATGTAACTGCTGCTCATGTAAAGCACTCCAATGCCTTTATGTTGGGTTCCCCCTATTAAAAACTGCAGAAAAATATGCAAAGAGGAAAAAGGAAAGACAAATAGCCATTTCGTGGCTGATTTGTACAAGGTAAAACCTGAAAACCTGTATAAATCGGGGCTTCCCCACTTAAATTTTGTGGTTACATTTTTCTTTATTATCGTGTACGAAAGCACTTTCATATAAGTGAGTTCAGATTAACAGTTGTACAAACACCTATTTTGCTTGATTTAATAGACTATACTGTTGCTCTATAATAATCTGGGCCTCATACAGTGTTTACATGACAATTGTCTATACCTCTCAGTGCACTATTGGTTTGTTTAAAAACGATCGTTTTCAACAATTACTTCTCAAGGCAGTGCTATAATGTGATGTGGTAATGTCAGCGCCTCATATGTTAAAGAAACTCACTTTTTGAACTTTGAAGCGATTTTATCACATTTTACTTGATGTTTGTTGTGTGATAAACATAGCAAACATGTTCATGGCTCGGCTTGTGAACGGGCTCTAAGAGGCGTAGCTAGAGCTTGTGGCGCCCGGGGCTATCCCTCAGATTGCCGCCCCTGGGGAGGGGGGAGAGGGCTGGGGAAAAAGGACAGAGAGACACGTAGTATTGCCGCTAATAGTTACCTCAATCATGCAAGTTACATGCACATACATGACACGGTCGAAGGCTACACAGTTAAATACTCCGGTGGCCAGCAGTACAAAGGAGAACACACAGACTGCCACCACACTAACACTTACGTTTGAGACTTTTAATTGCAGCTCTCTTCAGCACCAGCACCGCCACATATGCAGTTCAATTCTTAAATCAAATATTGTAGCGTGAAGAACAAACTGACAACTTAACGTTCAGTATAAGACAACACATCTTTGGCAACATGGATTGTATGACTTGGATGCATTTCTCAGAATAAGTATCTACAAATTGCAAAATGCTCTGACGTCATCCTGAACATTTCTTTGTAAATATATATGTTAATTATTTGGAATCATTTCTCACATTTTTTTGTAAAAAAATAACTGTAGAGTGCTTTAATGTTGTCTGCATGTGGTATAAAACTTCAAATAAAGAAATACAAACGTAGAAATTACGAGCATTCGCAGGGTTCTATACTTTATGGAATGTTGTCCGACACCCCACTGTACAACCGGCGGCCATGTCTACGTTTCTGCAGTTGCAGGGCAATGCCTGCAATGTTCAGCTCATGGTTTGTGCACGTGGAGGGGCGCAGCTGGCACTGGAAGTACAGGTAACAACAGCAGGCCGGACATAACATAGCTGCCAAGATTTTAGATTGCTAAGTGTGACATTTTTATAATGTCAGCGTAATTATGAGTGACATTTCAACAACTATGAGTGACACTTTTTTTGCAAGGAAAATCAAGCAATAAAAACAACGGAAACATAAACATCAGAAATTACACCCATTTGAGCAAAGAGAACTGTAGGAAGGCACACTTACTTCAGTTCACACATCATGCAAAAACATTGTACATCTGCCCCAACCTCTTTCCTGCAATGCTTTCTTTGACATATCAATTTGCTAATGGTAAATGAGTAAATGTGCAGTTTAATTTGTCGTAAAAGTCATAACTTTCTAACAGAAATAAGAAAGTAGAAATATTTGTAGTTCTTGCCAAGATGTGAGGTTTTTAACAAACCTACACAAAGGCTCTGAAAAATCTTTACATCTTCACGCATGGCTGCATGAATTAGTATCACACATCACTGCCTGGCACATTCCTGCTTGAAACACGACAGCAGACCACTGAAGACGATCATAATGACCACGCTATTAATTTCAATGAGAATGTTATTGAGCAGAGAGATATCATTAGGAACTCATTATTCAGTAACTGGCGCCTCAAGGTCGCAATGACTCCCACGGAAAACACAGCAGTTTGGCATGCTTCTGGGGTTCTGCGCAGCTCTGAGCAGAAGTGTAGTGCAATCATAGTGGTGGTGTGTTGTCTGGGCTGCTGAGAAACCACTCCAGCGTCGACCAGCAGGGTCAGTGTGGTTCACTCAGCTGCCGGTGGATCGTCGGGTCTGCTCGCTGGATCGGCATTTGCTTTACCGTGACACACGCAGGAGCAGTACACACTGCCATTGCCAATGCACATAGCTGCCAAGGTTTCAGATTGCTATGTGTGAGATTTTCATAATTGTACTGTAATTATGAGTGACATTTCAATGTCTCTGAGTGACACTTTGTCACGAGCAAAATCACGTGATGAGGGAAACCTAAATATCAGAAAAGGCACCCGTTTGAGCAACGAGAAACTCAAGTGACGCCGGCCGTGCTGAAAGTTGACAGGCACCAGTGTGGTCACTGCACGCTGGCGTTGTCTCTGCAATGATTAGGGCTGCCTGGGCCTCCGGTGCTATCTGGATCCTCGGAGGAGATATCTCGGGCCAATTCTTTAGGAATCTATGTGCTGCCCACTGAGTGACACTTTGTCACGAGCAAAATCACGTGATGAGGGAAACCTAAATATCAGAAAAGACACCCGTTTGAGCAACGAGAAACTCAAGTGACGCCGGCCGTGCTGATCGGGCTCTTAGTGTCTCCGTAACGGGACATGCGGTGAGTGAGTTACTGGTGTTATGGTAGCTGCGCGATGTAGGGCTATTTTAGGTAAATGTAATTGAATCAGTAACTTACGGTTTTGCAGCCTCAGTGTGGCCGCGGTAACTGCTCCAGTGGCAAGCATCGGCTCGGCCATGATTATGCAGCCTGAAACTTTGGGAGGGAGGGCGAGGGGTGGGGAGTAAAGTAGACCGAGATTGTTCTGAGTGTGTAAAAGGCCGCTTTATTAGGAAACAGGTGCACATTACAAATATAAAACCTTGGCAACGCCTTACAAAACTATACCTCACTAAATAAATAATTAACTACAAACCCCGCCCCCCACCCCCTCCCCTAAAATTCTTTGGCCCCTCCCCCACCCAACAATACAGCATTAAAACATTACAACAACATTATAAACATCACATCATCAATAAACATTACGTCATTAATTAAATCATTACGTCATCATTTAAAACCTTTATTCATCAAACCCCAATCACCTATTGAAAGCCTGGCCCTCTATAACCATAAACCCTGCCTGACCCTTCACTCCTGCCAATACCCCCAAAACCTGAACGGTCAAACAATGACCAACATTCCCCTGAACCTGTCAATCAAAACATTGATCCAATACTCATCAAACAATCTACCATAAACTGCACTGATCCAACCAAAACCCCGCACAGCACCTGTTCCTAGCGACAATACAAAGCACAAGAAAAACCCCCTGCACACCTATATCCAAGAAAACAGCCTTTAATAAAAAATTAAAAATAAAAATTAAAAGGAGAGAGAAAAAACCCTAACTGAACAAAATGGGGGAGCAAAAGAAACCCAGAAAAAGGAAATAATAAGAGGGAGGGAGGGAGGGACAAAAACGCTAACAGCCCTCCTAGCCACCAGGTCACCAAACCTAAAATGATGGCTAGGAGGCGGGAACAGGGAAATTTATAATTGGGCTGGCCAGTCCTACTAGGCCAGCCCAAGTGCCAGAACATTCCAGCAACTTCGTGAAAACCCCTCGCAGCCCTCCCAAACCGCCCGGGGGAGGAGACCTCCCTGCGGTCAGCTCCCTCCCCCAAGCCCCCCTTGGGAGGGAGGGCGAGGGGTGGGAGTAAAGTAGACCGAGATTGTTCTGAGTGTGTAAAAGGCCGCTTTATTAGGAAACAGGTGCACATTACAAATATAAAACCTTGGCAACGCCTTACAAAACTATACCTCACTAAATAAATAATTAACTACAAACCCCGCCCCCCACCCCCTCCCCTAAAATTCTTTGGCCCCTCCCCCACCCAACAATACAGCATTAAAACATTACAACAACATTATAAACATCACATCATCAATAAACATTACGTCATTAATTAAATCATTACGTCATCATTTAAAACCTTTATTCATCAAACCCCAATCACCTATTGAAAGCCTGGCCCTCTATAACCATAAACCCTGCCTGACCCTTCACTCCTGCCAATACCCCCCAAAACCTGAACGGTCAAACAATGACCAACATTCCCCTGAACCTGTCAATCAAAACATCGATCCAATACTCATCAAACAATCTACCATAAACTGCACCGATACAACCAAAACCCCGCCACTCAGAAAGGTAGGGGGGGAGATAAACTACACCACCTCCTTTTCTGCCCCCCTAACCAGAAAAGTAGAGACAGAACAGAACCAATATTAACGCTGCATAGCAAGCGAACGCGCCAAAACCTCACGTAACTCTAACAATTATAGGTCCATTCCCACTCTGGACAGGTGAACACCATCATCTCTGAAAAAATCCACCGTCTCAAATTTAATTTCCCTATGGGAAATTCTGCTAAAACCAAGACCACGGCAGCAGCGGGAAACTTCAGAGTTTACCTTCTTCCTGGCCCTGTCCACGGCCCTGGGATTGACTGCCCCTCTCCAGATCCTACGCGGTATCAATTCAGTCCAAAATACATGGCACCCAGCCCAAAGCTCCTTAATAAGGCCCAAGTTCCTCTTAATAGCTCGAAGTAATACCACACCTTTGGTAGCACAGAGATCGTTCTCCCCCAGATGTATGACCAAAATATCAGGACATAGCCCGCCCACCATATTGTTGTTAAGACAAGGGATTAACTCTCTCCAGAGCATCCCACCTTTCCCCTTCCAAACGACATTAAACATACGAGCGTTAAAACCAAGAAGTTCTCCAAAGTAACTCTGTGCTGCCTGGACTCGGGCCCACTTCACGAAGGAATGCCCAACTATCCAGACTGTCACCACAGGAGAACGAGGCCCAGCAACCGATCCTACAAAAGAAAACAGAGTTAGAGCTCATGGGAAGGAAGATGACGCATGCGCCTCCTCCGCTGGACTCCTCACGTAGCGCTGAAAACAGTTTGAAGACCAACGCCCCAATCTCATGATGTCTCTGTCAGTCCAACCTCTGTTGAAGGCTTCAGTTGCAGCACCAATCTTGAAAGAATGTGTCCCATATAAGTTCCCATCCAGGCCTAAGTGCTGCAAAGCCTTGCGCAAAACCATTCGGAATTGGTATGCTGTCACAGGGGTGCCATCAATATGCTGAAAAACAAGCGCCTCATCACCACCCCCACACAGTGAACGCCAGCGCCGCGCCAACAGTAAAGGACAAGTAAGCCGTGGAGCACGCGCCTGCAACCACACACCTTTCCCTTTTTTCGTCTTATCAGTTTTAGAGCTGGCCAACCATACATGCACCCCCTCATCTGAACAAAAGACATCCCGCCAAAATATGCCACACTTGTATTTCGAACCCAACAACTCCGAGACCCTGAAAGCTCCAAAAAACATGAATGCCATCAACATCGAAAATAAACATGACTCAAAGTCATCTGGACAAACCGAAGGTAGAATAGTGATCAACCTAGCCAGAACCTGCCAAGATAAAGGAGTCCTGAGTCTACTAGTATGCCCTTGCTCTCTGGCCCAACCCTCGAGCATCCTTCTGCCAATTTCCCCCGCTGTCGGAGGGTAACCCCACAACAACTTACCCATGAACGCTATCCCTGCCAATTTGCCCGCAATGGTTACCTTGGTCAACCCTCTATCCATGAGGTCCAAAATGAAGTTCACCACATCCTCAGAACGACGCCCAACTTCATCGCGCCTAGAAGCACTGGATTCCAGAAACTCCCTCCAGGCCAGAGAATAAGCAGAACGCGTAGACACAGACAAAGAACCTACCACCAGTTGTACGACCCGACCTTGCCTACGTGCCACAGATGAATCGGCGTCGGTGTTCTGTCTGCGTCCCTCGCCAGTCCACGGAATCTCCCCCACTGTGAACGAGACAGAGCATCCGCAATGTCATTGTCCACACCAGGGATGTGCAAAGCACGAAAATGAATGTCGTGTTTCAAACAACCCAGCACGAAGACTCTCATGAGCTTTAATACCTGTTCATCCCTGGCAGACTGTCGGTTAACGATCTCTACTACAGCCATGTTATCCACACGAAAAAGCACCTTCTTGTGTGCCAATTCCTCCCCCCACAGGGTCAAAGCCACCAGCAAAGGGAAAAGCTCTAAAAAGGTAATGCTGCGACCTCCATTCAACCACTCATCCGGCCAACGTTCAGCACACCATCTTCCATTCCAATACAGCCCTAAACCATCACTGCCAGCAGCATCCGAGAACATCTGTACATCCCACTGGAAGTCAACGTCCCGCACCAAAGGAACACCATTAAAGGAGGAAAGAAAAAATCTCCACATTCTCAAATCCTCCTTGACACCAGCAGACAAACGAACACGATGGTGAGGCAACTGATGACCTGCAAGAGCCCTGCCCAGTCTTCGTCAAAAAGTCCTGCCTGCCCTCACCACCCTACAGGAAAAATTGAGATGGCCTAGTAGCACCTGAACATCTTTCACCAACACTTTCCTTTTTGATAACATGGCCTCCAGTAACTCCAGCATTTTCACTTTTTTGTCCTCGGGCAGGCGAGCACACATTGCCACAGAATCAATCTCAATACCTAAAAAGGACAAAACAGTGGCAGGACCCATCGTTTTCTCGGGAGCCAAAGGAACTCCCAGATCCTCCATGAGCCCTTGGAAAGTGTCCAGAGCAGACTGGCACTCCGTGGAGCCCGGGGATCCGACAAAGAAAAAGTCATCTAGGTAGTGCGTTACCAGTGAGTGACAGGACTGCTGAGTAAAGTACCATTGTAGAAAAGTACTAAAACACTCAGAAAGAGCACATGAAATGGAGCAACCCATCGGCAGAGCCTTGTCCACATACCATTGTCCTGCAAATTGAATACCCAAGAGACACCAGTCATCCGGGTGGACAGGCAATAGCCGGAAAGCAGACTTTATATCACACTTGGCCATCTCAACAGCTGCGCCCGCGGTCACAACAAGTGACATGGCCACGTCAACTGAGGAATAAGAGACTGAAACAGCCTCTGGGTCAATAAAATCATTGACAGACGACCCTTCTGGCCATGATAAGTGCTGAATAAGCCTGAATTGTCCCGGATCTTTCTTCGGGACCACTTCAACAGGTGATATAATTAAATTAAGGATCGGCCAATCATGAAAAGGGCCAGCCATCCTTCCTTCATGTACCTCTTTATTTAGCTTGTCTTGTACCACTGCGCCATGCTCAGATGCTGATTTTAAATTAGCAGACCATCTCCTCTCCCTTGTGCCCATGTAACCTAGCCGGAAACCAAATTCAAAACCATCCAACAATTTTTCCTTTACTGCTTTATCCTCATAGTCTTGAAGCGCAATGCGCAACCTCTCCAACTTAACCGGTGTACGAGCCCTTGGACCCAACACCCTTAGAACCTCTGGCTCCCCTACCCCCTGAAAACTGTGGGGTTGTCCCTGAACCACCTGCACTCCCCTGCTTCCCCTGTTGGCTGCCTGCTGGCTGGTTATCCCAGCATCTGGAAAATGGGTGTCTCCTACCACAGCCAGAGCATTCGTGTTTAAACTTACAATATTCTCTGGTACAAGATCCCTTGTTAAACTCCCAGCATGTGCCAGTCCCTGACTGCGTGGTTGAAGTAGCTCCCACCCCTCCCCGGGTGGGCTTGCCCTGAAAGGGCCGGTAAACTAAAGGAAATCCACTCGCTGTAAAAATAGTCTTCCTCCCTGACGCAGAGCCCATGGTATGCTGGCATAAATCAAGATCGAGCTCCCCCCACTTGGCCTCCGGATCCCAAGCCATCCTGGCCCTGAATTGGGACCAAGCAAACCCCCCTCCAGTGATCTGCGCCTTGCGTATAACATCCATGTATTTAAAAAGAGACATGCTGCGCTCTGGAAATTTTTCACAGTATACACTCGCATAAATAAGGAATGCAGCTGTCCAATTTTCAATGTTCAAGGGAACTCTAGGACGTTTGGCCAACTCAAACTCCTCTTCCTTAGACCCCTCTTTGGACCGGACTTCCCGGTGTAGCAGCTTAAGGAGTTCCACATACTCACCGTTCCAAATACATTCTTTTGTAGTTAACATCAAATGAGTACCCAAAGGCTTTGTGACCCCCATATAAGGTAACTTTTTGATTTTCAATTCTTTACTGGCCAAAGGCTCTTTAACCGTACTGGAAGCACCAGTGGTAGTACCACTCTCCACTTTACCCGTGACTTCCACAACATCATCAGTGCCCACAGCAGTGTCTTTCACGTAACGTCCTTTGCACAATCTCCCTTCACCAACAACAACAACAGTTTCTTCTCCTGTGCCCACAGACACCATAGTAGGTTTGGCCTGTGCAGCTAACAGCTCACCTGGCAACAGAGAGACCACACTCGAAGGCTCCGCCCGTGGCGCTGAAGTCAATGTGTCTTGTCTGCGAGGCGCCCTGACCGATGGGCCGTGCTCTCTTCTCACTGGCACTTGACTCTGAACCACTGGAGCCTGAAAAACACTGAGAGACATGAGAGGGCACCCCCCCCTCCACGTCCCGCAATTCACCTTCCTCTGGACTATCTTCGTCATAGTCCAGGACCACTGAAACTAAACCAGTAGACAACACATCACCACGGGTCTTACCTAACCCGGTATCAACAATGGTACATTTCAATGTTTTTGAAGAACCTCCAGGGGGGGGAGCAGACTGTACACGCCTGTAGCTCACCTTGCATTGACTCTGCGGTTCCATAGCTGCCGGCAAGGTAGGACACCTATACCTGCTACTCGTTGGGGCCAGGGGGGTCACGCCAGACCCTTGTGTGCTGGCCGCGGCGGGTTCCCTCGGTGGAACAGAGAGGGCCACGCTAGGCATTCTCCTCGCTTCCCCTTGGCGAAAGTGGACTGGACCTCGCCCTGCCAAGTCTGGACCGCCGCACCTACTCCTTTCCTGAAAAGAAAAAGTTTGGACTGGTGTGCTAGGGTCCCTGAATACAACACCTGAAACAGACCTTGTCCTCTGCAAATTAGCATCAGCAACCGTCCCCTGAAACCTATCCAAAGAACGCCCCCTAATACAGCCCCTCAAAGGCACTCCCCTGGTCGGAGAGTCGCCTATCATCTCTTCATCATCACTCTCATCCAAGTTATCGCCCGCCACCGCTGAAGAAGAGGCCTGAAGAGGGGCCCCCGCACCCCAAACTTGGCCCTCACCATCCTTTTGAAAACCACGCTGCGCCAAACCTGCCGTACCGAAATGCTCCCATCCAGGAGAACCAAACATAAAATATGGACCTCTAGCATCTCCAGCCCAACTTGGGGCCACATCCCTAACCCCCTGAGCAGGCCCCCCACTCACTTGCTTGGAAAACCCCTCACGCCCCAAAAACGTGCTCGGGAAACCCACAGCCCCTGCACACCTCACACCAGGTTGAGAAAACCTCACAAATTCATCCACACCTGCCCTTCCAAGACCCGCCAACCCTGGGCCAGGCGCAGGTCCTGCCCCACGACTCTCACAAGAAAAGGCTCCATGACCCCCCTGTGACACCCTCCTGCCATCCCTCTGCAAACGGTCATCCACCTCCTGAAAACCAGGAAACACAAAACCCCCTGACCGTGAACAATCCTGGCCCAAAACAACACCAGACATAGAACCACTTTCTCCCATCTGAGCCCACTCACCCTCCCCCCTGGAATCCCCCCAACAGACAAAGCAGCAGTACCCACAGAAGAACCAGGGGTAGAAAATAATAAAGGGCTGCCCACATTACTGTCCAAATCCCCCTGGGCAGTACCAACATCATGTGAAAAAACAACCTGGCCAGCATGAGGCTCCAAGCCCACCTGTCTTTGCAACCCACCTGGTACAGACTGGCTGAAAACCCTATTATCAGCAACATGGGGCCCTGATACAGAAACATTATAAGGGGTTAACAACCTTCTGGCGCCTGCATCGATATCAAGCTGAGTCTCCGCCACAAAACGCTCTGAAACATGTACATCCGGCAGATCGTGCTGCTTAGCTGCCCCATGACAAACCTCCAATTGCACAGAGCCCCTGCGGGCCCCTCGCGCAGACACAACGAGCTCAGGCTCCACGCGACACTCAAAGAGAGGGTCCGATGCGGAGCATTTCTTACTCCCTCTCCGCCCCCCCTCCCTCGCTTAGCCGCTGTAACCGAATCTGTATCAAACGCCTCAACAATCAAACCCTGTCCCGCCCGCACCGCCGAGGAAACTAAACGAGCACCAGCCACCTCACCCGGCTGCCTAGGAACCTTGCGACCTGCCGCCGGAGCACCTCCCGCCCCAACCGAGAACCCACCACAGGGGCCGGTAGCGCGTCACTAGCGCAAACCCCGGGAGCGCCTAAAGCCGCCGGGGCTCCCCCCTCCCCCGCCGCCACACGCACCTGCAAGGAAGGGGCCAGTTTCCTCGTGCGGGACCGGCCCTGTTCGCTTACCTGTCCTGAACGCCGCTTCTTGGGCGAGGAACACGCCAACACCGCCGCAGATACGCCACCAGAGGCCTGGCGCTGGGGGCGCGCCTGCCCCCCTCCGACCAGCAAATCCATGCGACCCGCCTCAGATAGGAGGCGCATGGCTTCCAAAACACGGTAATCCTCCATAATAATAGAATTAGCTGCACAAATTCTCACAAAGCTAATAGAAATAACCCTGACAAAAACGCTAACAGCCCTCCTAGCCACCAGGTCACCAAACCTAAAATGGTGGCTAGGAGGCAGGAACAGGGAAATTTATAATTGGGCTGGCCAGTCCTACTAGGCCAGCCCAAGTGGCAGAACATTCCTTTTTTTTTTTTTTTAAATATTTTTATTGTAAAACAAAAAAAATTTCTGGCACACACATAACACATAGTACAGATAACTTAATGCATGTAATAAAACAAAGTTACTATCAAGAAAAAACACATATTAATACAAAAAAAAAAAAAAAACCCAATAAAGATGAAATTAATACATCAGCCTACGTTTGCAATTGATCTTTCTTTCCAACGATGTACCGGTTCCCAAATTTTTCTCCCCCACCTTTTTATCCTTTTACCTTTCTTCTCGAATATACCCTTTTCAAGGTTAAACGTCCCCAGTAATAAGGCAATCCACTGTTGTAAGCCCGGGGGAAGGGGATCGAGCCAAACTCTAGCAATCAACAACCTGAAGACCGCCATCGCTACAAATAAAAATTCACTATGGGCGCCTTCACAATCCCTAACTCCTAACATAATTACAGTCGGTGTTAGGGTTACATTTAAAGCAAGTGTATGGGCCATAAAATCCTCAATATCCTTTAATAAAGGCCTTAATTTGGGACAGAGCGCAAATATGTGGATGCTCTCTGCAGCCATAGCATTACAACGCCAACAACTAATTCCTGAAGTTGCACCCCGCTTTGCTATGCGATCTGGCGTATGATATAGTTGGTACAACGTTTTGAAATGTTGCGATTGTAGTGGGGCAGAATAGAAGACTGAGCAACCTAACTCCAAGGACGACTGGAAAACCTCCCCCGATATCCCTAATTTCCCAGCCCATTTAATACCATATCTATCAATGTCGTCCTTCTTCGTACCAGCCAGCTGGGCATAGAAATATCGAATGGAGCACACCCCGCTTTGCTCTATTGTCTCCATAATATTGCTTGTGTTAAATCCACCTGGCCCTCCTTTTTTCTTAAGAAAAAAACTCCTGATCTGCAGGTACTTGAAAAAACTATATCTTGCTATATTAAATGTATCTAGCAGATCTGAAAATAAAAGAATATTTCCATCAGGATCTAGCATATCTCCAAATTTCTTAATACCTTTTCTGTCCCAATCCGCCATAATAGCATCCGAAAAAACTTCAGGGGGTAAGGACTTGTTTCTATACAATCTGATATATCTGTTAAATCTCCCTAAACCACAGTTTTTTGCAACAGCAGACCATACATTATGAGCAGCGGCGACTGTCTTGAAACGTGTTCGTTTGAAATATGATGAATCTATACATTTTAAGAAAGCGTTTGCTGTATCTTCGCCCAATACAATTGAATAAATCATAGTTGAAACAGCTTTTACTTTCGAATTCCCTTCATTTGCACCAATTAAGCCTTGAATGTATTGCAAAACCGATGCCCAATAGTAAAACCTAAAATCAGGAACCCCCCAGCCTCCCCTCTCCCTTGGTAAAGTCATGAACTTGTATGCCCGTCTCGTCTTCCCATAGGACCAAATAAATTTATTTAAAATCGACTCCAGCTTATTAAACCAAATTGACTCAAACAATAACGGTATTGTACGAAAAAAATAAAGAAATTTAGGAAGTATAATCATTTTGATGATATTAGTGCGACCCACTAACGTCAATCTGAGGTTATTTATCCTTAACAAGTCCGAGCTGACTTTTGTCAGTAAAGGCGAGATATTACGCTCAACTACTGTCCCTAAATCAGGTGAAATTTCAACTCCTAGATACACTGCAGAGGAAATCACTTGTGAATCATTACATTGAGTTGCTAAATTTTTGATAATCTGTGTTTTAGCTCTATTAAGCTTATAACCAGAAATGTTACCAAAATTTTGGGCCTCCTGTTCTATTACTCCTATTGCCATTCCAGGATCAGGAGTAATTATCGCCACATCATCTGCGTATGCCAGCACTTTCACTACTGACTCGTTTACACACAATGGAGGGATGCTGGGATTAAGATCGAGACTACGTAGATATGGATCCATATATAATGCAAATAAAAGAGGGGAGCTAGGACAACCTTGCCTAGTTCCTCTTTTAATCTGCACCGCCGCTGATAACTCCCGATTAATTTTAATTCTAGCCGTAGGATCCCTATAAAGAACCTGGATTGCTTTTATAAAGTTATCACCAAACCCAAAAGTTCTCATTAGCTCCCATAGATATTCCCAAGCGACCCTGTCGAAAGCCTTTTCGGCATCTAGAAATAGAGCCGCGACAGGGCCGCCCGTAACCTCCATGGCATCAAAGCAGGTGATCACTGTCCTAATATGTTCAGTAGTCCCTTTCCCCGGGATAAAACCGTGTTGGACTGGGGTAACTAACTTTTCTATTACAACGGACATCCTTGTGGCCAAAATTTTCGAGTTTAGCTTCACATCGGCATTCATTAAGGCAATAGGTCT
This sequence comes from Lissotriton vulgaris, assembly GCF_964263255.1. Taxonomy (NCBI): domain Eukaryota; kingdom Metazoa; phylum Chordata; class Amphibia; order Caudata; family Salamandridae; genus Lissotriton; species Lissotriton vulgaris. Next base: position 875,956,587 of record NC_141693.1, on the reverse strand, counting down.
ATATGACCCAGGAATTGTAGCGGGCTTCCCTTTTTTCAGAATAACAATAACCTCCGTCTCGCCCCAAGAATTAGGGATTGAAATACCTCTCTGGGCTTGAGTAAGTATATCATGAAGTTCCACTCTAAAACCTGATATAAAAGTCTTATAAAATTCAATTGGTATCAAATCTGGTCCTGCAGCCTTCGAGGAAGGGAGATCTGCTAAAGCTAAAGTCATTTCTTCTAGTGTTATGTTGGCATCAAGTATAGTTTTTTCCTCTGAATCTAATTTTTTAAGTTGAATATTTCCTAAATAATTCCTGATATTCTCAACTTCTGCCGCTGTCTCCCTATCATATAATTCCGAATAAAACTTCCAAAATTCCTTTCTTATTCCCTCAGAGTCAGAGATTAGATTGCCTGAGCTGTCAACTATATTTTTAATATCCCCTGCATTAGCTTTCTGCCTAGCTCTAACAGCAAGAATGTGACCAACTCGCTCGCTAAACTCGCACGCCTGCTCCTTCTTTGTTAAATAACTAGCTACTGTCTTCTTAGTGATACAATCCGCTATTTCTGCCTTTAAAATCATAATCTCCAATAATTGATGATCCAAAGGAAGCCCCCTCGAGATTAACCTACTTAACTCGGACTCAGCGTTCAGAAGGGAATTAACTTGTTGATCGAACGACTCTCTTTCCTTTTTTTGTTTACAAGTTGAAAAGCTTATTGTCTCTCCTCTGACACCTGCTTTGAATGCATCCCAAATAAATCCACTACTAGTGCTTCCCCTGTTGTTCAACCAAAACTCACTAATCCATTTTTCCATGTGCTTACGGTAACACTCATCTTGTAACAGAGCTCGCTCGAAAGTCCATTTATATATTTTCCTACCTAACCCAGATAAGCTCAGTGACAATAATAATGGATTGTGGTCTGAAACCAACCGAGGAAGCTTCTTGATCTGCGTATTAACTAGCAAAACATTAGATATTAAAAAGTAGTCCAGTCTTACTGTTCTATTATGGGGGGCAGAAAAATACGTATCCCCATCTAGCTGCGGGTGCAGGTTGGCCCAAACGTCTGAGAGAGCATTATTCGAGGCCATGTTAACGATCGCTCTGTGCACCCTTTTCTTCCTCCCTGTATAAAAATGCCCTGATTGTAACTCAATGTTCGCCGGTCGGCTGATAATAAAATCACCACAACAAACAATCGGTTCTGCCCAAGTTGGGAGTTCATCATCCAGAAATTGAAAAATATCAGGGTCATCGCACGTTGAACCATACACTGAAACCAAAGTAAACCTAACCCCTCTGAAGCTCATTTCTATAATCACCCATCTACCCCAGGTATCTTCTTTACTCCTAAGTACAATACAATCTGCGCCTCTTCCCAGAATCGCCACCCCTCGAGTTTTGGAAGCTTGTTTAGTATAAGCTAAAACTTTAAATCCAGTTTGTTCTAACAAGAACCCCTTTCCACCCTCCACATGAGTTTCCTGTAAACAAATCAAATCAGGAGACATTGATTTACAGAATGCTGAGACTCGCAGCCTCTTTTGGAGATCGTTAAGACCACAAACATTAAATGACAAAATTCGACAAGACATCAAAAAACATCGAAGATTAGCACCAACTTCAAATTCCACCTCTTAATCAAGCCCAGGGCTTCCTTTGTCCTCCATTTGAACAAAACCTGAATCTGCCGCAAACTGCATTTCGCTGTGTATAGTGTGTGCCATTTTCTCCCTCCCCTTACCCCTCCCACCTCCCTGAACCCCCCCAGAGTGCCCCTCCCCCCTCCCCCCTACAGGCAAATAGGTCACGCATGACCTATATGTGGACGCTGGGGAAGCAGCAGCCGCCACGCCTCCCCACTGCCAGCCAGTATTGCAAACATATCAAACTAAATCCATTACATTTTCTCCTTATATCCCAAAACTTCTAACATGTAAGCTTTTGCCTTGATCTCTGAAAAGAAAATTTTAAACTGGCCCTTGGTCACAATTTTCAGTTTTGCAGGGTAAAGCAAATAAGCTTCAGAACCCAAAGCTTGGATATGCGGTATCAATTGTCTCAGCCTCCATCTACGTTCAACTGTGGCCTGGCAAAAGTCCGGTCTTGCAAAGAACGTAACGTTGTTGTAGGTACGTCTTGACTCGGGCTTTGCTTTGTCCAGTATCAGCTGTCTAAGGAGGAAATTCCCTACGAATATTAGCAAAGCCCTTGGTTGCCCCCTCTGACCCCCAGCCTGAGGCTGACCCCTTTTAAGGAAAAAAGGGAAACGGTGGGCTCTTTGAATTTCTGTTTCCCACTGCCAGCTAGATAACTCCGGGAAAGCCCCCTTTAACAAATTCACAATGAACAACCTGGGGTCCTCCCCTTCAAGTCCTTCCTCCACGCCAAGCAGTCTGATGTTATTACGACGCTGCCTGTTCTTGAAATCTTCCAGCTTCCAGTTGACGTCCTCTGCCACCTTTTGATGCTCTTCCTTGTATGATTTCAAGTCTCTCAGATCATCTTCCACTTTACTGGTCCTTTCCTCCACTTGTACCACTCTCTCAACCATCTCGTCTTGCCTTTTACTTATGCTTCTGAGTTTATTTTGAATCTTCCTAGATTCTTGTCTTGCCCTCCTACTCTCTCCTCTAGCCTCAGTCTGCATTAATTTCAGGGTGTTAAAGAGAAGATCAAGCGTAACAGGAGGCTGAGAGGATTGAGCAGAGCCGTGATCCCCAATCAAAGTTGCTGGACTGTCCTGCTCCATAAAAGAAAAGGTAGTGGTTGAATAGTTCCATGCTAATTTTTTAGTAGGATCGGTGGTACTGCTTGCGGTGGAAGGTTTCCTTTTAGACAGGCGTTTTTTTTGTGAGGTTTTCCTTGCCGGGGAACTACTAAGTGAATCAATACCTGTGGATTCGTCGGTACAAACACCTTCTGAAGGCAGAGATTGTGACTGTGTGTCTTCTTCCACAGAGTAAAATCTCTCTGCAGAGGCGGAACCACTGGCAATACCGATTTCTGCTGAGGTGGAGGAATCACCTCCTGATTTAAATCCCCCACTCTCTGCGTTCAAATCCATAGTTTCTACCCAAGTTAGGGGTTTATTATTCAGTAGAGTAACTGCATTATTGCCAACAGTAGCAGCGACCTCCTTCCCCTCATTTACATTTGGCTCGTGTAATTCATGTAGCTCAGGTCCCCGCTCTGCTTGCTCTAGTGCCAGCACAGAAGAACTGTGAGTCTCATCCGATAATTCCCCCGGAAGCTGAGTGTGCAAAGCTCGACAGTCACTCATAACCGTAAGATCTTCACCTGCTCCTTTGCACCCAACAATACAGCATTACAACATTACAACAACATTATAAACATCACATCATCAATAAACATTACGTCATTAATTAAATCATTACGTCATCATTTAAAACCTTTATTCATCAAACCCCAATCACCTATTGAAAGCCTGGCCCTCTATAACCATAAACCCTGCCTGACCCTTCACTCCTGCCAATACCCCCCAAAACCTGAACGGTCAAACAATGACCAACATTCCCCTGAACCTGTCAATCAAAACATTGATCCAATACTCATCAAACAATCTACCATAAACTGCACCGATACAACCAAAACCCCGCACAGCACCTGTTCCTAGCGACAATACAAAGCACAAGAAAAAAACCCTGCACACCTATATCCAAGAAAACAGCCTTTAATAAAAAATAAAAAATAAAAATTAAAAGGAGAGAGAAAAAACCCTAACTGAACAAAATGGGGGAGCAAAAGAAACCCAGAAAAAGGAAATAATAAGAGGGAGGGAGGGAGGGACAAAAACGCTAACAGCCCTCCTAGCCACCAGGTCACCAAACCTAAAATGGTGGCTAGGAGGCGGGAACAGGGAAATTTATAATTGGGCTGGCCAGTCCTACTAGGCCAGCCCAAGTGCCAGAACATTCCAGCAACTTCGTGAAAACCCCTCGCAGCCCTCCCAAACCGCCCGGGGGAGGAGACCCCCCTGCGGTCAGCTCCCTCCCCCAAGCCCCCCTTGTTATCACGAACTGAAGCGTGCAACAGCCAGCCGCAGCAGTAGGAAGTCTGCAATCTTGCCATACTGCTCTGGGACACCAGGAGGCGGTTAAAACGCTGTAGTGAGTACTGCTGCCATGGGGGGGGGGGCGTTCAGAGTTTGCAATGAGCCCCGGGGGGAGGCTGTGCATCAGCGTTGTCGCTATTTCCTGGTTAGGTAATGCATCGGAGGGTTTATTTATATTTTAATATTATTTTCCAAGGGCCAGCCCGCCCCTACATGCTGTAGAGCAGGGGTCTTCAAACTGTGGGGTGCGACCCCCAGGGGGGCCGTGGAGTGATGTGAAGGGGATCGCGCATTCACAGTCACACTTCTGCCTGGGCTTCAGCTTCCCTCCTCCCCCATCCTGTGTCTCAGCCCGGGCTGCTGCAGTGAAGCTCGCCCTGCTGGGGGCTCGGCTGGGCAGTGTCTGGAGTCTTATCTCCACACGCCCATTTTTCACAGGTCTTTAAAGACCATTTGCATATTTACATGCCTTTGTTTAAAGGTTACCAAATCTTCGTTTTTATATGATTCCAGTACCCCCTGGGCCCCCACTCTGCCTATTCCTTACATTTGAATTTTTACACTTACTGCTGTAGTGTGAGAATGCTTTAATGAAAAGAAATATAAAGTTGGGTTGCCAAAAGAAAAATGCCTGCTGTGTTGTTTAAAGAGCCTGCAGAGACCTGCTCTTGCACTAAATAGAGTTAAAAATAAGAAAGTATGTATTAATTAGTTATGTGACTTTTCTGTCGTTGTTCTCTTTAATTTTCAGTCATGGATCATTGAGGCAGCCCTAGAACACAATTAAAAGTGACAATTAAAAGTGCTTTCTATTTATATTTGCTGTTCTAAGCATTCACAGATAAGTGCTAAAAGTACAGCTTTAGGTGACTGCTTATTTCTGGGCCATCAAAATAATGAGCTGGTAACCCTAATTATAAGACTGGTAGTTTATTGCAGGATCAGCACGTTATTTATTTCCTCCACCCTCGATCCCTGATTAATGCCATTATAGCAACAGTTTAACTTATATCTGAAACCCTACGCTTCAAGTTTCTGGGAATGCACCATGCATTCGAACAACTCACTCCTCATTCTCGCCTTCACTTTCACGCTCACCCTGCACTCACAGCAATCACAATGCACTCACACTGATCACCATGCACTCACACCATTCACCCGCTCACCCTGCACTCAGTGATCACCATGCACTCACACTGATCACCATGCACTCACTCTGATCACCATGCACTCACACTGATCACCATGCACTCACACTGATCACAATGCACTCACACTGATCACAATGCACTCACACTGATCACCGTGTACTCACAACATTCACCCGCTCACCCTGCAATCAGTGATCACAATGCACTCACACTGATCTCCATGCACTCACACCATTCACCCGCTCACCCTGCACTCAGTGATCACTCTGCACTAACAATGTGCTTGCATTGTTCACCCTGTACCTCACCCTGCAGTCACACAAGCACACTACTCACCCTGCACTCATGTGACACTTCACTCACCTGTCCCCCCCCCCTCGCTGCTCAATCTGTAGCTCACTCAAACAAGGCCATCACTAACCATGCATTAATTCGTCCCACTCTGCACTTACAGCCGAACCCAAATTCATATGGTCACCTCACTCACCCTGCAGTCACTCCTTTTACCAAACTCTCACACTGTTGCATCGCTCACCGTGCAGTCACATGGGCACTCTTGTCACCCACACAGTGCAGAAGGTTAAAGTGCCTGGTACAAAGAACATGCACCATGCACATCACAGAACTGAGTGTGAGTAAACTATGAGTAGTGCTATAAAAAATGAAATGTTTGTCAGAAAGGTGCTGTAGAGAGATGAGGTGTATTGTTGGTGAGTGGTAGTGAGGGAATTCATGGAGAAGGTGGAAAGACTGTTGCACCTGGCTGGGAGTGATAGCCCCCCCCCCCGAAGTTCGGGTCTAGTGGATCCCCTGCTTCTGCCTATTATTATTTACATTTGTAGTGTGCTACCCTTTCCAAAAGGTGTCCTGGGGCTAATAACCATCTGCTGCCTGAAGGCAAACGAGAAACAAACAGAAGGGGAAGGAGAACCAGCCAAATGGGGTGACCTACAGAGCATAGAGCCAGTTTTTTACATCTTCCTAAAGGATAAAAGATTCTTGGTGGAGCGAAGCAAAGGAGGGTGCAAGTTCCATAACTGCACAGCCTGCACCAAAACAACGAGACAGACAATTCATGCTTTCCTGAATTAGGGAACAATAATCAGAGTGGCACAGGGCGAGAGCAGCATACGGGTCTGACCTGTATGCTCCATGAGGAGAGATGAAAGAACAGCAAGGGAGTGGGAGAATTTGATTGAAGAGGTCAGGGATGAGGTGAAATGTGAAGTTCTGAAGCGAAGCGCAGACATGCAAGAAGTGAGTATGAGCAAAAGATGAGGGCTACTGTTAAACTGTGGGATAAGATATCTGAGAGATTATCTGTGACCTAAAAGGATAATTTGATGCGACATAGGTGAGGGACAGCAACGATAGGGGAGGAGAGGGAGTATTGGGGTGTGTGCTGAGCAGTGATTAATTTGTAATACAACATATGCCAGGGCCCTCACCAGTAGGCCATTGCAACTTTAACCAGCCACCATTGCCTGGCCTGTGCAGCCAATGACAATACCGATGCAACAACCAATCATAACAAACACTGATACAAGTGTGACTATTCAGACTATTTCAAGCCCCCAAAGCTATAAAGAATGGCATAGGTGTCAGGAGGTTATCATTTTTAGTGTACATTGAATTAATAAACAGCTGTTCTGCTCATCTCAATTACACAGACAGAGCCACCATCTGGAAGTCTGTCATAGTGCCAGTGTGCATAATTAGGTGCCAGTGCAGAGCACCGAAAACCACCTGCTCAAATTAGGCACTGGTGCTGAGGTAACAGGGGAGATGGACGTTAGTTCAAGAAGGTGTGGAAGACAAAGGGAAGATGTGAAAGATGAATGGGAGGGCTGGAGAGGTGTAAGATACAAATAGACAAAAATTTGAATGGAGAGACTTGAGATGAAAGAGAAGTGATGATGTGCACGGGAGGTGACTGGGCCAGAGGCCATGAGATAAATGAGAAAGACTGTTAGAGATGAGGGCAGTGAAAAGACAGAATGGCAAGAGGTGATTAAAGGTGAGGTGAGAGGTTTAATCAGGAGTTCAGAAGTTGTAAAGATGGGTGAAAGAAAATGGCCTGCAATGTGAGAGAGGGATCAGGGGTTGGGAGAGGAGAGAAGAGAGGGATGGAATGAACTGGGTGAGAGGAAAGGGGCATGGGTAAGTTGCTTAACTCTGGGTAAGTTGCTTAACGCCAGGGTGTGAAGGGACCCTTGCTGCTGCCGGCCAGGGCCAGGTGAGCTTCCAGTGTGGCAGCGCGTATTCGTGCAGAGTAGGAGGCCCTTCACAAAGATTGACTAGACATCTTTCTGATGTGAATTGTTGTATTTTGGTTATAAACCGGTACTGATGGGGTCAAATCTTTCCTCAGTGTTACTGTGTTTAAAACATTTCAAAATAATAAAGCAATGCTATCCCAAAATACGTGGCATCACAGAACATTATTTACATTTTCTACCCACACAATTTAGTCAAGCCTGTCGCATAATTTGGTCCACACCTGCCTCATAATTCCAATAGCCCTGCCTACAGGTTTAGAATTTTTGTCAGGAGGGGGTCCTTACGCCTGAAAATGTTGACAGGGGGGTCTCGGCATCCAAAAGTTTGAAGACCTCTGCTGTAGAGAGACAGCCTGACTTCGGAGTGACCCGGTCGCGACCACACCCCCATGCGTGCAACGTGCGTGCAGTGTGCGTGCGCTGCAGGCAGCAGTTGCAAGCAGGTGAGTTTGCTTGCACTTCATCAAACTGTGCCACGGCAAGGGTGCGGCACTGGTGGCCCGTTGCGACGGCCTTAATAATTTATTTGGGGGCTGGGGACACTGACTGACAAACTGTCAGACAGTGAGTGTCCCCAAATAAATCATTAAGGCCCCCACAACGGGCCACAAGTGCGCGCTTGCCGCTTCCAAAACAGTGCCGCCTGGGGCTGTCCGCCCCCCTCGCCCCCCCTAGCTATGCGGGTGTCTGAACGAGACCCTAGGCTCGGCTCTCCATGTAAATGTGTTGGCTCTCCCACCTCTTCGTCCACTGCGTGGCCACTACAGATACTGGTACTGCCCAATATATGTATTCATTACATCACAAGGTCCAAGTCAGAGCTTAAAAACTCAACTAAAGAATTAATTTATGGAGTTAAGATAGAAGTCTGTTCATATGTTATGCCATAAATAGACATAACCGAGTCACTATGGCCTTAAGTGCTATAAAAATGCCATATACTGTCAATTACACTTCTTGAATTACCTTTTTTTGGGTGGAAAATCCCATAAGTGTCCACCTTTAAAGATGATTTTTTATTTTAGCCAGTAGATATCTCGATGCTAAACCAAGAACAAGTGGTAGCTCTGTTTTCCTTAAATAAGCATGATTTTAAAATCGGTAAATTTCAGAAAATGTAACACAACGAATAAAGAACATTTTATCTTGTGCATACTTGAAAACCTCTGCCAGGAAAACCCGGTACTTGAGTATCGGGTTTCCGTTTGTCCTGGGAGGACTGTGTGGGTTCTGTAGCCACATAGAATATCCTGCCTCAAGTTCAGAAGGAGTTGTTTGACAGAATGGGTTTTGAATCTGGATGCATTTTGGCTATATATTTTTTTTTGTCTTGGCAGATCTTTAGCGCCATTTATTTAACTGCCACATGCAATATTCAAGTGTTTTGTTAACCCAGAGTTCGTTGGCTAGCAGACACCATTCTTTGTGGAAAACTCCATGCATTCCATCTGCGTTGGAGGGGTAAAAGTTCACTCTACTGAAATTCACGTCCACTTGAGTTTTCATGAAAACACATGAACTAGTGCAGTATTGGTTATTTAAAAAATCATGTATTTGCATTCCTCTTTTGCATATTTCGTTTAAAATATAAACAGATGACTGGATTATGTGCTGCGTACAGCAAGATCTGCAAAGAGATGTTAATTTTGGTTATCTTGAAAAGTACTCCTTGGTGAAGCCAATGTGTCTGGGTTTTTCGTTTCTGAAAGTGCCTCTCGATTGGCTGACAATTTTTTGTTTGTGGATGGTTGCAAGTGATAGTGAGTGGATGAGTGTATGAATTAGGGATGCTAGAAGAGTGAGTGACTGACTGAGTGTGTTGATGGATAGATGAATTCATGGATGATAGATTGCATGATAAATTAAGGTTAGAGGAGAGAACAGCCTCCTCCCATCAAGTGTGTGGCGACCACATCCAGCATTCCAATCAAAGCCATCCATTCACTCGTTTATCTTACTCAATCTGATAGAGACATCTAACGGCAGATTCCTTACCTTAGAAGATCCCTGGCATCAGGCTGGATACGGAAGACTTTTGCTCTAGTAATACCCTTGCATGCGGGTAGGTGACATCTGTGTCACCTATATAGGGGCCACCTTGGTACGCTGACGTCAGTTCTTTTCTTTCCACGCTAATTAGCACAGATCTGGGAGGAGATCTACCCTCTGTCACTATTTGACAGGCTTTTTTTGACATTATCTCACAAATGTTTGGTATGTAGGTTTTTCCTTGATGTCGAAGAAGACTTCTGGATTCAAACCTTGCAACGCCTGCCATCGCACCATGTAGGTGATGGATACAAACTGTGGTGCCTAGAGGACGACCACAACTTGAAGGCGTGCAGCGACTGGCAGGCCATGGATCCGAAGGCTTTGAGGGAGCGGTCTCTAAAGCTGGTTGCGGCCCGGCATTCAACTTAATGCCATTCATCCTGGAGGTCTCGTTTCCTGTCCCAGTCAAGGGCATGTCCCGGCACTAAGTCCTTGTCCACCCCATTCAAAGTTGTTCAGTCGGTCAGGTAGGAGGCATAAGAAGCACAAGAAGTTGAAGCGTGCTTCATCGTCTAACAATCCATTGGCCAATGTGGCAGAGGACCCTCAATGGCAAAAACATTCACCCCCAGTCACAGATCTGGGTTTAATCCATCGTTATTTTGCTCACCAAGCCATCCCAGTTCAGACATGGCCATATGCAAATCAGTCCTGACCCTGTGCCTCATGGGAACAGTCCAGACCGAACTGCCAAGCCATGTCTTCCCTGGACCGGAATCAAGCATTCTAGGACCGGTTTCTGGCTATCAGCCGTCTTCAGCCGGGATAGCTTACTCCAGTGGCATAGTGAGCACGGGACCCACATCTGGGCATACCCTTCCCACATAGGGTGAACAGCAAAACACACAAGATGGACGGAATGTTGCACAATGGCAAAACACTCACTCCCAGTCACCGATCTGGGTTTAATCCATCGTTATTTTGCTCACCAAGCCACCCCAGTTCAGACATGGTCATATGCAAATCAGTCTTGACCCTGTGCTTCATCGGAACAGTCCTGACCGAACTGCCAAGCCATGTCTTCCCTGGACCGGAATCAAGCATCCAAGGACCGGTTTCTGGCTATCAGCCGTCTTCAGCCAGGATAGCTTGACTCCAGTGGCGTAGTGAGCATGGGACCCACGTCTGGGCATACCCTTCCCACATAGGGTGAACAGCAAAACACGCAAGATGATGGATGGAATGTTGCACAATGGCAAAACATTCACCTCCAGTCACAGATCTGGGTTTATTCCATTGTTATTTAGCTCACCAAGCCACCCCAGTTCAAACATGGCCATATGCAAATAAGTCGACCCTGTGCCTCATGGGAACAGTTCAGACCGAACTGCCAAGCCATGTCTTCCCTGGAGCAACCCCATCCAGTAAAAAGACTTTTATGATGCCATGTGCCTCATATTTGGGTGACAAGACCCTCCCGGTGTGCCTTTGGGCTCAGTAGGGGCTCCATCAGGTTCTACGCCAGCAGCTCCAGCCCGGCACAATGGCCCCAATGGAACATGTGGTGATCTGGAGTTCTGGACCAGCATCAGTCTTTCCCCTTCAATCTTCCCTGGCACAGGCCTCCTCGATAAGACTCCTGACACCAGGCCCATTCTCCTCTATGGAGACCGGAGCCAAATCGCCGCCTATTGATGATGATTCCGGTGCCGATAGCACCCTTGGGTCCTAAGTCGAATCTTCAGCCTTCTTTTGAGGGTCTAGGAATGGAGGAGGATTAGGAGGGGTCGCTGTGCCTTTTACAAGAACAACCAGAACACAAAATGGACTGGTGTGAGGAATTGGGTGAGGCCAGTGGCTTGGATACCTCCCCAGATTCTGGCCTGCTAGCCCCCCCCCCCCCTTTCGTCACTACAAAGAATGAGCTTCATATGCTATGGAGATAATGGCAGCCGAGGTCCTGGACTTTCAGCTCCCTTTGGTAGAAGTCAGGACGAACATCTTGACAGAGGTCCTGCAGCCAGATGTTTCCTCCTCAGAATCCCTCCTGCCTTTCAACGAGACCTTGACTGATGTCCTTCTGGGAACCTGGTCCAAGCCCAGCGCTGGGTCCCCTGTGGAAAGGACAGTTGCTTTCCATCATCGCCCTGATATGGGTGACCTAATTCCTTCCCAACCACCCTACCCCTGAGAGTTGGGTGGTCCAAGCCCCTACCTCAAAGAGTGTGTTTCCCACCCCCGGATAGAGAATCCAAGCAACTGGATAGTTGGGGCAAGAAGATTTTATTTTCAGCTAGCCTTGCATTGTGGTCGATGAACACTGCATGCCTATTGGGCTGTTATGTCCACTCCTTGTAGGCAACAGTTGCGCAGGTGCTGTCACAGGTCCCGGTGGAGTCCCGGGCCGTTGTCTCCCAAGTGGTATCAGACGGGAGTGATGCAGCACAGTTCACCATTTGTTGTGGGCTTGTCACCACCGACTCGCTGGGCAGAATAATGTCATCAATGGTGGTCATTCGATACTACGCCTAGTTCAAAACTTCTGGTTTTTCTGGGGATGTCCAGGCTACCATTATGGACATGCCCTTTGATGGCACTCATCTATTCGTAGACCAGGCAGACAAGGCTCAGGGGCACTTTCACAACTCACAGGCTATGACCAAATCCTTGAGCCTCTCAGTGCCCACCTGTCCTCCATCTGCTTTTTGCCCCTTTCATGGCCACGCAAAGGGCTTTCAGCTGTGCCAGCCATATCCCATCCTCAAGACCGCTCAATTTAAGCAACCTCTGTGCGGCCCTCGGCCGGCTCCATTCGTACCCATGGGTCAAGCGGTCAGACATCCAGTCAGTCCACTCCTTCCATTGCAGCCTCTAAACCATCCTAGTCTGACCCTTCAAGATCATGGGCAGCCGGTTGGTGGCCGAATCAGCCATCACCTCCACCACTGGCAAAACATCACATCAGACAAGTGCGTTCTTCAGATAGTCCGAAGCGGCTACTCCCTCCCCTTGGAGACTACCCCTTCCTCCATGCCTCTGACTTTTGACTGGCTGATGGAGGACCACATGAGCTTGCTTCAGGAGGGAGTCAGGACTCTCTTGGGAAAGGAAGCCATAGAGAGGGTTTTTGTGTGCTGTGTGCTGTGTGCTGTGATTGCTATTCCCCTTACTTTCTGGTCCTGAAAAAGGACAAAGGCCTTTGTCCTATTCGAGATCTGCAAGCCCTCAACTACTTCTTCAAAACGGAGAAGTTCAAAATGGTCACTCTGACTCAGGTCTTGTCTGCCCTGGACCCTGGAGACTGGATGATGGTGTTGGACTTGCAGGACGCCTATTTTCACATTACCGTTCTGCCTGCCCATCGGCAATTCCTGCGATTCACGGTAGGCTATGAACACTTTCAGTTCAAAGTGCTCCCCTTTGGTCTTACCAGTGCCCCATAGGTATTCACCAAGGTGATGGGGTGATCGCAGCTCATCTGCGCAGATCAAGGGTGCCAGTCTTCCCCTATCTTAACAACTGGCTATTGAAGGTGAGCTTGCTCCAGACTGTGCTCTCGCACCACCAGACTACAGCCAATCTCCTGCTTTTGCTTGGGTTCACTATCAACGTGCCAAAGTCAAATCTGAATCCCTCCCACACGGTCCCTTTCATCAGAGTGATTCTGGACATAGTGCGGTTTCCGGCCAATCCCCTCAAGCGACGAGTCCAGGATATTCAGGCTAAGCAACTGATGTTTCAATCTCTATCCTGGATTTTGGTGAGAAGGACACTGAGGCTGCTGGGTCTTATGTCCTCCTGCATCCTGCCAGTGACACGTGTCAGATGGTATATGCAGGCTCTGCAGTGGGACCTGAAGTTCCAGTGGGCACAGCATCAGGGGAATCTCTCTGATGTAGTCCAAATCTCGGAGGGGACGGCACAGAATCTGCAGTGGTGGCTGTCCAACCTCGATTGGGTTAGAGGCAGGTCCCTTTCCCAGCCGGATCACACAGTAGTGACAGGTGTTTCATTCTTGAGATAGAGCAGCCATCTGGGAGAGGTGGAGATTAGAGGAATCTGGACTCCACATCAACTCCCTGGACCTCCGAGCAATTCACTTGGTATTGAAAGCTTTTCTCCCTTCCATCAAGGGAAAGCTGGTTCAGCTGTTCACAGACAACACCACGTGTAACTGCTACAAACAGGGTGAGGTTCTGGACCCTTTGTCAGGAGGCCCTGAGTCTCGGGGCATGGATTGAACAGCAGGGCATATCTGTGGTAGTTCAACACCTGGCAGTTTCTCTGAATGCCAGGGCAGAAGAAATCAGCCATCGATGCCTAGGGGATCATAGATTGCATCCCCGGAGGTGGTGCAAGGTCTCTTTCAGAAGAGGGGAGAGCCTTGGTTAGATCGGTTTGCCCTTGCCTACAACACACAATGTTAGCAATTTTACACGCTGGAATCTCCAAGATGTTACCCGCTCAGTGACGCTTTTCATCTTGAGTGGAGCTCAGGCCTATGAGAAATACCACTTCTGTGCAGAGTGCTTAAGAAGATCAAGAGCAACCAGGTCCAAGTCATTCCAGTGGCTCCAGACTGGGCACAGAAATCTGGAATCCAGAGCTTCTCCAACTGAGAATCCTTCCTCCAATCTGGATCTTCTGTTGTAGCAGCAGGGGGAGGGTTCTCCATCCAAACCTGTCAATTGTATGCCTTCTTCCGTGGAGATTGAGCGGCTGCAGTTGACTGCATTCAACCTACCTCCCGAAGTCTGTGACGAAATTTTGGCAGCCAAGCATCTTCTACCAAGACTGTGTATGCCTTCAGGTGGCAGATTTGTCAAATATTGTACAGAAAGGTCTATTGACCTTCTTTCTGCTTCCCTCTCTCAAGTCCTTCTCTTTATTTTGACCCTTGCCAGGAGGGCTCTACTCTGGGCACTCCTATCGGGTACCTTTCAGCCTTGTCTGTCTTGTTGAGGCTACCAAACCAAACCTCTTTATTTTAATCTTCAATTATGAGCAGGTTTCTTAAGAGGCTTGTACAAATGTTCCCACCTGCCCCATTCATCAAGCCTCAGTAGGATCTCAATTTGGTTCTCACCTTCCTGATGTGCTCTCCGTTAGAACATCTACACAACTGCCCTCTCCAGCTTTTTTCCATCTAGTCTATTTTGTGGCAATAACTTCTGCCAGGAGGGTGATTGGATTACAGGCTCTGTCATGCAAGCCTCCTTGCCTGACCATCTTCCCTGATAAGTTGGTGCTTCACATTATGGCCTCTTTCTCACCGAAAGTGGTAACACCATTCCACGTGGGGCAATCAGTCACCTTGTTCACTTTCTATGCTCCTCCACACCCCTCTAAAGAGTAGGAGCGACTCTACCGGCTGGACTCAAAAAGAGCATTGTCGTTCTACCTTGACCGTACCAAAGAGTTCCGGGTGGACGACCACCTCTTCGTGGGGTACATTGGATCAAATAAAGGCCGTACGGCGCAGGAGAGGACTCTTGCGATGGGTCATCCTCTGCATCAAAATTTGCTATGCTCTGGTCAGGAAAACACCTCCTGAAGGCTTAAGAGCTATTTACTCTAGAGCTAAGGCTGCGATTGCAGCTTTGGAATGTGGTGTTCCAGTCCTTGACATTTGTCAGGCAGCAACCTGGGCGTTTCTGCACACTTTCACTAAGAAGTGCTGCCTGGACAGTCCAGTCCGCAGGGATTGCCATTTTGGCTGCTCTGTCCTGCAGGACTTCCTGGTCTAAACTTGTCCGCAGTCCCTCCTCCTGGGATGATATTGCTTGGGTATCTATTCTAAAGGTAAGGAATCTGAGGCTAGATGTCTCTATCAGATAGACAAGTTACTTACCTTTGGTAATACCGTTTCTGGTAAAGACCTAATCTAGAGAGCGATTCCTTACTGACCCACCTATCCTTCCCGCACTGTGGACAGGGTTTTAGGGTCAGGGCTGATCCCTTTCAGGGCCCTAGTTTTTCTAAAAACACCACTGTCAGTGCACTTCATGGTTCCATGCTCCTGGTTGGAAAGTCATGGAAAGTAACTGATGTCAGCACACCGAGGTGGCACCTATATAGGTGACGGGTACATCACTTCTGGCATGAACGATGCCATGTGAAGCAGAATGATGCCACCTACTGGCACGCTAAGCTATTGCTCGAGCAAAAGTCTTTCGGATCCAGCCTGACACCTTGGATATTCTAAGGTAAGGACTCTGCAGCTAGATTAGGTCTCTACCAGATAAGGTGTTTCCAAAGATAAGTAACTTGTCTTTCATCACCCATTTGCTCAGACACCACTCTTTAATACATCCATGCACTCACTCACCCAGTTTTGATGAGTCATATTGGCATATTAGAGGGCCCACATACAAGACTCCAGGTTGAGTTTTTGAAAATGCTGGTTTACAATGGCCTTAAATGCATTCTTGTGATAGACTATTTGTTTTCTAAATGGGTAAAGGCCTATCCCACCCGAATAATAGACATCCTGACAGTTGCCAAACTTTGTTGAGGGTGTCGATATCAAGGGTTTGGTGTGCCAACTTGTATAGAGACAGATCGTGGCTCACTTTCAAAAACAATTTTGCAATTGATTTGTATATCTCTTCAAACTGCTCAGTGGTTCCATTGTAGTTATTGCCCTCAGTCTTCAGGAGTAGTCAAAAGAATAAATGCAAAAATAAAGTATGTTCTTCTACTGGTTTGAAATAGCCAGTTCCTCTTCCTCTTATTTTGTTGTGCATCCGAAGTATCTCTCGTAAAATGACTGGTCTTTCACCTAATGAAATACTGATGGATAGAGCAATGAGATTGGCATATAGTCCTTCAAATACACTTGTTTCACTTAGTGATACATTGTTTTAGATTACTGCAAAGGTCTGGCTGATATGGCAAATACTGTCTCTAATCAGGTGAACTTGCTAACAAAACCAACAAATTAAGACCAGTTCCATACGTTGAACCCTGGAGAATGGTCATTTGTGTGAATACACATATGGAAAAGCTGTTTGGAGGAGAGGTGTCATGGCCCTTACTAAGAAATATTGGTGACCAACTCTGCTGTGAAGTGTGCTGGAATTACACAGTGGATCTACTCCACTCACATGAAAATGGTGAAGGCGGAGATTGAAGAAGTGGTTGAAACAACCACTGATTCGGAGTCGAGCTCAAGGTTGTGGCATAGATCCAGAGAGGGTAAAAACAAATTAAAAACATGAAACGGCTGAGGAGAACAGAGTTATATAAGTTGTGGTGAGGAACCAGTAGCAGAGTCCAGTTTTAAAATGAGCATTAGAGTGAAGAGCTGTTACAAAGTCAAAGGCTTGAGTGGCATCAAGAACTAGTTCCTGATCCAAACAATAGGAACCTCCAGTTGAAAGTTTGAGCAACAAGAATCCACAAGGTAAGAAAATAGTTTACAGTGGACCATGCTGCTGAGGTTGATCGAAGTTCAAGCTCCTTAGTGAGTGCAGAAGATTCAGCAGTAGTACCCCGTGAAGAAGAAAGGGCTGAAGCAAGAAAGTCACTAAAAAGAGTCTGCAAAAACAAGCACTGGTAGAATGAGAGAATAAAACCAATCAATGAAGAAACTGAAGTAATTGAACAACACTTGGGAATAGTGAAATTGAATCACCTGCTGCTAAAAAACCATCCAGAGGGGACCTCCAAACAAAAAATATGCTTCATCTGGATGGGTATATCTAGCATCCATATCTGAGGAAGAAGAAGAAACAGAACCAGAGATCTACAGTCCAATTAATTAATTCCTATACAGCTTTGAAAGTGAACCGGAAAGTGATCCTGAAGAAGAACAACCACCTTGAAAATATCAAAAGCTGTTAAAGAATAAATACTGTAGTACGAGAAATGGGTGAGAAATTTAAAAACAAGAGGAAACTCTTTTGAGACGATGAACTGAATGTATCGAAACTTGGAAGAAAATTATATTTTGAAGCTTTATTTAATTTTATCATTGTTTTAAGGAGATAAGAAGAAATGTTTTATTATTGTTTTGAGAAAATGTTTGTTGTCTTTTTGAGTTTAACTATAAACAATTTTTTACTGAAATAGGAGATGCTGCAAAAGGGTTAGCCTGATCACCTTATTAATTAAACTAATGAGCTTAGTTTGCCTCTTGTTGTGCTTCCTCTCTCTGTTGGGATATGACCCCCCTCCAAGGTTGAATTAACCTCTTCCCCGTGGGGGTAATTCCCCCATGGCGCAGGTGGGAGGGGGGGCCACGGCGCCTGTGACGAGCCCAGCTCGTCATGAGGCACAGTGGAGCTGTGCTCATGATGAGCTGAGCTCATCACAACTCCTCCCACTGATTGATTCCCCGCCTGTGCGGGAGAATCATTCGCGCGTGGGTGGGCCGCGGCCGTTATGATGAGCCCAGCTCGTCATGAGCGCAGCTCCACTGTGCCTCATGATGAGCTGGGCTCGTCATAAGCATGGAAGGGGTTAATTACAACACATAATGAAGTGAACCATAGCACACAGACGTATAGGAAACATTTAGGTAGTGGATTTTATGATAATATTTATGCTAACATGTTGAACAAATATATTGACATTATGAATGTTAAAAAATGCTTTGTATGCACTTTTCTCCCCTCTTCTGTAGTTGAATGTGCAACTTACTACTGCCAGTTTCTTATAGATTGTCATGCAATGTGTATGTAAGTTTTTTTAACAAAAAAATGTTGTCTTCCTACTTATCAGTTCTCGTTGAAAGATCTACCTATATCTGAGGATGAAGGTGTTAATAGGGGTCTTAAATATGGTACATTTCTAAATACAATTGCACAAATTAAGCAGAAAACTAAAAATACTAACTGGGAGTACTTATGTGATTTGAGTAATGAAAAGAGTGATTTTATTGAAGAATAGAATGAGAGGAGATTTAAAACTTTGAGAGATGGTAGAGAAGAGAGAAAGATAAGAGAGCAGATTATGGCTGACGAAGAATTTAGATGGTCAAATTTGCATCCAAGATTGAGGATGGAGCATAATTGGAAGAATGAGGTGTATGGTGAGCCATGAACCTGCAGGAATTGGGAAAGCTAAATAATCGGGAGAAAGTGAGTATGAGGAAAGTTATGATGTAAATAGTGATTTTTCTGGTTGGTGAAGAACAAAGTCTGAGAGGGAGATATTGTGTGTGGTAAGACTGCTTATTTCAATTTGCCGCACAATTTGGTTGGATCTTGTTATTATGCCTTATTGTTTCCTAGAGTTTATTATGTGAGTGGATGATGAAGATGGTGTTATCTATGCTTACTTCTATGCCTTCTCTATACTATAGTAAAAGACACAATTGATGGACGGAATGTAGAGCAAATCAAAACATTCACCCCCAGTCAAGAGATCTGGGTTGAATCCATTATTCTTTTGCTCACCATGCCACTCCAATTTAGACCTACCCATATACTCTCCATGCCACTGGAGTCAAGCTATCCTGGCTGAGGAGGGTTGAAACCCCAAAACCGGTCCTAGGATGCTTGTTTCCAGTCCAGGGAGGACCTGGCCTGGTAGTTCGGGCTAGACTGTTCCTATTAGGCGCAGGGTCAAGACTGATTTGCATATGGCTGTGTTCAAACTGTAATGGCATGGTGAGAAAAAAAATGATGGATTTAGGCCCAGATCTCTGTACTACGGTAAATGTATGACATTGTTCTGCTTTCTGCCTGTCAATTGTTCTTTTTGCATTTGTCTCCCGATCAAAGAAGCACACCAGATAAACTTTATTAACGAGTACTAGACGATGACCATTCCAGGCTCGTAAAGAGCATCTCAGACCTTGACAGCAGAGTCTACACAGCAGGAATATGTGTATTAACACCACCTTAAACTCTGGGTGTATTTGAAACCTGCAAAGACACCCACAAAACAATGGTTAGAAGAACCCTAAGGAGATAAATACCCTGTACACTCTATTGGATGGAAGCTCTGAGTCCATTGTCTCGGTGCCCATGAAATGCCCTGGAAGAGGCCTGGCTGGAGTTGGTGTTGAGTAAACAGTGGCTCAGTCCAGACAGATTATCCGTGACTGACTCTTTCAGCACTAAACAACATCCCCGGTCCTGGGACCCCTCCAACTGGTTACCAGACTCACTCATGCTGGACAGATTGTCTTCAAATCTGCTGTCCATTTTGGGTGGAGAGGGTGGAGGGGGATTCACTTTCAGACTCCGAATCAGCCCTGAGCTCAGTCTATCAGAGAGGCAGTTCACAATGTGCCTCCTCTGTGTGCAGCACAGGGGTAGGTGTTCTGCAAATTAGCACCACTGAGCTGCATATGTAAACCTGCCACTTGTCTTGCATTTCACGTCATGGCGCCTCTCAGAAATATCTAGACAAAGAACGGTCCAGGACAGTTTTGACTAATGTGTGCAGACTTGGCTGGTACTCTAATGCCTCAGGCGAGCTAAGTAATTCTGAAACGCTACCCGAGGTATTCTCAGTGGTTTAAAAGCACACGCTTCATCATTTCCATTACATTTTGTTGTTTTTTGTTCTCTAGATCGTTTCTCTGTTGACCTGGGGTCATGTTCTACGTTTTCCAAGAAGTATCACTATGGCGTGTTGCTGAATGTATAATGACCAAACTTATATACTTGTTTTATTGGCCCCTAGTGTCATATTTACATTTCAGTTATGTCACCAACTTTATTATCAAGAACATATCTAAAAATGCGGTTATCTTATGTTTTAGACCGGCATAGAGCTCGGATGAGGTATTATTGGAAGCAGATTTGGCACATGCAATCAGTCAAGGTCACCTTGTCATTGTGCCTAATACAAAGGCCCAGCTAGTCACATTGTTATACAGTTCTCTTTTCGTGGGAGTAGCCTTAAATAGCTCTCAATTCCACTCATCTACAGGAGTATGTTGGGGCAAGCTAATATGTTCTAATTAGAACCAGGGTCGTAGCTTCAAGGGGAGTGTTTGGGGTGCAGTTCTCCCTCCGCCCCTCATAATTGCATTATTGGCTTGGTAGTTGGGTTTGTGGACCTTGGGTCAGTTAGGCTATGCTCCTGTTGGTTTTTCTCAAATCTGTTGCAAATAGCTCTTTCATATTTAAAAGTGTACTTTCATCCTCATTTTACTAAGAGTAAAGTTTTTAAGTTGTTCATTATTTAGGTTGGGAACTAAAAGATATATAGTGACAAAAAAGTAGTAAATCTGCACCTATAGAAGTTTCTTACGAACAGGTGTAAATGTACTACTAGTTCACAACAAACACTGGCAGCAGAAGACTTGGAAAGCTGCACCAGTTGTAGGTTTCCAGGCATATTGTTGGCAATGATGTGGCATTTTGATCAAGTGACATTTTTGGTCGTTATTGTAAACCGTACAATACCTCATTAGATATGTTCTCTTTACAGTTGCACTCTTTTTTTTACTCCAGAGGGAAAAGTGTGTCTCTGTGGAGAAACCCTTTCCATTGTACTGCACAGAATTTTGAGTATTCTTTTCCTCTTCCCACTGTGGGAGGGAGTTTACTCCAGTGCTTTACTGCTTTGCTAGAGCAAATTTCCAGGGTGAGAAACAGTCAGAGTGCTGCGCATTCACAGACTCCTGACAAATCATGGTTGATGCACCCACTCCACATGCCTTGCATGGGTTTTCAACTGCATAATTATAATAAGTTGTGGCAATTATGCATTATTAGAACATTGGAATGTTGGGAGCTCCATTGAAAACAATGGAGTGCTCTGGGCATATAATGGCTGGTATAAGCCTGTAGCTCCAACATTCCAATGTTTGTTTGTTCACAGCTCTGGCTGTGAACAAAGGCTTCAGGGAACCTGAGGGGATTCCAATCCCCTCACGCTCCCAAAAGGCTTTGTTATTTTTGTTAGAACATTTTGTCCTCTAGTGACAGAATGTTCTAATAGCCTTATAGCCCTTCGTAGATGGTCTATACCGCTATTAAAGTCCCTCTCCCTTGTTAAAGACCCTCGCCTTCGGCTCGGGGCCTTAAATGCTGGAGAGGGCCTCTAATAGCCAGTATAGCCCTCTACGGCGGGCTATAAGGCTATAGTAAATGCTAGATACACTTTGGCGGATAATTGACATGTATATTTTTTTGGCAGTAAAATTGACTCTGTGGATTGTCAGTAGAATGTAGGGCAGAAGCGCACAGTGTAAATATAAATGGTCCTCTTGTCTGTTTTTTATTGGGGTATGGCGGAGTGTGACATGGGACAGCAGGACCTATGGACACAATAACCCTGTTGTTACTTTAGGCTTCACAGTGCATTGCTTGACTGGCTGCTAAAATCAACAATGGAACATTTTTAATCCCCGTCCCATAGTTCACCAAGCGAGTTTCCAACCTTCTCCAGGAAGGTGTGGGCTTTCCCACCAACAAAATCTAAAAACAAATGGAAGCTTTATGGTCCATGTGACAGCACAACTTTTGAAAAATATTTTGGGGATAAAAACACATGTTGCCGTTTAAAATAAATACAGTCAATTACTGGACCTACAAGCATCTGACCTCTCATAGGAGTTGTACCCATTGGTCCACTCACCCCATCAACCTACCATGTATCGCTTTTTTAGATGGCAAATTTGAGAGTCACCCTCCCTCCGAATCTCACTGACGAAGATACAGCTCTGGCTAGAAGCTGCTAAATGGTACGCTGGATATATAAGTATTTACAGGAAAAGCACCCACCTGGGGAAATACCATTGTTCATGGCAATAGTATTCATCTGGGTATTTTGAACACCTGAATTCAAGTTTTTCCTGATCCAAATGGAGAATAAATTGTAGATTTCATTTAACCGACTGGTAAAGTTGTATTCCCTTTCCCCCCTTTGCAAACCTTGCAGGCATGTGTTTGGGGGAAAAATGCCAAGTGAAAGTAGAATTTTCACGCAATACGGAATGCGAAAGAGTGTACAAATACCACTTGTGCCCGGTTTAACGATTACTGCAGCACCCTGAATGGGTTATATGTCCGAATATTTTTGTTGGTAATATCATCTGACATAAATATTGTATAATACAAATCATTTACAAAATATTTTCCATTTGGTACAGATTTTTATGGCTAACACCAGCGCGGGCAATATTACTGTAGGCGTTATTTAGTGCACAATATTTAATCCAGATAATATTCTGATGCTGTACTCCTGCATGAACTCAGTACTATTTCAGTGCTCATATCAGTGGTCCATTTGAAACCTATTCTGGTGATTTTCATAACACATTGGTAAGACCATGTAATAAGTGGCCATTAAAATGTTTATTATTAACATTAACTTGGATGTTACTGCTGAATTATTTTCTATCACTGTGTTATTTATTGTACAATCAACTGATTTGCAGATATTTTTCGAAGGGAAGGCTCTCCTCTCAAGCAGATGAGGTCCTATCAATTATAAACATACACCATCTAGTCTATTTTTCTTAGACTTAACCAAAACCCAATCATGGTGTCTGCCTGATCTGCGACATCTGCCCAGGGGATAATGAACCAGTCTCTCTCTTTGGTAAATGTTCCCTTTCACTATTGAACCAACAGTGAACAGTTCTGCCGGTGCTTTGTTCATACCTTTGAGAAACTGGCAGCCAGTTTGAAGGCCTTACCTTAGTTTTGTTGTGAAGGGGAACTACTGGGGAACTACTGCTTTGAAATGGTTGCACTCACATACCCCAAATCTTGTAAGATAGGTAGAGGATTTGAAGAGTGTGCTTCCAGATAGAAATTTCTGTAGGGTGGAAAAAATGTCAAAGAATATATTTAGTTATGATGCGCATCATTACTCATCAGTAGAACCTTTCGTTGCGAAGGAAGATCACAGTAACCAAATCTAATTTATTAAGAGAAAAATACATTTTTAATGACAGCTGGTTTAAGCCCTGAGTGGCAGAGGAAGGAAGTTACAAAGTTTTGGGCCAAGTACTGAAAAAGAATTGGCTCACCATTTGCCTGAAAACCTGGTCTGGATCCGTACTACCAGGATATTGATATATTGATATGCTGCCAGTCTATCGTGACTAGTTACTCTATCTATTACATTTGTGGTTGCTAAAGCTAATGTATTCTGATGCAGAGGTGGTTAAATGGGAGATGGGTTTTGTTGTGAAGTGTAAAACTAGTCCACAAGGGTTCACACATGGTGAACTTGTGATTTGCTGATAAATAAGAGTTAATATTATTGTTACATGACAGAGTAAAGAGCTCTATCTAGAGGTATGTAGATGTGTGATGTAATAGTAATTATGTGTTTGCTTAGATTGAAACAGAATTTTAAAGAGAGCAATGGCTGCATTGTTGATAATTTGATTAATATCTTCCCTTGTATTGTCCTAAGTGAAGCTGTTCTGCATTTACTGCATTTGCAATAAATATTTGGAGCCTCCTTAGCATTTTTGTTTATTGTAATTTTCAATGGTGTGCTTTTTTTTATGGCGTTTCATTCCATCCTACAAAAAAATACAGTCATGGCATGGGAACCGTGGAGATGAACTGATAATGAAATGATCATGTTCAAATAACCCATCTAGAAAACTGATATGTAGTTATCTTCTTTATCAGAACGGGTGATGTCTTTTTGAAGATGGTTCTTTTATTGTACAACTAAGAAATTGGCAAAACCAACCACTGCAATTGTGCAAGTATTCAAGAAAGAATTGGGCTAATAAGTTTCCTTCACATTTTCTGGAAGTCAAACATGGTTGTCTATTTACAGATATCTGGCTCTTTTTTTATAATGAACAACTTTAATCAAGTAATGGCAGTGCCTAACTTCCTATATCTATATAGGTCTACCCTTGTCGAATTGTACTGAGTAAACCGTCTATTGGCACTTTTGTTAAGTTGCTAGAGAATCTTGTCTGGTTCAGGAGTTGTTCAAAGGGCTATTGCTGATTTGTTTCTGAAAAAAAATAGTTTGAGACAATTCCTACATTTATTGCCATTTAACATATGTTGTACAAAAGGGGGTGGTGATGGACGGAGCATCTGAATCAATCAAACACTCACACCCAGTCAAAAGATCTGGGTTTAATCCATCACCGTTCTTTAGCCCACTCTGCCACCCCAGTTCAGACATGGCTATATGCAAATCAGTCTGACCCTCTGCTTCATGGGAACAGTCCAGCCCGAACTGCCAAGCCATGTCTTCCCTGGACCGGAAACAAGCTTCAAGGGTGTGAGTGTTTGATTGATTCAGATGCTTCGTCCATCACCACCCCCTTTTGTACCGCTTTTGGCCGCCATAAGTGTGGCAGGGTATGCTCAGACGTGAGTCCCTTGCTCACTTTGCCACTGGATTCAAGCAAGCCGGGCTGAAGACGGCTGGAATGCCAGAAACCGGTCCTCGGAAGCTTGTTTCCGGTCCAGTGAAGACATGGCTTGGCAGTTCAGGCTGGACTGTTCCCATGAGGCACAGGGTCAGACTGATTTGCATATAGCCATGTCTGAACTGGGGCGGCAGAGTGGGCTAAAGAACGGTGATGGATTAAACCCAGATCTTTTGACTGGGTGTGAGTGTTTGATTGATTCAGATGCTCCGTCCATCACCACCCTCTTTTGTACCGCTTTTGGCTGCCATAAGTGTGACAGGGTATGCTCAGACCTGAGTCCCTTGCTCACTTTGCCACTGGATTCAAGCAAGCCGGGCTGAAGACGGCTGGAATGCCAGAAACCGGCCCTCGGAAGCTTGTTTCCGGTCCAGGGAAGACATGGCTTGGCAGTTCGGGCTGGACTGTTCCCATGAAGCACAGGGTCAGACTGATTTGCATATAGCCATGTCTGAACTGGGGTGGCAGAGTGGGCTAAAGAACGGTGATGGATTAAACCCAGATCTTTTGACTGGGTGTGAGTGTTTGATTCAGATGCTCCGTCCATCACCACCCCTTTTTGTACCGCATTTAACATATGTTGGCAGATCTCATCCAGTTGTGGGTTCTATAATATGAGTTGCATTCTGAACTTTGTTCATTTCATTCTTCTAATGCCTCTTCTTTTAGCTGTTCCTTTAGAAGATGAACTCTTAGTAGTCCTTGCAATTATCAGCTATAAACTTTAGTCCCAGGGAGAGCACTACAAATCAAGTTTTTTTTTAAAACATCTTTTACTAGGCACATATTAAGACAGCAGTAGACATGAACGCCAGAAGAATGACACTTGAGTATCTCACAAGTATATTCAGCGCTATCTCTTTTCAAACAGTATCTCAAACTGTGTTATACGCCAGTTACAGGATGACGAAGTTTAGATGCAGCACAACCAATGGAACAAGCACTTGAGGACAATGCAATGGGGCCGGCACACGGGCTCCCTCCTATAGGCATTTCATCTACCCCAGATCTTCCCCCACGTGTTAGGACAGCCTTTGCTTTTATACACGATTTTTTCTGCCACCATGCACCAGTTCATGTCTCTTTTCCAATATCTGAAACTTGGTGCTAATTCAGCCTCAAAAGATGAGCTATATTTAGTTCAGCAATCCTCATACCTTTTCTGTGTCATCCTAAAAGTTAAAAAGACACCATTTGGTCGGAGGCAGGGGCATAACACAGGCCCCGCAGCCCACACGGTGCGGGGGGGGGCAAGTCTAGGGTGCCCCCTCAGCACAATGCAGACTGGCTTGACTATGGACCAAATACCTCAAATATTAGCTCGCAAAGTCACAGCACGGTTCGCCTGGGAAGAGTCTCTGAGGCAGAGGGGCATTTTAATATTGATAATGACCTGCACTCATGCACCCCAAAGGTTGGCTCTGTGCACGGGCAGCAGGCCATTATTAAAACGGGCCCTCGGCCTCAAAGACAGAGGCAGGGCTCACAGTGCTGCGCACAGCTTCACATTTAGCGTGCCATCACTCATTGCTCTGCAGGGTGGGGCAAGTGCGAAGAGTAAACTACGCGCCTCAGCACCAGTCATCTGCGCCTGCAACCGTGGACATTACTGAAGCAGCCAGCAAGCAACTGTTAGGTCACATCTCAGTCCATTGCCTCAGGTAAAAATCCTTTCTCTAGTCATGAAAACGTTTTCATTTGGTGCTAATGCACATATCACTGCCTTGCATTGGCACACGTGATGGCGACGAGGGGGTTTATGGTCGTCTATCGACCCAGCTTCCTTTTTCCCCTTTGTGGCCTTGAAGGGTGACTTTACGAGTTGTTTTACACATTTAACCATGCATGAAAGGAGCCGAGAAAGCGTACAGGCTGCTAGGGAGAGGGGTATGTTTAAATAAAGGAACTCTCATTTGGGGCTCTTCAAGCCGGGGCAGCTTTTGAGGACAAACTTTGCAATTAGAGGGCCTGACGAAAAGAGCAGCCCTCCCCCCCCCCCCACCCAACTCCCAACAATCATTTGAGGGCCGCTCTAAGGATTTTAATAGCTTAAACCCTTGAAGGTTGAAGTAAAGTGTAACAAGTCTTGGGGTAGAGTTGTTGTGAGCAGATGATGTCCGTTGCACGGGTGCCTCGAAGCCTTGAAGTTAGAGCTAATCTACACAGGATGTATCTGGGAGCACTTGTGCACATGGATTGCATTAAAATTCCATTTGTGTAGCGCTTACTACCCCTGACGAGGCATTGAAGCCCTTGTGCGTCAGTGATTTGAACAATTTCAGACTTTGGTTTACTTCTTTATTGGTTGGTATAGCGCCAACCAATGTCAATGACAACAAATTTGTTTTCAAATTGGAAACGTATTGTAGGTTCCAGGTCAAGAAATACCCCAGACTTAAACTATAACGCCCCACATTGGTCTCTGTGTAGGTAAATGATGATCACTGGTGACCGTTAACGCCCGCGGTAGTGTCAAGGGCATTAACTCTCTCTGCCTGACTGTAGGGCTGCATAGACTCCAAAAATAACTTGTTTTTGCAGAATACCTCATACTACAAGTGCCATTTTCAAACGCTGTGAATAACAGATGTAACATTACCTAATGTAATCGTTTTTAATTGTTTACTGTCAGAAGGATGGAAAGTGGCCTTGCTCCTAGTAGAGTTCAACCTGGTGACTTGCAAATTACAGTCTACGTCAAATGATAAAGTTAACACACGGAGCCATCTTTCTGGATATATTCATGTTATAATTCGTTTCGCTTTGTAGATTGATTATTTTTTTGTAAATAGAAAGGAAACAATGGTAAACTCAATAGGCATGATTTATATAGGTCTGGCTATCAAATGTAAATGCAGGCATGCATATATGTTGGTTGCAGTTTTTTCAAAACAAAATTCCTCTTAGCATAGTAAAGCCAGACATATTGACTTTCCCAGACTTGGGGGAGGGGGGGCAGGGAAGTGCAGCAAAATGTCAAACAAGAATTAGAAATGGCACCAAGTTTTGGAAAGCAACACACTCAAGGATTACTGGCATCAGATATGGACCCATCTCTCTCCTAACTTTTTGGCGAAAGTGTTAGAAAAATGTGAATAATATTGTGGTGGACTTCTTAGAGAAGCATCAGACAAGGGCGTAACATAGGCCCCCACAGCCCTGTGGTGCGGGGAGGCCCCCGAGCTCCAGGGGGCCCCATCAGCTCAGTACCCTAACCTGAGGGCCCCTGAATAAGACCGGAAGGGGGCCCCTCCATGCACCTTGCAGGGGGGCCCCTCAAGTTTCGTTACACCACTGGTCGAAGGCGTAAAATCAGTTCCCATACACTATTGATAACAATTCAGGACAAAACCCAAGAAGACCTGGATAACTGGGCACTCCCAAATAATATGAAAAAGGGATCCCTCCTGTCGACACTTCCTTCAACAAGTTGACTGTCTTTCTACCTATCTTGACCATGGCGTTACAAGACATATAAGACCTGTGGAGTATTTTAAGTTCCACTAATCGAAACACAAATCAAGTTTTGATATGAATGACTATAGTCCTCCAGTTTCCCAGTGTTCCACAAGTCCTTTTTCTTTGCAACTCCTTTTTTTGAGTTCTGTAATATAAGAAGGAAACATTAGGATTTCGAAAACTGAAGGTGAATATCCTTGTAACAGCTTGTTACATATGGAATCAATTCTTTAATATTAGTGTGCCAGAACGCATTTGTCTCTATTATCCAAAACACTATTGAATATTTGTTGAACAGGAACCAGTGATATTTTTCAGAGAACTGTGGTATGAGTGTTTAATATATCTTGTGGATGAGACACACAAAGCAGTAATGCACTTACCACAAAGTCTATTGGAAGAGGGGAGAGTGT
Organism: Lissotriton vulgaris; assembly: GCF_964263255.1. Lineage (NCBI taxonomy): Eukaryota > Metazoa > Chordata > Amphibia > Caudata > Salamandridae > Lissotriton > Lissotriton vulgaris. The sequence continues at coordinate 875,927,895 of NC_141693.1, read as the reverse complement.
TGAAAGGCAGGCAAGTGATAAATGGCACACATGTTTTGATATGGAGATACAACCATGACGTAAATATGCTAGGTTTACAGATATGGACTATATAACTGTTACTGCAGAAAATGTCTTTTGAAGTAATGTCACATTGGAAAATTAACTATAAGCAAACCAAAAAATGGGTAAATGTATCTATAAAAGTGACTCTTTGTTGTATTCTCTCTTAGCTCCTGGAAATGCAAGCAAGTTGTAGAAGCCATTGTCTGTTCCCCCTTTCAAAACTAATTTGGCTCATGTTTTCATGTCGTGTCTAAATAGTTTGTATGTGATTTCTTATAAAATATGAGTGAATGATTATTCAATTCTGAGAAACATACTGTTTAATTTAAATATTTACATTTTTAAGATATGTGTGATTAACTATTTGGTAGAAAGCAATTCTTAGAATGTTTCTTTTTTTATTCAAAATTGCCTCTACGTGCTTTTTCTTATGGGTGAAAATGCAATCACTCTTGAAAAGGTTTGACTAGATCTTTTAGTTCGCTCCACCCCATTTCCTTTACTTCATCTTGTCACTGGGTTATGTTTCACTTTTATTTTTTTTAATTACTGTTTCTTCCCTCCGCCTCCCAAGTTATTTACTTAGTGTTGACAGCTTACGGGCTTGGTCCAATATTCAAACAACCCCAGCTATACCCCCACATTACACTGCCATATTACCACCATGTACCTCTCATGAATTGGAGGTGTGTACATCTGAAGAGCATCACAGTGACTAACCAATCCCATAGTTATGTCTCATTTGAATCTGACAGAGCTGTGTAAGTAAGGTTTAGCTTCATATTGTAAGCATAAAATAAACATATATCAGGTGCATATTCTGCTCACATATATGTATTTTAAATACGCAAGAAACCCACCCTTGCATTATAAGCACCAGTGTCAGATGTTTCATGGGGTGACATAGGCATGCATGCATTTCTTAGGCGTGGAATGAGTTGTTTTTGTTTTCAATACAATGTACATGTGTGGACATTGCTATTTTAGGCCGAATATAAAGCACAACAGCTACTGTCTGTGTGGTATTGTGCGTGCATGCTTGGATTTGTTTAGCATGCATTGTAGATAAGGCAATCTAGCATGTGCATTGAGTTAAAGAGTGATCCCAAATAGTGCCACCAGTCATGTGTGATATTGATAAATCGTTTCTTTGTGATTTAGAATAATCACCTGTTGTATGGGTTTACAATGACGTGATTCATCATACAACACTTTGTGAATTGCAAAAAACGTGAAAAAGAATTGCTTAACGGATTTTTCACTATTAATATCTTCTCAACTCTGTATTTTAGCCCATCAATTACCAAAAGGGATTTGCTGTGGGTCCACAATGTTTGTCTTAAAACTGTTTTTTTCATTTTCAGGAAACTTTTTTCATTTTTAACTGCTCTGGGTAGTTAGTGTTTTTATCACCACACAACATCTCCATCAGTTTATATCTATAGTAATTGAGTTTTCTCAGAAGTTGGTTTCTATTATTTTATATGTGCATTTCCTTACTTTAGTTTAAAAATACTTTTGAAAATGCATACTTTGAAAAACCATATTCGTCATTTGTTTTTCAATACATACGGAAAACCCAGTATGGTCATTTCAAATGATTGTTGCTTATGGAGAATGCAAAGTGAATTGTAGTATACTGTAAATCAATGAATAAGATCTAAGCATCTCTGAACCTGTGTTTTCTTCCTGCCAAGGAATGAGGAGATCCCTAGGGGTGAGGACCTCATTAATCAAGCTATTAAAGTTCCAACGCGGTTTGGGAATCCCTGTATAATTAAATAACATATGTTTGTAACTATATGTAAAGAGCCTTTCACATCTGTTGTTTAAAATGCACAGGGAATCCCAACTTTAACAATGTACCGGAGAGGGATTACTTGAAACAGTGATGTAGGATAAGGTATTGTTGAATGGTGCGGCTTTGTAAGAGCTTTACTATCTCTTTCTGAACAAAATGTGCAATCCCGGTGGCAAAAACATTTCATTTAAGTGCATAGTTTTCTCAAATATATTTTGCAGCAGAGTTAGGGGCATTATATTTAAACAATTGTTCACAACTAGATTTTAATAATTGTGTTATTTTCATCAACCTTTAGTAAAATTAAACAAAATTGTTAAGTGGTAGTGGAGGAAGTCAAGGGAGTGTAGTCACAGCATACAGAATGTACCCATTTTTTTATATATTTTATTGCAGTGCAGTGGCATTTATTTAGCACTTTCATACTCCTTATGAAGCCTACGGCGCTGTGTTTGGTGAATTTTATTGCTGTTTCTGACGCATATTGCTTACCATCCTTGCTCGGTGATTATTCGCCAATTCTCTGCACATTTCTTGCAAATAGTTCAAGAATTTATTTTAATTGTTATGATTGATTGTTGGCATTTATATTGTTACTCACCCTGAAATTCAAATACTAATATTAAAAAAGTTCGATAAAAACACTCACCTTTTTTTCTTAAACCAGAGCTATTTTCATATAAAATATTTTTAAAACTACAGAATTTCAATACTCTAGGTTTTAAAATTTAAATTGTCACACCTTCGCTCCAAAAAAGTGCAGTCCATGGAAACTCTTGACCTAGTGGTGCTCCCAAAACTCCACCACCAATGCATAGTGATGTCTGTCCTCTCTTACGTAGACTGTGATGGCTGTCACAAGATTTCCCTGCCTAGAAACACTAAATGAAGCATGGCAGACACAGGCGGGGAATTCCATCAATAATCCTTGCATACAAGGATAAACCTTTCTGAGTGTCAGGATAACTGACGCCTTTTTACACAGATTCCTAGTTTGGAGATTTGTTTATGTGAAACAAACAAAAATGCAGAGCAGGGCAAAAAAAAAAACATGTTGACAGCTCAGTCTTTCAGTGGCTAAGATCCTCACCAGGAAGGCAATGGTTTCAAAATCAGGTGGGTACTCCTCTACCTGGGAGGAAGAAGCCTTCACTGACCTGGCAGCTTGCCCGATTTCGTAGCAGAATCAAAATAACTTTCAACATCAAAATAATTAGGATACCCAAGGTCCTTTCTGCAATTAGTAATGATAATACTTTCTATAATAAGGGCAATGCATGAAACCATTATTGATATATTCTATCCCAGTCAGGCGGTACCTTGCTTCCTAATTGACGAGCCAAAATAAATATACTGGTTTTTGCTTTAAAAACACAACATTTGATTGAGGCCTTCTTTTAGTTTATTCTGCATTTCTACCTTGAATCACTGAGAACCCATTCTTCCTCCACTTTACTGCCTCCCAGCAATCTTTGACTTCAATGTCTAATGTTAGTGAAGGTGCAGAGCAATAATCTGATCCAACCCCGTCTGTAATAGGATTGCGCTCCAGCCCTTAAAAACTGTCACAAACTCCCAGTGCATTAATTGGCCACATATGCAAGCTGTCACCAGTAATCTAGTAAGCTCCTGAGCCTCACATATGAAGGCACTGTTTAGTGTTTTCATTTTCTTGACTTTAAACGTTCCCATTTGGAATTTGATGTGTGTCCCACATTGCATTACAATCCTTTAATTCTCTGCTTGATAGACTCTACCATATTTTTTGTAAATTGGATTCTATGTTCCAAAGGGAGCATAAGGAGGTTGATCAGATGTGAGGATTTGGAGTAAATTTGTTGCCACCTGTTTTTGTGAGCGGTCACTTGCTAGGTGGGTCAAAGCATAGCCAGTACTATTTAAGGCAGCCCTGCTGGACCAACATTTTGACACTCAGAAGTTAGACTCCTTTAGTCCCTACCACCAGTTTGACATCCTTGGGAGAGATAGGATTTTAAATTTCAACAGGTGTAGCTGGAATATTGTAAATGTAAAAGTCTTCCCAATGTGCTCTTAAAGTATATGATGTGATTCATTGTCTAGACCCAAACATATTGGCAATTTGTTCAAATACAAGATATTCCAAACAGTTTTATCTAATATAGCCATCTTAGTATTTTTGGGCGATTGTTTCCACTTATAAGAAGCAGGCATTTTTTCATAGGACTTTGATGGAGCAAAATCATGCCATTCATTCTTCAAACTGCTTAAAGGGTGAAGTGAATGAGGAAAACCAGTATGATAGGGTAGCTCTTAATGCCATGTCTAGGCAAACATATTCAATAGTTTTTCATGTTCTGCAGTATAAAAGGTCTCTGTGAGATCACATAATACTTGTATGTGTCATGTTCATTTACGCTACGCAACATTTGCTGAACGTTTGATGCTGTTCTCTTTTCTCGAAAAGATGTCTTAAGAGAGTAAACCACTGATAGGAGTATGGAGGGTAATTGGTGTATGATGACGACAAAGTATGTGATTTTACATCCATTGATTTCCTTATTCTCCCAGTCCATATGTGTAGATTGCTGGGTTGAAGCCTTCATGATGATCTTTGTCTTTAATGGGGTGCACATGTGTTAGAAGTGGGATTTCGGGTTTGCAGAGGTATGCACCCTGTTTAACCAAGAACCACCACTCTACTCAAGATAAGCTATATACATACTAAAAGATAGCCTGTTCTCACCTGCTGGTACCTTGGCACAGAGCAGTCAGGATTATCTAAAGAGGCAATGTGTGATGTATATGTGCAAAACACAATGACACAATGAATACACCACAAAATTACTCCTCACAGGTATAGAAAACTAGATTATATTTTATAAGTAAAACAAGAACAAAATGACAAGAATCCAATAAGGAGAACCAGAGTTATGACTTTTTAAAGATTAAATCAAAATATAGTGCTTAGTCATAAAGCGCCAACCAGGGACATCTGGTTGTACTATACCGGGAAAATCTAAACTTCAGGCTGACTGCGATGGAGGGCAGGCAGGCTAAAGGACTCTCATAGGTCCTGCTGAAAAAGTACCTTGGATGGAGGAAGCATCAATGGCGAGGACCGGATGCAAGGAGCACAGGAGGCAATGCATAGTCATCGATCCCGTGGAGGCAGATGATGCGTTGTTCTGATCCGCACAGCCAGTGAAGCCTCGTCAATTAACCCCTTTGCGATGCATGCAATGCGTCATCGTAGGGCTGTGCAGTTAGTCATTGTCGAGCTGTGTAGTCTATTGAAGCGATGTCAGGCAGCATAGTCGTTGATGCGTGGATTCTGCTGGGTCAGTACAGAAACAAGCCCTTCCAAGGGCCCAGGACTGAAGTGACACCACTTGGCAAGCCGGGACTCTCATATGGCAGAGTCCAGGTGCTGTTGCAGGGTTTGCAGGATGTTTTTGATGGTCCTGAGAGTTCAGAACAGGGGGCAAATCAGTAAGCCTTTGGAGTCACTCTGGGTTCAAGTGAGATTGGTCAAGTCCTTTTCTTCTGCAGGTCAGAGGGTAGCAAGCAGCTGGCAACAGGCAGGATATCAGAGCAGAAAAACAGTTCTTCCAGAGCAGCTGTCCAGCTAAGTGGCAATCCTTGTAGCAGCACAGCAGTTTTTCTTCAGGACAGGGTTCTTAACAGCTCCAATAGTATATTGTCTTGGAAGGATTAGAGGCCTAGTACTTATACCCAGTTGTGCCATTGAAGTGGGGGTGACTTCAAAGAAGGGTCCTTGACGTGAGCACAAGCCCTTCCTTCCCAACCCTGGCTCCAGACTAACAGTAGGGGGTAATCAGATCTTTGTGTGGGAAACAGGACACTGTCTATTCAGGTGTAAGTGTCAGCTCCCCGGTTTCATCCTGCCCAGAAAGAGCTATCAGAATGCAGATGGGTACTCCATCACACCTACCCTTCCTGTGTTTGTGACTGTACAGTGGGAATGCACAAAGTGTATTGGATACAGACTGCATGCACACACAGCAGTAGGAGCAGAGAAATGCCCACTTTCTAAAAGTGTGGTATTACTAAAATAATAATGTCAACTGCAACTTTACCAGCACAGAGGATTTATCATTACCATTCCAAAGATATAAGACTTGATGCAACTGCTCCATTCTGATTAGGAATTACAGCTTAAAAGTGTTTTGAGAAATGCGGTCATTAGCCTATGAGAGGAGTAGGCCTCACAGTAGTGAAAAACGAATTTAACTGTTTGTCGCGACCAGGACATGTAAAACGTAAAGGTACATGTCCTACCTTTAATTTATTCATCACCCTGCCCATAGGGGTGGCTTATGTGTAATAAAAGGAGAGTTAAAGACTTGGCAAATGGTTTTAAATGCCAAGTCGAATTGGCAGTAAACTGCTCACACAGGCCCTGCAAAGGCAGACCTGAGACTGGTTTGGAAGGCTACTTGTATGGGTGACGCAATCGGTGCTGCAGGCCAGCTAGTAGCATTTAATTTACAGGCCCAGGGTGTATGGTATGCCACTTTACAAGGGACCTATAAGTAAACTAAATATGCCAATAGTGTATACAGCAATGCTACTGTGTTTGGGGAAAAGTATGTTTACTTTAGCATTGGTCAGCAGTAGTAACGTGCTCAGAGTCCTAATCGAACAAATAGGTCAGAAAAAGAGGAAGGTAAAATGTTTGAGGTGACCCTTCAGAGAGTCCATTTTCCAACAACACATGAGGTACCTAGGTCTTTTTTTTATCATTTCATAGTGAGTTTTGGAATCTACTGCTGGAAGGCAAGGTGTTATCCATTGAAAAACATTTTCACAGGAAAAAATATGTTTTGGGGTCAGTGTGTATCTTCACTACATTATTTGCCTCAGTGCCCGTATTTATTTGTCCAAATTGATGCACTTGTGGAGAAAATGTTGATCACTCTGTGGTGTATGTTACTTTCATAGGGTTTTGTTTTATATTTTCCAGTGACTAGCTCTTGCAATCCCTTGTTTATGAGTAGTTTACTTCAGCCTGTTATTGTTGTGCTCAACATGTACCTTTGCCCATGTTCTTGTTTCTTACCTGGCAATGTTTGGTAAAAGGATTGACAGTTTTAAAATTATTTAGAATTAAAATTTATGGAATAAAAATAAATAAATGCTTAAGCGGACTTTAAAGCTCTCCTTAAATTATAAATATGTATCTGACTAAATGTTTTATTATTAATTGTGAAGTTTTAAAATATATGTTGTGCTTTTATGAGTATGCAACTCGAATAAAGCTTTCCTACCTCTCCTTAAATTATGGAAAATAAAATGTTTTTGTGATTTTCAAGGGGCTCTCAGAGTGTAGTCCATAATACGACCTTGGTATCATGTTGAATGCACTGATGTTTTTAGAAAAATTCCGTATTTTGTAACAAAGAAAACTATTTTTTATCTTATTGAACAGATTATGGAAGAAACCAATACACAGATTGCTTGGCCATCAAAACTGAAAATAGGAGCAAAGTCAAAAAAAGGTAGGGATTGTGTTCTCATTTTTAAGTAAATATGCTATGCCATAGATTGGTTGCTTAGGACTTAGCAACGATGAAGCTCTGAAAACAAACGGACACATAAAATATCCCAACGAAGGCATGACTAAACACAGCTATTTTTGATTCCTGGTATTAGGAAGAAACTTAAGTCAAACTTCTACAAAATAACCCACAAACATTAAAGACATTAGTAAATTAACATGTTTTGAAGTAGGACATGCCATGAAGTGATTGCTAAGGACGAAATGACAGTCACTGGAAAAAGGGGGCTGTAGAGTGTACGATAAAAACAAATGAAATTGCTCTTTAGCCTACAGACATGCTTATAATATAAGCATGTTTATGATACGAAAAGGACAATCGGTTTAACCCCTTGCGTGCTGCTGTCGGCCGACGGGAGCACTACCTCGCTAGTGCTGCTGTCGGCCAACGGCCGATGTGGCCCCGCCCATTTTGCGGAAGGGCCGCACTACCGCGAAATCGCGGCCGCTGCAAAGGGGTTAAAGCCTTCCTTACATAAGATATAATTCCTATTTTTACTGAAACTTCTGATGCTGTATAAAAAGTGCATAATGTAATAACACACAATTGTTTATGAATAGAATGTAACTCTGTTTCTAAAGACATGTGACACAAATCTCAATTGATAATAATTTATATGTATAAGAGATACATTATTACACCATCGACCAGTGTACAAAGGAAGTTCGATGACAATAGTAAGTACATCACAAAATAAGGATAGGAATCTATTGTGTCAGAATGTACAACATAACTGTAGAATGATCATGCCGTACGGATGCTGTAAAATGAATGGAAGTAGATATTTCTATACATAATCCTGTTTTGATTGTTTCAGATCCAGAGAGTAGATCAAAACCATGGTCTGTTTATTTTTTATTTTTGATGTAGTAGTATATTATCTCCTACTTTGAATGTCACGATTTCAAAAGTAAGAAAAACAATGCAGCAATATTTAATAGATGGACTCAAGAAGATCTTGCAGTCAAATTAAGGATTAGCAAGTCACAGTCGCAGGATATTGTGAGTCCCATGACTGAAAAGAGAGACAAAGTCAAAGGGGGAGTCATTTTATAAAGACGCAAAACTTATCTAACTTGTTATAACCTTTTACAGCTAACAAGATGGTTCAGTGAGTGAACCGCACTGAGCTACAGGCCATATATGTGAATCCGGGAAAATGAGTCTCAGCATTCCATTTTTCCTTAACCCTTAGATTGAGTCCCATTATTATTGAGTAAACGATGTGAGGTAATGAAAATGAAATCTGTCAAGATGCATGTATGCGCTATGAGATATTTGTGTGTAGACATGACAGGTAGATATCAGGTTTAGTGGTTTAGTGTGTTGTGAATGTTCTGGATAGAGGTTCCTATGGTTTAAGTAGCCCTCAGTATCTCCCAGTTATATACTACATCCTTGTTATCTGTCCTAGGAATGTGAACCTGTTATCCCTTTTTTTCAATGAGCTACCTTTGGCATCACTTATGGGGTTGCCAGAGGTGACACTTACAATTCCTTTATCATAGCTGGGAAACTCTAAGATCCTCAGAAGCTTGGTTTGCAACTGAGCTGTCTCTTCAGTCTAAGGAGTAATGGTACTGAGATCTTTTCTGGTGCACATTCCATGCCCAGAAGGAAGAATGAAACTATTGGCAAGACTTATGTGATGCATTACATAGCCGCAGGTTCATGGGTTGGAGTTCGGTGCAGGGATGACAGCAATGACCCCTGTGTAACCTCTTGTGGCACTTATGCATGACCTTTGTCTGCTTGTGTAAGATTGTACAGACAACTTATGTCTCAAACTTGTAGTACCTATGTGTATCCGTTTCGTCGGATTTCCTAAGGCATGGCCAGAATTCTCCGACCCCTGTTTACGAGGGGTTAGAATAAAAAAAATGGAGTGAAGTTTACCACATCCAGTAACCACCCAGTGCGATGCAGTCTACACCCTTCATTAAATTTCGCAAATAAAATCTGCTGGAATTTAAAAGTGGAAAAGTGTGGCGCTTACTGTGACCTACGGATTTTGGTGAGGTAAGCAACAACCCCACGCTATTGGCCAGCTTCTATGGCCCACAAGAGTCCGATTTTATTACAAGCTTCAACCGCAGCTGCCCACAAGAGCACTTGTAATCAGGTGTCACATTTGTCAGGCGATGGCGGTGTACAGCTAAACTAATAATGTGGACGATTTCTTGTAAATATACGGTAGTCTTCCAGATTTTTCCTAGAATCTGTTTTTGGTAAACATGAAAATCTACGTTGAGAATGTAAAGTCTGCATAGTGCACACACCATAAGGGAATTATAAGGAAGCAAAATGTAACAGGTTTGTATTAAGATCCAGTAAAGGTGGATGTTGGAAATTGCTGACCAATGGAGTGAAGGCTCCATCCTGGCTTTCTTTGGCACGCTATAAAAATGTAATTAAAGTCAGATTTAATGCAGCCTATGAGGGATAACAGCGCCCTAAGTACGTGTTTCTTATAAGACTCGTAATAGCTTTGTCAGTCACCATACACAATAAAAATGAACATTTGAGGCCTGTAGGAAAATGCTTGCTCAACAGGTTTCAAAATTGGTAGTTTTGTGATTTAGTGTTGCTACATTGTTCGAAATGTCTATGTTGGCAATCAGTTAGCTCCAGGAAAAGAGAGGTTTTATGTAACGGCTCTCTAATATTGCGTGCCAATGTTTAAATGTTTCGTGTCCAGGCACCTCATAATTCAAGCATGGTGCCCCCAGACAATTACATCAGTTCTGGTGCGCAAGAACACAAACTCACCCACGGTCGCCCTTTGGAAGCTAGTTAGCGAACGTCAGCCCTAAAAAACACCTTTTTATTCTCCACATGGGGGAACGAGAATCCACCTTCAAATTAGACCTGAACTGAAAAACATACTACATGGCCCGGGTTTGTGAGCCGTGCAGTGTGTGTTTCACTGCGAACAGAGTCAATTATTTTCTTTATTTTTATTTTTATACCATTTTGCAAGTGTCTTCATTTTAGTTACTTTGACGATGTACTTTCGAGTCTAAAACACATTATGCATATGACTGTTTCTTGTTTATCTAGTATATTGTTATGAAATTGTGTCGGATTATCGGACATTACTCTTTTATTTGGGAACACCTGGTGTTATTGGAAAATCAGGGCACCATAGCATATGTGGTCATTTTATAATCTAGCATTATAAGTGCACATCATTTGCACTACCTCAGCTGACTACATGACATTAAAGTGTCAAATTCACATTCAAGTTTGTATAGTGTGCACCTGCTGATTGAGATGTAAAGTACAAGTAAACTTGAGGTTCACCCTCAACGCCCATCCATATAAAGTATTAGTAGACAAAATTGATTATCAGCTCCGAATAGTTTGCTCTTATTTAATTATGGTTTCTTTTTTTCTGGAAATGGTGATGTATCCAATACGGTCTTGAAGCCCAAGTGACAGCGTCAAAAACTATGACAACCGTAATAATAGGAATTATTGCTCATGGGCAAGTTAATCAGTGGGCTTTATTTTGAAAACGCTTTGGCCTCCTCATTGGCCGGATCCATAGTGGAAAAGACTGACAGTTAACCATAAAACAGCCTAAAGAAAAAATTGGTAAACAATCCTACAACTTCCAAATAGAAGCAAGACTATAACAGACTATTCAAGAAATTAACATTCGTAGTATAAGTCATCTAAGGTCAGAGTACATTTTTAAGAAGGGCCCGGCATCAAAATGCCCTCCTGCTGAGTGATATCACACTGTAACAATAACTAGCATTAGAAATCAGCTGGGCTCAGATATGAAAAGGTCGAAGCCCCTGGAGAGAATTGATTCAGTGGAAGCCAGTGCTGGTCAAGGAGGATTGGAGGCTTCTACTTTAAGTACAAACTATACTTCCGCATTCAAGAAACCATGCCTCGCTTAACTGGAGTAATTATTTGAGTCCAACTCGTGCTCTGCATGTAGGGTAACATTGTAGTTTGCTGGTCTGCCTCAATAAATATATTGCTGAATCAAGTACAGGATCCATTCTGAGACTGTTATGATCTTCTTGGCAATGGTAAATAATGTATTTTTGCCACAGTGATAGACTGATATCACAGGCAAAATTCCAACAAAGAAACCTCAACAAAGAAAATCATTGTACATATTGAAAAATGCTTTTGGCACCAAATAAACTTGCTGTGGCCCGCAAATGCTAACCTACATTGGAAAAAGCCTGCAAATGCTAACCTACAATGGAAAAAGTCACAAGAAATGAAAGAAAGATGGGACAGTGTGAATAAAAAAACAAACACTCTAACGTAGAAAAGAAACCAAATGGCAAAGGGGAAGAGAGGAGTAGGGTGCTTTGGGTTCGACCCTTTCAAGATAGATGGTAGATGTGAAAATAAGAATATGTTCATCAACCAGATGAATCTAGAGTGGGTTAATAGGACTACTAGGTTACACATCCTTTGTCGAAGGTTAAGTCCATCACCTTAACCAAGGTAGGATCTCAAAGAGTGCTTCGCCTAAATTCAACTTCACATAGTGGAGAAGTGTGGCTCAATGGTTAGAGCGGCAGACCTTGATGCAGAGCGCTGGCCAGAGACCAGGGTTCGATTCCTGCCTCGGCGGGATCGGGCTTAAATTCCTCTGACCGGATATTCTCGCCTCAGTGCCGAATCTAAGCATGGGTCCCACGCTGCAACTCTGGGCAATAGCTTGCTTAGTCTCCACAACGGCCCCCGATACACAAGGGATGCCTGGTTTCACCATGGGATGCCCAGGAGTGGACACCTCACAAGGAAAAGCCAGGAGGGGTTCCCTTGTGGTAGGAGTAAAAGCGCCGAGATGCTTACGGGTTACTGTTCGCGCTATACAAATACAACACATTTACATTTACATAGTAGATGCGTGTGTTTTTTTTAATCTTATGTGTATTTGTTCTGTATAAGACTACCATGCACATGAAACTGCAAAGGTTAGAGACTTAAAGAATCAAAATAAACTGTCAAAAAACTGTCTGCCAATGTCCATGCTCAGATTGCAATATTTTTTTTCCATCTATGGGGATACAGTGGCATATGAGATCAACATATGAAAGCCATTCTACAACTTGACTAGATGTTGCCCACAGAATGAAAGCCAAACCAAGCCAAATTTAGTTTAGTCTGCTGTAGTTCCCAGATTACGTTTTTGGGAAGACCCACACCTTATGTCTGATTGATGGGTGGCAGGAAAGGTCTCTCACAATTGATGCTGCTTTTACACAGGAATATGCCAGATGGGAAAGTGAAGTCGCAGCACATTCTGCCTAGTCTGTATAGATAGGTTATTTTTGAGTTGTCGAGACTACCACGTGTCAAAGTAGAGAGGCAAAGTCTATTTTGATTGTACACAATCTGAAGAATACATAGGTAGATGGCAAACACTTACTTTCCAGGATGCTTGTTAAATTGAGCTGAATAAGGAGAAAAGGCATAACCTGCTCTGATGGAGTCTGTTTTGTTGTTACCAGCAGGCAGGAAAAGAGTTGGGCCTTTATTCTTGAATTTTAGTGTTTCATTCTCAATCCTTTTTGGTCGGTCCCTAAAAGGAAACTGTTGTTACTTTTCTCAGCTTTGCACACTCAACCACTTGCTTCAAAGTCCTTCGTAGTAGAGGGTACAGGGTGAACACACAGATAAAGGCACTCACCCTTTCAATATGGTCTCTGTATGATAGAGCTCCCTTCCCCAGCTACCCTGCATGATGTAAAGTTACAAACTCTGAAAATAATTTTGATTTTTCGGATACTTCAAAAATATAACATATCAGAGGAGCTCTGTGTGGGTTCCCTCCATGAGCTGAATCACCCTTCCGGCGCTCAAATACCACAGACGCACTTTTGGGGGAATGGTCTATATCTGGCCGCCGCTGTATGGAACATCCATTGCTCCCTTACCAGCAACATTATTAGCTCCTGTTTTGGAACTCTGATGAGGCAGACCTCTCAGCCAAAGATGGTTCTCCTGCTTTTCTTAAAGACTGCTGTAGGTCAGGACGGCAGTATGTAGCTGATTTAGTGTTTTGACCGCTTGACTACTAAATTTATAATGTGCATTTCATCATCTCTGAGCAGTTAAAGGGTAACTTCTGCAGTGTTTTTAACTAAGCACGAGTTTACCATGGTACTTAAATTTTACAATGCGCTGATTATGTTTGTTTGTTCATATCAGCACTGACTTTTCCAAAAAGGCTGGCGGTGGAGTTGGGAGAGTCAGTGATAGGAGACTTCATTCTGTAATTACTGGTCAAGTGCAGCACAGATCCAGAATATAAGGGAGAGAAGTAGGAGACATCCAACAGAATATCTCAATCCAGATTAGAGTTCATTTGGATTGATTTTAATCATCGTGCAAACTTCATAGCGTTTTCATAATTTGTAAAAATTAAAACAAATTTTCGAAATAATGAGGATACGCATTACAGATATACAAGTCTAGCCAGCATGCGTTACATGAATATCCAGTCATCTTTCAGAAGTAGTATTCCACTGCAGTATCTTACTCTTTTAAGCATCTGCACTTAATACAGATATTCGCGAAGGCCCACCATTGTTTTTACAGAGCATAGTGGTGACACACTCCGACAGGCATCATCTCATTACTGGGAGCCTCCCTCCAAAGGGTGTCCAGTTTTTCTACATGTTTTATAACTTGCAAGAGTTGTACACAAGCTGTGTTATAGCCTTCAAGAAGAGGAGCAGGATTGTGCCAATGGGATCTATGTAAAAACATGTACAGCATCTTCAGAACTAACATTATTAGAGCGCGAGGGCAGCACCAACATTCTCGGAAAGAGCATCCTGCCTGTCGCCCCTGAAGTATGGGGTAAGTTGCAGTGATCTGACAAAGCACATCCATTGCTTAATGAACACTCCTGAAAACCCCACTCCACTTTGAGAGCAATGTGGGATTCTGAATGCGTATTGTTTAAAGTCGCATAAGTCTTTACAGTGATAATTGCCCTACAGATTCTTTCTGTAGGTTACTGCTGACACCATACCTACAGGGTCGAAGGACTAAATGACCTTCCATTCAGCCTTTTTTAACTTTTCTCTTTTCTTTCTGGGGAAAATACCTCTAACAACTAGCCCTGGGCAATAAGGACACATAGATCATTTTACCAAGTGCAAAACAATGTTAGTTAGCATCATTGATGTTAGCTGACTACATAACTGCAACTCCCATGCCTAATCATGAACAATGTAATATGTTGAAAGACTGCAAGGAACTCCTAATTCTCAAGATTGTACAGGAGTAAAAAAAAAAACAAAGTAAAATCTCCTGTACCCTCGAACATTTTCGCTGCCTCCCTCTGGAAGCCAGATTACTTTTTAAGGTTGGAGGAAGAATACAAAAAAAATGTTTTCTGGTAAAGATAAAACCGTATCTGGATAACAACATCCCTTAGTCACCCACATTTAACTTTATTACTGACCCATGAAGCTACCTATCCTCCAAAATGTGTTTATTATTATCCAATTTCTTCGACAATCCCTGGGCATCTGATTATGAACATAACAAAATATTTTCCGGGGAGACAGCAGCCCAGAGTGTAGGTATAAGGCGGGGAGTCGCGTGTGCTCAAATAGACACCGCGTGAAGGGATCCCGTGCTGTCTTTACCCAAGGGGAGAGTTTTTTGCCCTCACCAAGTTTTTTTTGCGTTCCTGCGAATCGCAGTGAGCAACCATGGATATCAACCGTGAGTCACACTATATTGATTATCCTTAAAATAATTTTTCACACTTAGAGCCTCTCGGGCAGGTGCGCCTTAGCGCGCACAACACCGGAGGACTTTATGTGGGTCCTGAGGAATGCTGAGCGAATTTGCAGTCCAAACAGCAGAAACATGTTGACCATTTATTTGTTTTTAAGGACCCAGGTTTCGTAATATAAAACCTTGGCAGTCCTTCCACCTTGTTTTTAATCCAATACGGGTTGGCCGATATTAAAGAATTTTGTAAAGGCTACAACCTCGTATTTTTTTAAAATTGCACACACAGTTATATTCACAGCTTAATTTGGGCACTGTTGCACTCACCACATCCCGCTCCGCTGTAAATCAGGCGTTGTAGCACACTGGGGGGGTATTCGGCCACCCCAGCGGGGACCCAATGATGAAGCATGTCACCAACTAGTGGTGAGTGAGGGTCCTTTTCAAAAAGGGTAGTTTTTCCCTTTCCTTCTGATACTCACGTGGGGTACAGGCTCCCTTTGGAGGTATCCTCCCTCAGAGGGCTGCTCTGTTCCTGAAGGGGGAGAGTAAGATACAAGAAATCTACATGCACATGTGTGCGATTGTTGATATACACACATACATGTATAAATGTAGTTAAAAAAACACCAGAAATATTGTTGTTCATTTTTATTTGTTTTTTCACTTTAGTCACTCCTATGTTGCTGTTCATAACAAAATATCATACATAAGTAAATATTATACAGTCCTCTAAACATATTGCTTTTCAATCCAGTCCACAAGTGCTACATTCCTCGGGTATCCACCAGCTCAAGTGCCTAGAAGTTTATTAAATTTGCCGTGTGCTCTATAACAGCATCCCTAATCAAAAATAGATTTGCCCTGTGCGATGCTTGGGAGGAATGGTGGGCATGAAGCAATGTGTGCAGATGGTGAGAAGTAAGGAAAGAAAGTACATTTGCTAATTAAACCTTTATTCAATGTTGAAGCTTTCCCTGGCTGACTTTAAATGTTGTATGTTGTTTCAATGCTGGCTCTCACTGTTATTGAAACAAAGCCAAAACAACCTGACCAGAAGCTTAATCCCCTTTATCATTTCAGATTTTGTTATTGCTCTGAAAAGGTGGACATCATCATTATAAGTGCCTTTGCAATTATAAGACCAGGTCCCAACATTAAAAAAACTATTGCCCTTAATCACAAAGCATAGTATCTTCTGTTTATGTTTTGTGTTCTATCTCTGCATTCAAATCACGACTAGCAGAAATAAATGAGGAAATGAATGTTCACAAGGACTTCCTCACAAAACAAAAGATTACAAAACTCAAGAAAGATATAAAACGCTTTGACCAAGAGAAGATCTTTCCATACACCAAAGACGACTATGTCTTTCAGAACTATGAGATGACATCCGATGAAGGCAGCAGCAACCATTTCCATCCCATCAGTTTCAACCACCAATCTACCCTGGCCAGTGGATGGGCCCCCACCCAACGTGGAATATACCACCAGGATATCCCCTTCAGAACACCTCAATACCAATAATTTCCAAACCTCCCTTTTTTCAACAGAGGGAGGGTCAGAGGAAAAGGCAAAAGAAGAGGAAGACCCAAGAACGTTCATTGGCAAGACCTGGAACCAATGACCCTAAGGAGCAAGAAATCAAAACACTAGTAGTGAACCTGTCTTCCAGACCGTTGGCCGAGGGTGAATCCAGGATCTTGGAGAAGGGTTTGGGTTTGGTCCCGACTCCCACGGAGGATTCCTTTAGACTTAATCAAGAACTACACCAGTTTTTCCGCAAGGTGAGATTGAGGGCCTAATTCCAAGACAAACCAGAGACCCCGATTACAGGGACCAGTCTCAAGAAGAAATCGAAGTTTACACCTACGGCTGCCATGACACCCAACGAGGTACTCCCCTTTGAGCAGGCCATCCTGAAGGATGTCAAGAATACCACCAGCAAGGACCCTTTGGACAACATGTCCAGAGAAGAAAGGAAACTATTGGAAACCATCACGAAGGATCAAACCATACTTCTGAAACCAGCCGAAGAAGGCAGTGCCATCGTTATTCAGGACGTGGGCACATACGATGCAGAATGTCTCCGCCAACTGTCAGATACCAAGTACTACCGTGCACGTCCGAAAGCCTTTGTTTTTATTGACTGCCTGGGTCTCACCATTAAAACAGTCTTTGGGACACCCAGGACAGTATTTTAAACCTCACGCAGAGTACGCTCACAGCACCCTCACAAACCAAAAAAACCCGCTCTGCATTAATCTGGCTTCAAAGCACACCTGAGGCACACTCGGTACCTGAGGTGGGGCCCGATGATGAAGCATGCCACCAACTAGTTTGGTGGGTGAGGGCCTTCATAAAACCTAATGGTTTTCCTCCACCGGCAGACATACAAACAATTTAAACCAGAGCTAGTTCTCATCGATTGCTAAGATACCAAGTACTACCAGCCCATAGATGAAGACCCCACAGTTTGTCTTACCAGCAGCATTAGGAGCCTAGTGTCTGAGACAGAGGCTGAAGGAGGGATTTCCACCCTAGAAGCAGCTTTTCTGACCAATGATGACCCGCAAACCCCTTATTTCTACACATTACCTAAAATCCATAATGGGACCACTCCACCACCAGGATGACCCATTGTGTCCGGCATCGACTCACTATTGGAACCACTGAGCAAGTTCTTTGATTTCTTCCTCTGCCCTTTATTCACTAAGACATCAACATACCTCAGGGACACCACAGAGGTCCTTAATCTCATTGACAATTTTCCGGAACCAGAATCCACCAACTTCTTAGTGACTTTGGACATAGAGGTACTTTATACGAACATCCCCAAGACTCCACACCGGAAGTCTTAAAAATTGTCCTAAGAAAGTGTTGATCCATGGCTCTACGAGACACCTGTATCGTTCATTTGTGACTGTGCCTCCACAGCCCTAAAAGAAATCTTCTTTGCTTTCCAAAACAGTTGTACCATCAAATACAAGTGTAGCAGGGTTTCCGTTCTCCCACAGAACTGTGCATAGAGATCTAGAACCTTAGTGAGTTAGGATGATCCAAAAACTCATCTCAGTGTCAGAAATCTCGTTACCTAGCTAGCTACAGTGTCTCATGGATCATTATGGAATGATACATGTATTAGACAAACCAGAACATGATCTTTAGAATACCTCAGGAGTCGTGGAACACATGAACACTCTTTCGTTATATAATCATTTCAAACCAAAACTGAGAGTAAAAGAACACAAGTGCAAGTTTGAAATATTTATTATTCAATGCAAAGTTCCCAAACGCAGTATCTTGTATAATACCAAAATGCAGATTATAAAAACCATAGTCAGCAGCATAGTCACTAATCCATAGTAAGCAAAAGGTGCTAGCATGATATAATGCAAAACCTATAGAAATCTATAGCACCTATATTTCGCGCACCCTATCTAGCATATTATTTTATATCTAAGAAGGTCTCATTAGGGCTTTAGCAGGGCGGCCCCATACCTCTCAATGTCAGTAGGAGCAGTTCACATCAGCAGCTACCAGCTCTCTTCCTGCGCAGCACCAAGTGTCTGTGTTCATTCCGTGTAACTCTATCTTAAACCCGCGTAGAGCCCAAAATGTTGGCATCAACATTATTTGTGTTATGTCTAATGTCTAATGTGGTGCGAGGATCAGACCTCCTAGCAACCTTGTGTTAGGTTAATCTTAGAGTGTGCAGCTCTCAGTGTGCAGACAGTTGTACCAAGTGTACCAGGCAAAGCTGATAGCATAGAAATAACATATTATTCTCAAATAAAGCAACTCGCCGCTTCTAGGGTGAAAGCTACAACAACAAGTACGTGTCGTGTGCAAAACTGAAGCCGAAGGCAAAACGGCTGTTTAAACATGTAATACACTCATGCTAACTTAACGCAATATATGTAATGAAGTATCCATATGACACCCCCCCATTGGTCCGAGCACCGCCAATCATAAGGGAAAAGGCAATACTAAATCAGATACAAAAATTGAAAGCAAAATTCAATAATTTTGAGCAAAATTAAGCTAAAATATCTATGAATGAATATGTATGAATGAATATGTATAAATGCCTACAGTGGCCTCAATTCTAAATAAAAAAAACCACAAAAAAACCCTTGAATCAAAAGTCATCCGCCAGGTCTCAAAATTACGAAATGTAGAACCAGGTCTCATCCTTTCAAATGTTTGTAACAGAAAAACCAAGGCACTTATCCGATATCCAAAGTCATGTGCCACCTAGACGTTATCTCCAGCGACATCACGTGAGTGAACTTTCCATCAGCTGAACATAGTCCATCTCTCCAATTCAGCGAGGGGAAAGTCATATTTCACCACAAAGCATTCCTCCCAGGCATCTCACGATTGGAAAGTATATGCAAAGAACGTTACAGCAGTTTTACCGCCGACCTCCATGTAGACTCCGAGACCACGTCTGCGCAGATGGATGCAGGATAAAGAACGGGGTTATCAATCAAATTGAAACAAGTAATATCTTTACTCCCGATCTGGAGAATGGCGGCACATCTCTAGCTAAACAAAGGAATGATCTCCCCATCTGTGCTAATATCAAGACACCGTAACTGTTGAGACCACATCGTATCGATTGATTTTGTACCGCAGAGGACATCATCACCCACTAAAAGTTCTTAATTGACTCCCTGGAGAACAGATAACCGTCTCTGAACAGGTTGGAGTAATTGAATCCTGTCTAGCAATGTGAATTGGTGTCTCTTAACAAGTATCCGGTCCTAATAAAACTAGCAACTGAACACACAAGGAACTCATATCGGCCTACATTTTCCTGTCCCCTGATATCTTTGACCCACAAGAGAAAAAAAGGTCCTGAGGAAGGTGGTTCATCCACCGAAACGCGCGTCGACCGACCATGTGCGGGGGTCTCAAGTTCTTCTGGGACCCTAGAATTTGACAACTTAAGAACTTGTCAATCAATACGTAGTTTCTCCCTTTTTTCCCCTTTTGGTAGTGTGGTTGTGGTATGCATGTGTGTATGTTTGAAAATTGAGTAGAGTACTGAAATATCAGGGGGCCTTCTTAAAAATTAATTATTTATTATAAATTGTGTATAAAAAATCTTTTTCTACTATTGGTGTGTTACTAATAATGTGTGTTCCAAAAAGTAAAAACATTCGGGTTTGAAAAATGTATTTATGATGAATCATGTATTTTGTATATGACAAACTGAAATGGGAAAAAAAACTTAACTAAATGAAAATAAAAATTATGACGAAGTAAACATGGTTATATTATTCTGTCACCTTTCTTAAATTATCTGATGTATACTGCCCATAGATACGTATGACCACTGAAGGAACAACTTCCTAGAACAAATATGCAAAGAACGTTGCAACAGCCTCCAGTATGAAATCACTGCCATCATCCGAAAATAGTTCAGCCATCCAATTTAGCAATGGGAAAGAACATACGTGCTCCTCCAGCATCGGATCCTCCTGCAACGTCAGAGGACAACTCGGTGGGTTCACCAGATCGCTGTGTGTCAGAAATGCATTCGCCGCTGCAGAGATCTCCCATTGTCCCAGAACTCCATTTATCGCTGCCAAGGCCATAAGTCTCTCGCCAGAACAGATCAGCTCGTGAGCCACAATGGGACGCATTAGCTGATCAAAATCGACGTCAGGAGCAGTCCTCAAGCATAGGCATAAATCAATGGCCCAATCAAACTCGCAGCTCAGGCAGTGAAACACAGGTTGGACACACGTGAAGTCGGTGAACCGAAATGACAATCTATAGGCCGTGCTTAATGCTGCAAGCGGCAATGTTCCATAGTAATTGAGCATCCGATTACGGCACAGTGTCAGGAGGCGTTGAACGGCGTCTTGCGCAGGATGGGCATCCATGTTTTATGAAGAAAAACACCAACAGAAAGCCTGCGGCTACAGCCAGCAATACAGGTATTCCACCAAACAAACTCGAAAAAATAGTGTGGAAAAACGTGGGAATGAGACCAAAAACTTTTTCAAATGTAGTCACGAGGCCACTGCTTACTAATTTAAAAAAATGTGCCAGCCCAGTCGTTGAAGAAGCATTAAAAATCTGGTGTACCAGCTCGCAGAAATGAAATGGCAAATCAGTGTTTAAAAGCGCCTGCACCTCTGTGCGGGTGTTAGCTATGTGAAGGACATAAGTTTCCCGGGCCGAACTCAGGGTCACTTGTTTTTGAGACAAAAGAGCCCTTATTCTGCTTAAACCATTGAATTTCGCTTCCAAGGTTGGGATCCGTGGCCAGATGGAGACATCTGAAGAGCCATGCGTGGGTGGGTATAGGACGTTCTTGCAGCACACTACACGCTCTGATACAGTAACTATATAAGCCACACCAATCAATAAACCACAACATAATTCGTTGTTTAAAAGCAAATAACTACCATTAGCTAATAAAGTAAATGTGGGAACTACTGCTGGAACTGGCGTGCCTTTTAAAACACATGCTAAATTTGGGCGGTCCTGATTACAAGAACCGTGTAACTGAATGTGTCTGCATATTAATGAATGGTCAGGTGACTGTGTGCATTCCTCCCCATTAAGATTCACTTCTTTTCCATCTTTCAGACATCTGTATGTGTATGGTAATGACCATGCCTCATGTAGGAATGCATTGCCTAGTGGCTCATATCGTCCTATAGCAATATACCGCATACAGTTAGTAAATTTATATAAAGGAAATGGTAATGTAATTAAACCATGAATAAGCCACGTGGCAGTGGTGGTTTCAGCAACAGAGAAAGGTAAGGATTCTAGCTTCTCAATATGTAACATAGAAAACGATGCATCACGCATTGAAAGCATGCGCTGTTTATCAGTAAGATTAAAAGGGGCAAAAAGTGATGAAACGTTCAATGAGGTCCAGGGAACTCGACCAGCCTTAATTGTCTGTAGAGTCCAGGCAAACTGCATTACAGAACGTAATTGATTTTGACCATGGTATAACGTGGACACTTCATCATGTACAATATCAACAACAGAAGAAACAATATTATCCAATGTGTAAATTCTGGAGGAAAGCGTGTTAATACTATTATCGACCACTGCAAGCACTTTTTCCAAATTGGCTTGATCAATAGCCCTCAGGCGTTTAGCTGCTTCGACTTTTGAAAATTTCCAAATTTCATTGTAAATAGCATAAATAAAGCGTTTAGACCTACCCATAGTCGGGCCTTTTATAAAATCATTTAACTCTATGTTCTCATTCAACTGGGACAGATGCAGTTTAACTGCAGCTAAAGTGGAATGTTGTAACCAGTTCTGACACAATTTGCCTACTGAATAAGTTGTAACAGTGTGATCTGAGTCAAACCTGGGATCTGGCCTGATGCGTGTAAAACCCTCAGACAAACCCAAAAAACGACTTTGGCAAGAATCAGAGCTTCTTTGCCATAAAAGCCACCCATCCGGATCAAAACTGGAAATATTAAAGGAGGAATTCTGCAAAAGTGCTTGTATCTCACTTATGGACAATGTAGTGAAATTACTCCAACCTGAATATTCTTCCAAATCAGGGATAGTAGGGGTATTTAATTTTTTAGATGTAGCCAATCCAAAACATGTTGTTTGGGAAATAGTCGAATTTAAAAACAACATGTGATTCGGGATGAGACATGCACGATGCAAAGCCTCAGTGCCTTGTACCTGCCAATCTTTGGTACCCCAAACCGATTTAAGGTCAATAGCATCCTTCCATAACTCATAGCCATCCACAGATAACCTTTCTAGAAAGGACTTTGAATACAACAATTTTGTGTCAGTCAGTCTAACTTTTGGCATGGATTTCTGTTTCACCTTGAAGTAAAAAGACTCAGGATTTGATTGATTAAAATCTGTAAAGTAAGAGTATTTTCCCAGAAAAGTACTTGAGCTCCCCTGTAAAGGAGCAGGGCAATGTTCCCACTGAGTGTAATTCACAGGAACCCGCCTGGAACTTGTCTTGTGCAAGAAATGATTTCCATAATGTTGGTAACAAAACAAATCACCATAATTGACAGAATCTAAATACAAATCCTCATCATCAAAGGCCGCATAATATTTCAAATCAGAGAACAATGCTTCTACGGCCTGAAGATCCCAATCATCAGAACGAATATTTTGCTTAATCACATCTCCCATGTTTACTCTAAGCACATTAGGAACATTAATAACTTCTGTGGGGCCATGTATCTGAAACCTAACCGCATCCCACACAATCCCATCAAGGACAGGCCAAGCAGTAATTTGTACTGAATGTAAGTCTCTCTTTAGTCTGTGTGCTGAATGTGAGGAGGAGTGAGGGGCCAATGTTCCATTAAGGTACCGAATTCCTGTTCTTTCTTTCACATAATGGCCATCAATCAGGCGGAAAAAATAAAACACAAAACCAATTGACATAAAAAGATAAAATGAAAATAGTATCAGCCAAATGTATGTCCAAGGTGGAACTAAAAAATGTTTTTTAAACAATGTGGCATATTTTGCAATAGTCGATGGTTTCTTTGAAAGTTCCGAATCAGAGTCAAAAGAGAATCTGGACTGGTTAGCCAAACGAGCATGTAAATCGGACATAGATAAATCAGCAGGATCTGCATAGGTCACCTCATCAATGTTAGTAACAGGAATAGTATTTAATAAAGGACTTGATATGGCAGGCATCTCGAGGGACACCTCCTGATCTGCACCAGATGTAATAGCCAGCACAGAGTGCCTCACCATGGAAGGACAGGATACAGCCGGTGTCATGCTATGAAGAATCGGCCACCCTGTGTGTCTTGACATTGTCAATAGAAATAAATCTGTTTTCTTTACGACCTGGAAGTGGTGGTAAAATGACTGTTCTTGTGCCCTTCACTCCAAGGACCCGAACTGGCGCTCGATATGAGGGACCAAACTCCTTTTTGTTATCGATCTTCTCTCGAACCAGTTCTCCAACTTGGGGTAGCCAGCCAACTACCGGGATCTGCAACGCATCACCAGACGTGGAGGGCAAGTGTTCCTTTGCAAGACTGTCTCTGGTCTTTTGTAGATCCTGTATAACATTGCAATGTTCATCTACGTCAAAGGCCGCGGCCTGGGCCTCGCAGTCTGCACCATCAAGGTCAGG
The DNA here is from genome assembly GCF_964263255.1 of Lissotriton vulgaris. Classification (NCBI taxonomy): domain Eukaryota; kingdom Metazoa; phylum Chordata; class Amphibia; order Caudata; family Salamandridae; genus Lissotriton; species Lissotriton vulgaris. Next base: position 875,903,630 of record NC_141693.1, on the reverse strand, counting down.
GACGTACATCTTGATACCAAAGAGCATTTCGTATGGGGTCCGCCCACCCAGAGACCTTCTAGGGAGATTATTAAGCGCACGCTGCACGCCATAGAGGTGGGTCAGCCAGTTTCTACCAGTGCCTATAACTCGGGCTGTCAAAGATTGCTTTAAGTCGCGGTTCATTCTTTCTACCACAGAATTGCCCTCAGGCCTGTAGGGGCTTGAAAACTTCACCTGTACTCCCAACGAAACCATAGCATCCTTATACGCCTTAGAGGCGAAAGCCGGACCCTGATCCGAATGGAAAGCACCACAAGCAAAGATTCCCACAAAGACACGCAAATCCTTAATGACAGTCCGTGAATCAGCGCTGCGATGCGGCCATAACCACACAAAGCGTGTGCATGAGTCAACTGCTACTAAGATGTATTTATACGCAGTATCAGAAGAGAAAGGACCGCAGTGATCCAAATAAACACATCCAAGTGGTTTATTAGAGATGTACAACTGTGTCTGAGGCGGACGCGCAGCAGTAGAAGGCTTAATCTGCTGACAAATGTCACACATAAGGACATAATCGCGCGTCTGTTTGTACAGTCCCCGCCACCAGAACCTCTGTTGTAGCTGAGACACAGTGGCTGAGACGCCCGCATGCGCAGACGCCACACCTTCATGAGCCGCTGTAATCAGAGAAGCTCTGCGATCCGAGTTGGGAACTAGACGCTCTCCAACTTCAGGAATTTTCACATAAGGAACCTTATCGGGACTTAAGTGGTATGTGTACTTCGAAGGGAACCCCGCAGGATATTTACCTCCCTTCGCCGTGGCAGCAACAGCCGCCAAGATGTCATCATCTATTTTGCTTTTGGACCTCGTGACTGCTGCAACTAAGTATTTTGATACCGCTGACTTCGCTGCTTCATCAGCAAGCGAGTTGCCAACAGCGTGGACTCCCACGCGCTGGTGGCCAAGAGTATGAATCACAAACACGAGCGGCAGCTTTTCTTTAAGTTCCGCCACTCGGACCCAGATCATTTTATGTTTTATTGTGCTACCTTTGGAATCACGAAAATCATTCTGAATCCAAAAGAACAAGTTCTCATTGTAAGACTGGACACAGTAGTAAGAATCACTTACGATTAAAGTTGTCACACTAGGATCTGCGTACTCCAATGCGAGCATAAGAGCACGGAGCTCCGCTAATTGTGCGGTGCAGTCTCCAAGCGTCTGCGTATGCACGACACTGGACTTGAACTCATCGTTCACCATGGCACCGACCACAATGGCGCATGCGGAAACGTAGGCATGTTTAGAGCCATGCGCAACCTGCGCCGAACCATCCGTGTAAATGATACAGTGGAAATCCTCCAACGGCCGCATTGCTAAAGGAGCAGGATGAACAAATTCATACTGTAAATACTCCTGCGACCGTAAAGCGGCGTCAAAAATAAACGTGACATCCTGAGATGTCAAGGATGTAGCCCACTGAATCCACCGAGGATGCAAAGCTTTAGAATTCGGTACACTGGCTTTCGTGACCGCCTCCAATGCAGGACACGGGGTAACAACCAACATGCGCTTTCCCTGCGACAGGGCACGTTCTTTAAGAATTGCCATCTGCACAGCCGTTAACACTTTCTCCACAGTGGAAAAACGCAGTTCAGCCGAAGTGTACAAGTGTGACTTGTAAGCAATAGGTACAGTATCCCCCTCATTAAAAGTCAGGTACGTGAAACCCACCGTCCCAGGGATAATTCTTATCACCAGGTTGGTTTGGTTATCACGGGTCTGTAAGTAGTCAGAAGTGAGCAAATCAGCCTGCAAAGACTGCAGAATGGCTGAATGCTCAGGCAGCCAGCATGATTTGGAAAAAGATGGTTGTACCAAGGCATATAAAGGCTTGATACGCTGGGCATATTCCGGAATGTATGTCCTCCCGAAATTTAAAAAACCCAGTAAAGACTGTAATTTTTTCAGCGTTGTCGGAGAGCGCAACTGCGCACACTTCTCCAGGAAGTGAGGAGCCAATCCCTTTCCTTCATGGTTAAGTTCATAACCTAGAAACAACACTGTGTACTCTGCAATGTGTGATTTTGCAAAGTTAAACTTGTAACCCATATCTGCAAAGTTACAAATTATGCTGTTTACTCGACACAGATGCACCCAAAGCTCGTCGTCTGTGAGATAAATGTCATCCACATACGAACATGCAACTGGATCGAAACTCTCCAAAAGAGAGACTATGCGGGCGGAAAACACTCCAGGACTATTTTTATATCCCATTGGGAGTCGTTTAAACATTTTTTGTACGCCGCCGCACGTAAAACTGGTCCATTGGGAACTTAGACCATCTAATCTATGTGCATAAAAACCATTGGAAATGTCAAGCGTGGTTTTGAACCGTTTACGCTCAAGACTATTTACTAGAGCAGAGCCGTGAGTATTCTGTACTGCACCGTTACGGCAATGCGAGTTCAAATGCCGGTAATCCAAAACTAGACGATATGAGCCGTCCGGTTTGTTAACAGTAAAAAGGGGATTATTCATTGGTGACACACACGTTTCAATTACACCTTGATATTCTAATTGTTCAAGGATAGCCGCGACTGAAGCTTTAGCTTCACGCCGTATGGGATACTGGGGTTGTGGCTGAGGCTGTGACCGTAAAGGAATCTCATGGCTAGGGGACAATTTATCCCAGCCACACTGATTTCGGTACACAGCCGGCGCAAGCGCCAGAGCCCACTCTTCTGCAAAATGCAGCGCTTCCACTCTCGGTACAGTGTGCGCGAAACTGGGGAGGATTACCTCCTCCCCTCGCGGAGCTGCGAGAACAAAAGGTGGGGGCCAGTCAGCCTCCGAAAGCAAAATGTCATACGTATCCGAAAGATTCTCCCAAAATACCCCTTTTACAGTTCGCTGCATGTCACCTTCAATCAACAGGACAATTTCAAAAAGTCTTTCAGGAGGAGCAACATGTGTATCAGCTGTTTCTATTACAACATAAGTGTCAGTCGCTGTCACCTTCAACAGTGGACGGAGGGCCTCTCTGACTATGGTAATCTCCGCCGCGCTGTCCAGCAAGGTCAGAGCCCACGTCAGATTCCGAAGCCGCGTTCTCACTATCTGGGGCATATCGATGCGCCGTTAAGGCAGCGACCTTTTTCTTGGCAAACTGCGGTCTCTTAGGCGTAGAGTCGTCCCGCTGATCCCCTTCACTTCGCGTGCGGGGTTGGCCACGTCCTTGCTGACCACCCCTGCCCCTGCCGCCCCCTCCACCACCGGTTGACGGAGCCGATGAGTCCTGAAAGGAACGAGGAGAGCGTTGGTCAGATGCCTGATATCTATCAGGTGTTTTAATCGTAGCGCGATCGCGCAATTCATAAGCACGCTCTGACTGCGCAGGTTGTGAAGGCGCCGGACTCGAGACCTGTGTCTGCTGTTGCTGTTGCTTACCCTGATTCTGCTTTTTAGGCCAATTTTGTTTCTTGGACCTGGGCTGTCCACCTGTTTCCGATGACTGCCCCTGGGGTTGCTTCTTTTCTTTTTCAAGAAAAACCTTCGCACCCTTTGAATTGCGGCCAACCATTTTATAAGCCGCCACAATAATTCTTGCCAGCTGACGGGGTTTTTCGGCATCGGGAATTAACGCCAGACCATTGGCCACTTGAAAGTTCACTGCATCCCCTTTTACATTGGCAAGGATAATACCGCAAACTGTCTCAAATGAACCGTTCAGGCGCATACCCAACTCAACCGCCGACTCAGGTCCGTGATCATCTTGAACCCGTTTGAGGATCGCAGACAGGTTCGACACTGACGGTGTGCCAAAGCACCGCGAGTAAACCGCTGCAAAAGTCTTACCCCATGTCTCACAGTCAACAAGTTCCGGGGCTAAATCCTTCGGTAAACTAAGCGTAAGAATCCGGTGTTTTTCACCCGGAGTCGTATTAGGAAACACAGCCTCCAGCTGGTCGAATTTCTCTGCAAGCCAGTAAGGAAAATCATCCTTATTGTCTGGCTTTCTGCCCATAACGGAATTCACCAGGACAGGACTGATTTTCAAGCCAGCCTGGTCTGCTCGAAGCTGTGCACCTGCGGGGGCTGCGCCTTGAATATTACGACTAATGTAATGAACAAGCGCTCTAATCACTCCAACCGAGACCTCATGAAGACGCCTCAGGTCGGCTACGTTACACGTGGCGCGATTAGGATGAGGAGTAAATCCACCCAATGCGGGCCAATTTGTGCCCGGAATGGATAAAGGACCTAACCTCGGAGCGGTTAAAGAATGGGGTAGGGCGCCACCAAACCAAACTCCGTGCTGCCAAGCGTCAATAGGTACTTCCAGTGCCCTGTACGGAGCATAAGCCGCCGGTACAGCCGAGGCAGTGTATGAATGGTAGACACCTGAATTAGCGTCCAAAGCCGGAAACGTTACCCAGGAATAAAACAATTCGTACGGGTACGCATGTTCCGCACTCACCACTAGAACCACAGCCAAGCCTTCCGCGGGTACATTATAACCCCGCAAGTGGTCGCGAACCGCGACACGGCTATGCTGCGCTATGTCCACGGCCATAGTAGCACAGGAAGTGAAAAAAGACAAAGAACACTTTGTAGCACAACTGGGTAGTAATTCAAAGAAACCGTTTTCAGAAGAATTCAAGCTTGAAAAGACCTATCTCAAAAATAGGTAGGTTTTCCGACACCACCGTTTACCGGAAACGGGAATGAAGGTGTCAAGGTATGAATGATATACTACTCGAGTGTCATGAAATACGGCCAACCAATCCGTTGGGCGCCATGTAGCAGGGTTTCCGTTCTCCCACAGAACTGTGCATAGAGATCTAGAACCTTAGTGAGTTAGGATGATCCAAAAACTCATCTCAGTGTCAGAAATCTCGTTACCTAGCTAGCTACAGTGTCTCATGGATCATTATGGAATGATACATGTATTAGACAAACCAGAACATGATCTTTAGAATACCTCAGGAGTCGTGGAACACATGAACACTCTTTCGTTATATAATCATTTCAAACCAAAACTGAGAGTAAAAGAACACAAGTGCAAGTTTGAAATATTTATTATTCAATGCAAAGTTCTCAAACGCAGTATCTTGTATAATACCAAAATGCAGATTATAAAAACCATAGTCAGCAGCATAGTCACTAATCCATAGTAAGCAAAAGGTGCTAGCATGATATAATGCAAAACCTATAGAAATCTATAGCACCTATATTTCGCGCACCCTATCTAGCATATTATTTTATATCTAAGAAGGTCTCATTAGGGCTTTAGCAGGGCGGCCCCATACCTCTCAATGTCAGTAGGAGCAGTTCACATCAGCAGCTACCAGCTCTCTTCCTGCGCAGCACCAAGTGTCTGTGTTCATTCCGTGTAACTCTATCTTAAACCCGCGTAGAGCCCAAAATGTTGGCATCAACATTATTTGTGTTATGTCTAATGTCTAATGTGGTGCGAGGATCAGACCTCCTAGCAACCTTGTGTTAGGTTAATCTTAGAGTGTGCAGCTCTCAGTGTGCAGACAGTTGTACCAAGTGTACCAGGCAAAGCTGATAGCATAGAAATAACATATTATTCTCAAATAAAGCAACTCGCCGCTTCTAGGGTGAAAGCTACAACAACAAGTACGTGTCGTGTGCAAAACTGAAGCCGAAGGCAAAACGGCTGTTTAAACATGTAATACACTCATGCTAACTTAACGCAATATATGTAATGAAGTATCCATATGACACAAGGTGCCAGCATTGAAAGCACTTTAGCGCCGAACCATGGCATGTTTATACATGGCCAATTTAGAGGATAAATTCATTTGCGGAGTGAACAATCCACATATGACCAGTATCCTAATGTGGCGACGATACATTGACCATATCCTCCTTTTCTGGCGAGGGGATGAGGAACAGTAGAAGACCGTTTTTGAGTGGATCAACACCTTAGACCTCTATTTGAAATTCACAGGCACAAGATCAAAAGACAGCATTCCTTTCCTAGACGTCCTAATCTCCCTACAGGATGGCGTGCTACTGACTACAAACTACAGAAAACCTATAGATAGGAATAGTTGCTTATGTATGAAAGCCACCACCCAAAAGCACTAAAGAACAATCTCCCGGTGGGCCAGTTCCTGGGCCTCAGCAGAAACTGCAATACACTCAACGAGTTCGAAACCCAGTCCAGAATACAACCTGAGAACCTGTCAGAACGACACTATCCGAAGAAAATTATACGACAGGCTCACAAAAGGGCTAGAAACAATCATAGAGAAGCCCTCCTGGAGATCAGAGAAAAATCAGAGACAGTCATTGACATGCATTACCACATTCATTCCCAACTCCAACAAGATCCCAAAAATTATAAAAAATACACTGGAGGATTCTTAAGTCAGGGAGTTTTACTCCAGGTACACCTCCTCTTTTTGCGTTCAAACGCACTCAGAACCTTAAAGATGTCCTGGTTCATACACGTCTCAAACTAACAATCCAGAGACCACCTACTCTATGGGCCTTGCCGACAGTAGAGGGACACAACTCTTGTGGGAGATGCTCTGTCTGTCCCCTGACTGCACCATCTAAACAGATTGATCTAGGTCTCACTAGATCTTGGCATCAGAAGCACCACACGAACTGCAACACAAAAAACTGCATATACCTCATCACCTGCCCTTGCGGGATGAGGTATGTAGGGATGACTACCAGAACGGTTAAAATCCGCATTGGGGAGCATACAAGCACAATTTGCTGCAGAAAAACAAGTACTAGGTTACAAAATCCTTTTCTGGAGAAAACCCATCCCCCAGACAGTCTTAGGTGGACAATCATTGAATCTAACCCCAACTGGGCCACCAACACACTATTCAGGCAAGAACAATGGTGGGTTTTTCTATTGAAAAGCAACATAGGGGGCCTTAATGATGACATTCCTTGGTTGGAATTGATGTTCTAATCACATGACTGGTGCAATCAGAATAAACAACACCATCACAACAGGGCTTTGACAGTATGGGGTCCACCATATGATGTGCTACTTACCTCTCCAGTACCCGCCCCGCATACCATAGGGACAAATCCTGCCTCACAAAGACACTGTAACTACTTAGTGGGGCCAATAGCACAAAGAACCATACAAGACCCTTTCTAAGAGGGTTGCCACAGTAAAATCATTTTGTTTGCACTGCCCATGATAACTATCAAACCAGAAGTTAACCCTTGGTCAATATGGCCACCACAGTAGTGATGACCCCAGATTCTTATCTAGATTTTTAACATTATCTTACTAATCTTGAGAATCCTCTTTCTATCGGACCTTTCTTGTCTGCTAAGAAGTGTAAAGTTGAGAAACTCTGTTCATTAACAATTTTATCAATGACCAAATCAAGTCGACTTAAAGAAAGTACTGACTACTAAAGGAAAGTTTAAAGATTTATTACAAAGCCAAAAATAACTGAACGTACAACCACCTTAGCAAGAGGTTAAGAAAATAAACGGGCACTAATACAAACATAATCCTACGCAGGAGTATCATTCAACTCAGAATAATGATCAGAGTGATTTCTAAAAGCATCAGGCAAACCATTACAGTCCCTACTTGGAGCGTTGACTGCATTGACCTAAACGAAAGAAAAATTATTAATCTATCCCTATTCTAACGCTAAAGTGGCATCCCTACTTAGCATCATTCCCAGGCAAGAGAAAAGGTGTCAGCAGTGAAGACTTCCTCAGAAGTACACCCACTTTGCATAGGTAAGTAGCCAAAGCTACAGAGCTCATTCTAAAATGCTCCTTCTCGCTTCCCTTCTAGCCCTCTTCTGCTCCACCCTCGGGGGTACTGTCCCTAATACAAAATCACAAAAACGGTAAACACACCCTGGGCACACCCCTTCAGGCAGGTCTTCTTTCAGTGATTTCCCATCAAAACTCTGACTCCATCCCAAAACCGTTGGGTTGTCCTTGAGTCTCAGGCACCTTCCCAGCTTAAAGTATCATATCTGCATTCCAGTATACTCCCATGGCGCCTGCTCCTACCATCCTAACTCCTAAAACAAAATAGTTTTTCTGCCTAACGAGACATGCGACCTTGCAACTGCAACAGAAAGCCTGTAAGCAAATAGACGTTGCATGCACACAAATTCTACCGTCTACATTTGACTAAGAAAAAAGACCCTTCCCTAGGAAAATACATTTCGGGCCTACAATATTCAGCTAACATAAGAAATCACAAATAGGCCTCTTCTGATACTTGTATCCACTTAGGCCTTTACACATTTAAACACATGTTTCTAAAGTTACGTTACAAGCATTACATTCACAGTCATCTAATGCATTCCATTTCGTTACATGAATAAGCTAATCTACACGTGCAAACTGTAATATGGTGCACATTTAATCCTAATGCAACACTTTATACGTAAACTAATACATTTTGCATTACTTAAAGCACATTCTCGATTAAACACTACATTAGTCCTCAAAATGATATGGATACATTTCTAATCACACTAATATATGCTGTTTTAATACATCATTTCTAATGGCCACATGTTCATACAGTCCTCTAAATATGCGGGTACTAACTACCCATGATTATGATGCACCCCTACAAATCTCAGAATAACTTGGCGTTCTATCAGTAGCACAGCCTTTGCCCCGACGTAAAGCCACATTGGGAAACGCCCACACCAGCCCTGCTGATTCCAGGAAGTGAACGGCCTATAACTAGGCAACCACTTCTCCTCACGCCACCGGCGATCTTTATCGGCAGAGCAGATAACAGGCTATCAAGCAAGAGGCACACTGTAAGTATATTCCGGCTGCTCTGCACTATGGACTCGGGTATCTTTACCGCACCATTGGACCACATACTACACGAGCGAACGTAGCCTTCACTTTCTTTCTCACACTTACAGTTTTGCCTCTTTGCGACTGCAGTACTCGCCGGCAAGGCCAATCCTTGCGTTCAGAGTAGTAGGCGTCCTTTATTTACCATACGATATTTCTGTTATGTATACAATGAGCGGCGCAAATTGTCACACTATCCTCATTTTTTACAAATGACATAAGCACTTATATACAAGATGTAGGTATCAGCCACTATTCACTCAATGTCAGATAGCATTAACGACTGTCACGATCACACAGACACTTCCTGCTTTTTTTTACTTGCCTGACATTTGACACTTACCCTGGGTGTTCAGAATTGATGCATGCTTGATACTAATGTGTCACTGTTAAATATGCCTCATGATGGTAACATTGCCTGTGTGAATATTCATTTCACACAAGCCTGAATTGCGTTCAGGCTTCCGTCATGCACACGTATACTTGATCACGATTAGGGATTAAGCAACACGACAAATATGTTCCTTCCAGTGCAAAAAAACGCACTTGACCTCATTGTAGGTCTGGTGGGATTATAGGGTATCTTTTCCCTGATTCGCACGTTTCTTTTCACTTTTCATGGTCCTGAAGAAGCACACAGGGATCCACTAGGGACCCGCCATATGCACGAAACATGTTGACTGCAGACTGCACTTTTGTATCACTTTCACGGATTGAGAGCAGCGGCAATATACTTGTCCCTCCACCACATTTGCTTTAAGGAGAGGCTCTATTCCATACCTTTTTTAACCTTACCTTCCAGACCATCAAAATAAAATTGTTTTCAGATACCGACAAGGTATTTTTATGCATTCACACACTTTTTTACAAGGCTACACACCTGCTTGCACAACTGCGGCACCGCCTACAAAAGATCTCCGAAAAAGAGCCCTCTCGTGGGGCCCATGGGGACAGCACCGCCACCCCCACAAGGAGCTCAGCCCCATAATAAAGCATAACACCTGCAAGGGTGTGTGAGGGCACTAATTTCAAAAGGAGGAATTCCCCTACCTTCAGCTAGGCCCAACCATCTCCTTAGGAGCCCACATTGACATTAACTCTCAACCACAATAGGTTGATGACTGCTTTCCTGACGGGAACAGTTACCTATTAGTGTATAGATTGTGTTTTAATCAATCAGATTTGTAGAGTGCTACTTGTCACTCGTGAAGGTAACCAGGCGCTGGCAAGGTCTATTTGATTAGCTGAATAGCCATGTCTTCACACCCTGCATAATATGTGATTGTACACCAAAAAAGTGTTTTTGGATGAAATGCAGAGAAAGTTTATTTCCAAATCTAAAGAATATAAATAACTTCCTATTCATGTTGTCCATGGGTTATTAATTTACATGAACAAATAAAGAACAAGCTCCCCTCACTGATTGAGGCCAATGAGGCGAGCCTGGGGTTGTGTTCCTGCTCAGAGGAGCCGTGCACTGTACCTTTCGGAGTGTTAGCAAATCTGAATTGCCTTGGTCCCAGTTGACCAAGCTGGTCGCTCTTTGCAATAACAATCTGAGCAAAAAAAAATGAAATGGATGCTTAATTTCCCGTTTTTTTGTGCATAAGTAGAGTTTGTGGCAGACTTTATGCTTTCGAAGAGCCCTGTATTTAAACAGTAGCAGCTGGTATTAGAGGAGAAGAGCTGGGCGGGAGGGGAGGGGGGGGCAGATAACAACAAAAGGGGGGGGGGACTTACCTGCAGCCTGCCGCATCGCCAGTCTTCTGCTCCTCTCGTTACTCCACTGATGGCACAGGCTCCCAGCCTCCCCTGCAGCCAATTCTGAAGCTGCTCTCATGCATGACAGCAGCTTCAGGATTGACCTGAGTGCTGAGGATTTGCTCTCCGAGGGAGACTGGGAGCCTGTGCTTTGCTGTCTCCAAACCAGCAACGCAGCTGGGTTGGAAAGAGCTTCAGTGCGCATGACGGTTTGTCTGCCAAGCCGTCATGCGCACTGATAGCAGTGCCCACCACTCCCCTATCATCCCTCTAGCTTTGACCCACAGACTCTGCCTTAACCCCTTGTGTGCTGGTGACGGCTCCGGTCTGTCATGGCGCACAGTGTTCGTGTGCTGATGAACGCCGGGAGCCGTCACGACTGCGCCCGCGATCGGAATGTGCCGCACAGGAGCGGAATTCCGGCCGCGGGCAAGGGGTTAAAACAAAATAAAACAATAATAAACCAGTGTTTATTATTGTTTCTTTTTCTTTTTTATTAACGCTGCTGGCAGGGGGGGCGATGGTCCTCTGCCATAGTGGAGAAGCCGCTGTTGTATTTAAAGTTGTACATCTTTAAGAAGTGTTGCATACTACTACGCTTAAAATCCTATGCTGACATTCAACTGATATTCTGTGGCTGCAGTTCTTGTTCTGAATCACAGCATCCACTTCTGCCATAGTGGGTTTGGCAGAAGACATTTTCATCACTGCCATTAATTTCTCTTATGCTTCTCCAGCCTTATCTGATAATCATCCAGGGAGCTATGGAAAATTCTTAAGTGAGTATGTGCTGTGTTTGTCTGCAAATCGGCCTTCTCGGTGCTGTGTTGTTTGCACAGTAGACTTATTCGTCTTTTCAATTGTGTTATTCAGACTGCATTCTCATCTGTGCAGAAATGTTACTGATAAACATTTTAAAGAAGTGCAATTACATTATTCAGTGCCCATTTGACAGTAACATCGGCCACAAGACCTAGTGCCATTTCATCATCATCTTACAGCCAAATATGCCCTTATGGAAAATATCAATTTATCATGCTAGTATGATGTCTAAAATATTTCCTCAATATGAACCAAGTTTGGATTGACTTAACAGATTTTAGCAGCCTGCAAAATCTCATTTTATGTTAAGCATTTTTCTCTTTTGAAGTTGGCAATAAAATGTTATAGATATTGCCAGAATCTCGGTTTTTGGAAGATTCGCAGCTGAAAAAATGTAACTGCTTTTGGAAAAAAAAGGAACCGACAAAGTCCAGAAACAGCATGCCAGCTGTTACTCTGATTTGTCATAAAACTGTCAAAAGTTATATCACCAAATGATGGGCTTTAATTCAGTTTTAATACCAATATATTGATTACATTGCAATGGTGTTGTTACAGCCCATTCACCTACCATATGTGATAAATGCTCTTAATATTGCTGCAGTTATAAAAGCCCAAACATTGCTAGACAGCAAGTTTGAAAAATAAGAGCAGAAAAGAATAATACTTTCAGTTCGTGAGTTATATTCGACATAGTCTGAAACCAAATATTAAAACATCTCATAAAATCTAGAAAGTATTCATTTCTGTCTTGGATCATAATACTTTCTTTGATATAACAGTACTTGCCTTTCAGATTTTGCAAAGGATTCTTCTCTTCAAGTTGAAAGTGAACATTAACGTAGGGTTCGTAAGACTCCCTTCATCATTATCTATCATGGGTCTTTGTTTTGCTGCTTTTGATTAAAAAAAAAAGAAAGCCCAACTTCCCTTAGTAAATTAAATGGATCTTGATAAATGTTGCGTTGGCAGCGGCTCACAAAGTGGACATGTGTAAAGTGAATGAAAACCAGAAGTGTGACTTCCTCGCAGTATCAAAAACATTGTTCTAATGCCCAGAATCAATGTTGGGTCCGAAGGGAATATGTGATGTTAAAACATGATCAAAGTGATCGCGGTATGTAGCATCGCAGTTTTTACAATGCAAGTCGTTACAACGACTTGCGCTGGAGGGCGCTGGACTTAGGAGTAGTAATATTTACTATTTTAACACCAGTCTACGTACAGTAGGGAAGGTGTTGGAATAGTTAATCTTACTATTCCTTAGGTTATATCGCCCTCCAGTGCAAGTTGATGTAGCGCTTGCGTTGTAATGGCAGCGTTCTAAATGTATCGCGGTGTAATCACAGCGATGTAAATGATGTTTCTCGTCCGAAGGCATTATTTTCAATACTTTAATCAACGCACAGACTTGTAGACCGGTCATCTAGAATTTATAAGTCCTACCTAGCCTTCAAACCACATACAGATTTCAGTTAGTTGATAGATGCCTTCTCCTAACAGCAGATTCTCTTTCGCAAGCGAAAGACCTGCATACACCTTACAAAATATCCTAGTGGCTGCCATACCTACACTAGCCTAACCACTCACCGTTGCATTGTCCGCACAGACTTCTCAAGTGAGCCTATCTGGCCACAGTAAGGAAGTGTGAATGACCACACTCTTGAAAATGCCCACCTGTCATGCCAGAAACTTGGCCAACTTGAAGCTGCTGTGCTGAATTAATATCCGTTGGGACCAAAAGTTGTATCCACCTGCCTAACTACTAACACATGAACTCGACCAACTAAGAGATTGGCAATCATGCTTCATATCATAACTTATTACATTTAAGAAGATTTGAAGTAGCTTAAAACTAAACTCTAGTCAGTTTTTGTAGATAACGGCAATCTATTTTAATGCTATGTAAGGAAAGTGTCTTTTATGCGGATCTAACATTTCCTAACATACAAGACATGCTTCTCTGTGCACAGCGAAATTAGAACGTTGCCACCACTGAGAAAGAAATGTTAGTATACAAGAATTGCTTTCTCCTATGCATTGAAGTTCTTGGAGTGAGTTTTTCATACCAACAGTGATTTAACCCCTCTAGGTTTTTAAGTTTGTGTTAGTGTTTTTTTGGCAAAGTATACCATAGATCTGACAGAAGCAAAGAAAAGTACAAACAGCCTGTTGTCATGAATTATTGCATAGTGCATATTGATGTAAACATGGCCCATTGATGCTGATCGATTTTTGTCATCTGCTCGTATGTCTCTGTACACTTTACGCTGTCCGCCCCCACGCTATCCACATTAATGCCTTACGTTGCATGGGCTGGGCAGGTGTTTTCCACATGAAACAGAAGAAGGGTGGCTATTTAACATTATTTTTTCTCTCCACTATACTATTTAGAATCAGTGCAGAGAAACTGACTCCACTAGTAAAGTCTGAGGACAATGTTGTAAAGGCCTGTCGGTATGCACATTTTGTGTCAAGCCACGTGCAAGCACACAGCCTTAAAAAACACACCTCTGCAAATGTCTGAGCATTTACATTCGTTGTTAGAAGGAAAGCTAAGCAAATTCTTTCTTCAATAATGTCCATGGGCAGGAGTTCCACCACAAATTTAAAACAGCTTTGTGGAGTTTCAGTGGACCACGTGGATAACTAACAATGTTCGGCCATTACTCTGGTGACAACAATGCTTAATGTGTAAAATAAAGAGTGTTAGTGCCGGAAACTCTGTTTAGAAGCTCTCAGCTGATGTGATTAAAGTCCATGCGCCAAATACCAAGGCTGTTTGTCATAAATCCGCCTCATGTTTCTTTAAAAACCTACCATCATTCTTGCTGGTTACTGCATTCTCCTTTTGTGATGGTTTTCCCATCTTTCTCTTCCTCAGGCTTTCCAATTTAGTTTTTTTTCCCTCTCTTGCTCTTGGCAAATATCTGATGCGGAAATATAAATGCCAGTCCCCAAAAATAAGTGGTGGTGGCCCACAGCGGCAATCACTGGTTCAAATAAAGCACTAGTTCACAATACTGCATATAATACCTGGAGTCTGCAGGGCGTGAGTTTGGAGGATGGAATTTTTTGCGATAGATTACGAGACATCATATGTAAATACTACAAAGATAATTTGGGATATGCGGCATCCCCCACGATTGAATGGGAGACATTTAAGATGGTAGTAAGAGGACACTTCATTGGAGAAAGCATAAGGAGTTGTAAGAGGCTAGACAGAGAATTAGATGGACTGAATAAATCAATAAGGAAGCTAGAAACAATAACTGTAGAAGACAATTACAATGAGAGACACTGAGAAGTACAAAGGGAATGATAATCCGCAATGATGGATAGGTTGAGAAGTTTAAGCGACACTGAAATCTTGCTAGGCAGCATGGGGAAGGAGGTAAAGCTGGGAGTCTCCTTGCCTGGTTCACAAAATCAAACCACTGGGATAATTCTGTTCACAAATTAAAAATGCCAAAGATAATATACAATGTTCCTAAGTCGATTCCAATAATGCATTATTACTGTACATTACATTAATAACACATAGAAGCTTCTGAGCCTGACGTTGAACCGTATTTACAACGTTATCCTGTTAGACAAGTTTTGTAAGACACTAGAACACAGCTTGGGCATGCATTTAACGAACGGCAATCAGCGCATTTATCAAGAAAAAAGCAGTGGGGGAAACGCCAGGTACAGATGACCTCCCCATAACTTCTACCTTATTTACACAGAATAACTTATGCCACTATTAGCAACATTATTTTCTCCACAAAAGTATTGGGTATGCTACTTTTAACAATTTGCGAGGCCCGATTTACTGGATAGATCATTTTATAGCCATTTGTCACTGTTGAATTCGAAATATAAAATTCTGGGTAAGGCTAATCAATTGTTGCCCTGATGACCAGTATGGTCACCTGGACCAATCTGGGTTTATCCTAGTTAAGGGTACTTTGGTTAACATTAGGCAATTCTTTAGTGTTTTTGAAGAGACTGAAAGAGAATATAGGGTGATAGCTTTAACCGTTTCAATCAATCTTGAGAAGGCGTTTGATACCCTGAGTTGGAAATGTCTGGAACTAATACTTAGCAGTATGGGAAGGGGATTACTGGATAGGGTGGATTTGACTGACATGCACTCGCCATACTTAATTCAAACAATGGTTCAATAGAATTTAAGGAATTACAATTGCACAAACAAATACTGGCAATAAACAATTATTTAAGACAAAAAACACATGAAAAAGTGAAAAATAGAAAAATTGGAAAAAATATATAACAAAGGCCTGTATAGGAAATATCTGGAAAAGCATACAAAATGTATTCAATAAGAATAGATTTAGATCGTAGATGTAGGAGAGTAGGGTCTGCTATCCTATGGTCACCCCAATTTTTGCTTTTTGCTTCACTGGTTTTCGACTTACTGAGGCTGTGGGCCTGCTAATCAGACCCCCAGCCTGCTGTTCTCTCTCTAAATTTATAATACATGTGCTATAGGTACATACCACAATTGGAAATGGACTCCTTGTCAGCCCCTGTACCATGCACTATAGGTGCTCAGGGCATAGGTGCCACCAAGGCCTGCCAGGGGCTGAAGCATAGCTTTTGCCACCCCTGGCTGGTTCTTAAATTGACACAACTGGCTGATCACTCAGCTGGGGCAAGTGGGTGTAATCACCCCTTGCTTAGATATAGTATACCTATATCTAAACCTATATCTGGACACATATATAGCCTGTAAGCCACTCCTATGGAAGGCCTCATCAATCCTGGAGGCAGAGTGCGTGGTTTTATGTGAGATGGAGCTCTGGCATGAGCTGAGCCTGTCTGCAGCTGTCGGGAACAACTCCCTAAGCTGATCCGGGATAATGCCATACCATATACTCTTAAACGCATTATAATCCTCGCGGTTATATAGCAACTTTGGTTTGGCTTTATCAAAACATGTCGTGTAAGGTGTCATACGAATTGGAATACTACCCCCTCGCCAGTTCTGGCGACGGGGGTAGCATTCCACCCTTCTAGAGGGATAAGACATGTTACTTTACTGAAACGCGGTTGATTTAAAATGAGCCTCAGATCCACAAAATGGATGCCCCTGCCACAGACACGGGTCTGGCCTCCTGCTGCTGACCGAAACTCAGCAAATGGTGGCCCGGACAAAGGGTTTCCTGTCGCAGGGCGGTGTTAAACCACCCCAGACAGGAGATAGTGGATTGCAGCAGGGAGGTTTCAAAGAAACCAGACACTGCCTGGGGAGCACAAGGCTGCCCCTTGCATAATCCGGCCAAACCGGTTCTGGGGCCTTCCAGCCCCAGTCCCAGCGCGGCCTGGATCAAAGGAAAGGGGTGTAACCACCCCCTTCCTGGGTCCCACCCATAGGAGGGGACCTAGCAGGATGTCCAGCCCACCAGATTCGAATAAGAGTGGGAGCAGTGCCAATGCAACTCAGATCATCCTGAAGAAACATAAGAAACGAATTATGGACCCTTCGACATTCTATTCAACATAGAAGCCTGAAGAATCTCCCTTGTGGTCAAGGAGTGACCACCCTGTGCAAACAGGCACCATCCAGCCCTCGACCCTTGCTTTGTTGCAGTTCCCGCCGGAACTCGAGCGACAGAGATCGACGAGATCAAGCTTGCCTGCCTTCTCCTAGCCCGATCCACAGTCCCTGCAGAGCTGAGACCAGTGGAGGCGACCGGAAGCGTGGGGCACGCCATCTTGAAAAGGCCACGAGACGCTGACCGTGCAGCCCACGAGTGATCCTCGAAGCTGTGCACCGGGGTTTGAGAAGCCCCCACCCCGAGCTACACTTGCACCAAAGCTACCCCCTCTACACTTGACGAGTGCTGCGTGGGGCCCTTCTGCTTGTGTTGGCTCGACGCGTTGGCCCGGTCACTTGCCAGCTGGCTTGTAGCCCCTGTGCCGACAAACTTGAATACGACTTGCTTTTCTGGGTGCTCCAGATCTGCACCAGCTCCTGTGAAAAGGAGCCCCCACTCTGACCCTCCTGGTTCGAGTGATAAGCAATCTCCTGGTTCCGCGTGGATTGCTTTTGCCAAGTGCTGTTTGCTGCAATCTTGAAGCCGACGGTGCTGACGGCGAGAACCTTTGTGGGACAGATCGTGACCTGCTCCTGGACGTCGCAGATGCCCCAGAGCCCACGTGACAGCGGAGAGAAGCCTATCGACAACCACCTGATTGCGCCCGACATTGCCTGGTTCCGTCCTGGTTCCACCCTGGTCACTGCTGAGTGACCCAGACTCTGTCCCCTCTGCTTTCAGGTACTTTTCTACTTCGATCCACCCTTGGATCGCACAGGACACTTCTGCTTCACATCGCCTGCAGCTTCAACAGCTCCAAGCACCAAGAGCCTGCGTGTCAAAACCCGACGCCACTTCGACCCTGTGCACCCACGGCCTCTGGGTGAGGTAACATTGCAACGCCGGTGTTCCTACACTGGTACACACCTCTAGGGTCTGTGTCTAAAGTTTTGTTCCTCTAGGTTCAGCGGAAGTATCTTTTAACTCACTTTGTGTAACTTTTACGCACCTTTGACATTGCATTGGTGCAAGCCGCACTTTCCGTGCTGCACCCGAGTTCCGTGGGCTACTCCCGACTTCAGCATTGCTAGTCCTGACTGCTCCCAGCGAATCTCTAGGCCCTAGGCCTAACCACTGTTCGATTGGTATCTCTTATACCACTTTTTTAGTATATGGTTTAAGTGGCCACCGGCCCTTATCCAAAATTGTGCAACTTTGAATGTTATACTGTGCTTTTGATTTAACGCTTGTGCCCCTTTCCTCATAAAGAGTACTGGGGATTAATTTAGAAATAAACACATATATTTTTATAATATATACTTGTGTGGTGTCCTTTCATTTGATTACAGGATTGTATGTGGTAAAACAGCTCGCTTAACACGACCTCTTAAGTTAAGCCTTTAAGGCTGCTTAGTCCATGCTACCACTAGGATAGCTTGTCTAACAAGGTTGACTTACAACCAGACATCTTTGGGGTTTGTTTGGACTGATACCAAGTGGTTCCAGAATTGGAAACACTACATATCAGGCCAACTTCTCACAGTAGACCTCAGAGGTATAGACTGGTAAATATAACATTTGATTATAAAATACAATACAAGACCAGACAGGTGGCAGACAGAGGGGGTTACATAAAAAAGGAAGTTTCAGAACAGCACTGAAACTACAACAACCAAGACAACGCGTCCTCCAATAATTGCGGCCACAGTTGCGTCAACCGCGTTTTAGCCTTTGTTATAAACACAGGGTCATCATCCGGACATAAAATTTTGCTGAGCATCCAACCAAACAATCTATAGAATACAAAAATTACATGTATATAATTGTTTAATTCTTAAATTCCATATTCCTAGAGGCGGGCAAGAAAGAATTTAGAGAAAAGATAAGATCATAGACCCAGAACCAATCGTGATATCGTTAAAAAAAAAAGGGGGCAACATTGCCACACCCATAGTGAAAACAAAAAATATACTTATTTCTGGATCACAAGTGAAGAAAAGCGAGTAAATGTGAAAAATGAGAAATTAGCCATTGATATCCCAACCTAATGACACCACAAGAGGGAGTAATATAAACTCCATTTACTTCCAGTCACCAAATAGAACAAGTATGGCAATTGCTAATTTATGGGGGGGAACTATGGGCGGAACAGAAAATCAAATAAATCTGCCGATCAAGTAAGATTACTTGTCAAAAATAAAACAATTAACATTTCCAAGCACAAGAAAAGATAATAAATATTCTTGTCTGCGACTAGCTCACAAATGAAGTATCCTCATTAGGGTACAATGGTACAGTACATGATGTCAAAGAATGAAGCTACCCAATATCAGATGATGTAACCTAAATGAGTAACTCCATTCTTATCCAAAATCTATGCAGATAGCAGAGGCAACAGAATGCAGCTTCTCGAGTCCCACTAAGATTCGAGGTGGGACCCTGTAACCCCAGCCCATAAAAAACATGCATTGGCTTCCCACCAGGGAGTGCACGCTGCTTCAAACCTCCTGCATAGTTAACGGCAATGTACAGGAAAGTCCCGGAATGTTTACTTCTAATGGTCGACCGCATAAACCACCCAGGTCACTCTGTTCGGAAAATCAGCAGCTAGTAGTAAAACTGAAATTCAACCAAAACGGGCTCGAGTGATGGTTCTTCTCTGTCCAGGAAGCAGAAGTGTGGAATGGATTACCACTGAAACTCAGGGTAACAGAAAATCTGGGGGTATTGTGCTATGAAAATCTGGGTCTTTATGGGGAAATAGACACGGATGCATACTGTGGTGTGGGAGGTTGGCCTCTGTACGCTGTGTGGGTGTATATATACAGGGCTCGAGTCGGGGTACCACGCATGTGGACGGCGTCCCCCCACTTATTTTATCGGGAGCTCGATAACTGGAGCAAATGGAGCCACACATTCACCCTTTGGCCTCTGTGGGGCGGGATCTCGTCCCAGTGAGGCCAAAGAGTGAATGTGTGGCTCCATTTGCTAAGGGGTGAGCGAGTGGAGGCAATGAGTCTGATGGTGCAAGCCACCTTTCGTGACGTCACTTCCTGTTGTGACGTCAGCGTCTCCCCACTTCTTTTTTTACGACTTGTGCTCTGTATATATATATATGTCTTGTTGCTTCCTAGCACAGAGAACCCTTAATGCTGCAGTAGCACTACACCTGTTCAGCTAGCTCCTTGTGACTGCGACTTCTTAGTCACATATTCATACAACTCCTTAGTCACATATTCATACAACTCCTTATGCACTAAACATCATCCGTTTTCATTGTGCTGCCTCCAAGCCATGTCTTTGTCACTGCAGCCACAAACCAAGCACCGATGATGTCGCTTTTAGATGTTGTCGCAAAATAACAATATCTCACTCTCACATCAAACAAGTAATGAATGACTGACTGGGACGCCAAAGTGAATATCAATGCTACCTGATATCAAAAAGGTGCTTCAAAATATTGTTAGGGTTGGTGCGTATGTCAAAAAAACTGATGTTGCTTCATCTGTAAAGCCCACACTCTTGATATACAATAGGGACACATTGTTTTGGACCGTTTTACCAGAAGTGAAGCGTAAGCAGTCAGCAGCTGTGAAAACACGGTTTAAACAGCACCGTTGTGGCCTTTTCTATTTATTTTTTTCTGCGTGCTTTGCGTGTATGTTTCAGTCTCCATGGCGACCTGCTAGGCTGCTGAGTCCCCCAGCGCGGCATGCTCTGGTGTCCAAACCTCATCAATAGAGGAGGAATCCTGACCACTGCTTTATTGAGGTCTGCTCTCTTTTGTCAGCAGAATTTTATAACTCGTCTCGCCACAGCCTCCAAAGGTATAAATTGCAGATTGGACCTTGCCACAGAACTGCGACGCAGTCTGGCATCAGGTGTGTATTTTTCTCTGCAGTCCCTGTGGCAACAGAACTGCTGGCGCAAGTATTTCACGCTGGCTCTGCTGAGGAAGGTACATGTGACAAAGTCTTTGCAACTCCACTGAGGCACATATCAACTTCTTGAGTGCTCTGTCAATGCAGACAAAGAATACATGCAGTTTTAAAATGCTTAACTGTCTTTCCATGAGCCGCCTGTGATGTAATATAAGCCACATGTTATATTGCGATATTTAGATTTTTTGACCTATACTTAAACTGGCTTCTTCCTGTAAGACCGTTTACGGTGTAAAGTTATTCACGACACACTGTGTGCTCACGTTTCTTTTTTTACTACTGAAGTGGTCCTTAGCCGTGGGTTTGTTTGTGTTCTCTTTTTACTATTGATGTCATCAGCAGGGGAGCTACCAGGGTCGGATTGGGATCACAATTTGGCCCGGGCACTGACGAAAAAAGTGGCCCACATTCGCAGGGCGTGGTCCATATTCGCGGGGCGTGGTCCATATTCGCGGGGCGTGGCCCATATTCGCGGGGCGTGGCCCACATTCACGGGGCGTGGCCCACATTCACGGGGCGTGGCCCACATTCGCAGGCATGCCCTTTCATGAAACACACAAGGAATGTAAGTGGGAGGATATTGTTCTTGGGAAGGACACAGGGCCAAGATGACAATGTCCTACAAGCTGAGCACCAGACAGGGCCCTTTCTATTATCAAGTTATTCCCAGCCCCTTCAGTGCAGGAGCATCTGAAAACAGCTTGACCCCTTTCTATTACAAAATGATTCCTCAGCCCTCCAGTGCAGGAGCACCTGAAAAACAGCGAGGCCCCTTTCTCTTAAAATATTATTCCCAGCCCTCGAGGGCAGGAACACCTGAAAACAGCGAGGCCCCTTTCTCTTAAAATATTATTCCCAGCCCTCGAGCGCAGTAACACATGAAAACAGTGAGGCCCCTTTCGCTTAAAAAATGATTCCCAGCCCTCCAGTGCAGGAGCACCTGAAAACTGCGAGGCCCCAGCTCTTTGTAAATTACTCATCCCTCCCCAGTCCTTCACTGCCTCAGGGCAATGGCTGGCAGGAGAGGGGCTAAAGCAAAAACATAGCTTCTGGACCATCCCTGGGGGTGGGATTAAAGTGAAGATTGTGTGAGTTCCCCACATCACTTGGCCCCCATAGTGAGACCCATTCTTCCTCCCCACTATGCCCTGAATGAAGGGCTGTGGGAGGTGTTAAAAAAACATTGTTTCTGGGCTGCTCGGCCCAGGGGGGGGGGGGGGGGGGAGGGGGGGGCAGGTGAAAATGGCTCATAAGCATGAGCAACACCTGCTCCCCTGGGAGGCCGAATCTGGCACACAATCACCCCTCCCCAGCCCACCATCAGCTGTGATAGCTTGGCAGGGCAGGGGGTCAAGGAGAGGCCACAGCTGATCATCGCTGAACTGGCCGTTCTAACTAGATGCTCTCCCCCGTCTGTTTGGTCTCCCCCTACGGGGTTTATGGGATGGGGAAGATCATCCCATGGGGAGATTAAAACGACAACACTGGCAGCTGCTTTCCTCTCCCTGTCAGTGCTCTCTGTGGACTGGTAAAGGGGGAAAAACCGGCCCACAGAGTGCACTGAGACACCGGCCCTTAGGCCCATGCCCGAGTGCCCGTAGTGCCAATCCGCCCCTGGGCGCTACAGTTCCGGGTAGTATGGTATCCTTACTCAGAACTTGAATCGGGGTACCACACGAGTGGACAGCATCTCTCCACTTATTTTACCAGGTTTTTACCAGGTTGACGCTGTGAGAAGTTGCCTGGGATGTGATGGTCACTATTCTAGTGAGCACCTTGCACCAGTCCAAACGACCCCTATGGTGATTGGTTGCAAGTCCACCGTATAGACCAGCTATCCTATTGGTAGCATGGACAAAAGCAGTCTTAGGCTAAACTTAAGAGGGCATGTGAAGCCAGCTGTTTTACCATATGCAATCCCTTTAATACCAAATGAAAGGACACCACACAAGTTATATTTTATAAAATATATGTATTTATTACTAGAATAATCCTCTGTACTCTTAATGAGGGCAGAAGCACAAGCGTTAAACAAAGAACTTCATATAACATACAAAGGTTGCACAAATATGGATAGGCCCTGGTGGCCACTCAAACCATATACTAAATGGTGGTATAAGAACCACGTCATGAACAATGGTAAGGCCTAGGGTCTTGAGAATCGCTGGAGCTACACTGGACTAACAGAAGTTAGGACGTGGAAGGCCCACAGGATGCGGGTGCAGTGTCTATAGGCACACCCGTGCACCAATAGAAGTCAATGGTGCGTAAAGGTTAGAAAGTTGCAGATTTGGAAGTCTTCCGACTGGACTAGAACTTAACCACTTAAAACTAGGTCACTAGGGATGTAAATCTTTACAGAAGCACCATAGTACTCTTGTTACCTCACCCACAGGAAGCGGATGCATAGATGTCAAAGTGCATCGGGATTAGTCGTGGAGCCTTGGTGAAAAGATGCTGCAGGCGACCAGGAGAGAAGAGTCGGGTTGGATCCAAGGGTGGATCGAAGATGTAGAGTACCTGAAAGCAGAGGGGACAGAGTCTGGGTCACTAGCCAGTGACCAGGAAGGAACCAGGCGAAGTCGGGTTGCGATCAGGTGATGTCATGAAGTTTGTCTCCACTGCCACGTAGACCAGGAAGTATCGACGACAACCAGGAGGTGGACACGGACTGCTCCAAGAAGGCTCTCGCTGTCGGCGTTGTCGGTTCTCGATTCGGAGTCAACAGGCCTTGGCAAATGCAACCCATGCAGGAATCGGAGATGACTTCTGGATCAGACCAGCAAGGTCTGATGGGCTGCTCCTTTTCAGGGGAGCAAGGGCCAGTCTGGAGCAACCAGACCAGCAGTGAAAATGTGTAGGTTCATCGTCACAGAGGCCACTAGCCAACGGGCAAGTGACCGGACAGACGCGTCGAGCAGGAAAATGCAAAAGGGCCCCACGCAGCACTCGGTGATGGCTGAGAGGTGATCTTTGGTGCAAAAGCTGCTCGGGCTGGGGCTTCTCAATCCCCAATGCACAGCTTCGAGGGTGCCTCAGGAGCTGCAGCTGCACAGAAAGCACTTCGCTGGCTTTCCAAGATGGCTGGTCCCACGTCTCACGTAGCCTCCACGGGTCTCAGCTTTGCTATGGCTGTGGATCGGGCTGTTGGATGTCTGGAAGTCTGGTTCTTGTCGGTCTCTGTCATTTGAGCTCCGGCGGGAGCAACAACAAAGAAAACCTTTGAGCGCTGATGGTGCCTGCTTGTGCAGGGTGTTCACTCCTTGACCACAAGGGAGATTCTTCAGTCTTCTACATCGAGTAGGATGTTGAAGGGTCCAGAGTTTCGTATTAAAGTTTCAGTCAGGATGATCAGCTCCTGCCTTTATTCCAAATCAAGGGGCTGGATTACCTGCTAGGTCCCTCCTATGGGTGGGACCCAGGAAGGGGGTGGTTACACCCCTTTCCCTTTGTCCAGTTTCGCGCCAGAGCTGGGGCTGGAGTCCCCCAGCACCGGTTTGAACTGGGCTATGCATGGTACACCTTGTGTGCCCCAGGCAGTGTCTAGTTTCATTCAGCCCTCCCTGCCCCAATCCACTATCGCCTGTCTGGGGTGGTGCTAGCACCCCCCTGTGACAGGAAACCTTTTGTCCAGGGCTCCCCTGCCGGAGTTTTGGTCAGGAGCAGGAGGCCAGACTTGTGTCTGTGGCAGCAGCATCCATTTTGTGACGCCGAGGCTCTGGTTGATTTTAACCACGTTTAAGGAAAGTAACATGTCTTCTCCCTCTAGAAGGGTGGAAAGCTACCCCCGTCGCCAGGACTGGCGAGGGGGTAGTATTCCAAAGTGTATGACACCTTACATGACATGTTTTGATCAAGCCAAACCAATTTAACCGCGAGGTTCATATTGCACTTAAGAGTATATGTTATGGCAATATCCTAAAACAGCTATAAGGACATGGTTCCGAAATCTGCAGACAGGCTCAGCTTATGCTAGAGCACCATCTCACATAAAACCAAGCACTCTGCCTCCAGGATTGTTAAGGCCTGCCATAGGAGTGACTTATAGGTGTAAATGTGTCCAGACATAAGGTTAGATATAGGTATACTATATCTAAGCAAGGGGTGATTACACCACCTTGCCCCAGCTGAGTGATCAGCCAGTTGTCAATTTGGGTGGCCAGCCAGGGGTGGCATAATACATGCTGCAGCCCCTGGTAGGCCTTGGATGAACCTATGCCCTGGGTACCTATAGTACACTGTACAAGGGCTCATAAGGTGACCCAGTATCCAATTGGAGATGTACCTAAAGTACATGAAGTCCATTTTAAAGAGAGAGCAGATAGCCTGGGGCCCTGATTAGCAGGATCCCAGGCCAACTAAGTCGAAAACCACCTAAACACTGGGCAAGAAATCTGGGGTAACCATATTCTGGTATCCACCTTCCTACAGACGCCGCCCCCCCTGCCCAAAAGCTGGACTTTCAATTATGGCGTTACTTGCCTGCACGGCTGCCCCGTCGATTTCCCTTTACCCAGTGACTCGAGAGATCCGTGCAATTGGCATTTTACCTGCAATATTACTATGATAATATTATGCATAACGCAAAGCAAGGAGAGTTGTAAAACCAGGACTGGCTGACATCGCCCACATGACAGTGGAAAACTTGAGAGCTCAATAACTGGAGCAAATGGAGCTACACATTCACTCTTTGGCCTCTCTGGGGCGAGATCGGAGCTCATTCAGAACGCTGCTCATGCGCTGGCTTCTCTGATGCAATCGCATCTAAGGGGTGAGCGAGGGGAGGCAATGAGTCTGATGGTGCAAGCCACCTTTCGTGACGCCACTTCCTCTTGTGACGGTACAAAAGGGGGTGGTGATGGACGGAGCATCTGAATCAATCAAACACTCACACCCAGTCAAAAGATCTGGGTCTAATCCATCACCGTTCTTTAGCCCACTCTGCCACCCCAGTTCAGACATGGCTACATACTTCCGGTGACACCACCTAACTTGAAGCGTCCCCCCACTTCTTTTTTAGGACTTGTGCCCTGCCCTTTCCTAGGTCAGGCATAGTAAGGAGAATATTCGTAAACAACCTGCAAGATCTCTTTAAAACATTTGGCAGCAGGTTGTACTTTGTGCTGTGTACTTTTCACAATAAAGTTGTCCTTCTAAAGGAGAAACATATTTTTATTTCTTTTACAACTAGGGTCAGAACATTAGCCCAGGCACCTTAATAAAAGTGGTCCCATTAGCGAATTAGAAAGTTAAAATAGTGGCCAGTGTTTGCCAATTGGGGCAGTTTTGACGACATGGAGGAATGCATTGATTTCAGCTTGTTGCAGCCAATACTTATTTTAATATCGGGGAAATGGGCAGTAAAAATGGGCCATGCAGACCATAAGCCCACAAACAGCCCCCCAAAAAGTCCATACAATGATTTTTCAGACCCGCCTGTCGATCACTGCTTGATTGACCTATAGGCCCGATGGACACTGTTTATAACGAAGACCAACACTGTTTTTCAGTTGATTTTCTGTAATGGGAGACTGACATAGTCTCCACATAATGTAAAATTATATCTCTGAGTTCCTGCTGTACTTTCACTTTCCGATTTCAGGAGTAAATGTATAAATTCTTCCACCACACATATACTATGTAGGACGATATTTCACCGATGGATTTAGCACTTCCTCCACAAATAGAAGGATTTCCCATTACCACCTACACATAGCTGTCATGCTCCTGCTAGCAGAGATTTTAGTTGATTGGTATTGACAAATCCTCCATTTTCTGGCTCACGTTCGTGGAGGATCTACCACTGGTCGTTCCAGCACCTTAACAGCATGCGCGCGGCGGCTTTTCCCGCTGCGCGCTGACTTTTTAAAAAACCCGCGCTACATGACGAGCTCAGCTCGTCATGAGCGTACGAGAACCGTAACTCATGACGAGCTGAGCTCGTCATGAGCGTCGAAGGGGTTAAGGATTGTATGGCGGAGGAAATTATCCTGGTGTATTTAATTGTATTTAAGCCCTTCTCTCGAAATCTGAGGAGTTTTGCAACATAATCAAGTCCAATCAGGCCCCTAATCCCTCCAAATACCTCTAGGTTTGTTTGTATATGAGGCTATTGTAAGAATGTGATACACATCTCAATCGCATTCAAAATCAAGAATAATCTCACAGATTAGTAAGGATCAGAGCCACTGCGTTCTAATTGCAGAGCTCGTTAGTCAAGTTCTTAATTATCCTGTTTCTAATCAAAGTGCATCAGTGTCATTCTAGCTCTCCTGTTCCTACGCCAGTGCTATGTACATTTTTGTTGATTAATTTGTTTACCAGTGGTCTAGGAGTTTCTTAGAACTTTTTTAACATTTCCTCTCAAATGCACTACATTCTGAACTAAACCAATACAAATAATTACGTGACAAAGGCTTTTCAGAGCAGTGTTTTTACAGCACTGATTGGGACCTACACAAATGGAAGTCTAGTCCCGAAGGGCAATCTCAAGTACAAAGAGTAGACTAATACTCTGCTGTTGGCTTTGACAGATATTTCCCATTCA
The DNA here is from genome assembly GCF_964263255.1 of Lissotriton vulgaris. Taxonomy (NCBI): domain Eukaryota; kingdom Metazoa; phylum Chordata; class Amphibia; order Caudata; family Salamandridae; genus Lissotriton; species Lissotriton vulgaris. Next base: position 875,876,169 of record NC_141693.1, on the reverse strand, counting down.
AATAGTTTTAGCTGCGATAGGCTACCGAGAAATGTGTATATCTAGTGTGTTATCATTGTCCAAAACATCCACTGAAATTCATGCAGTTTAGCCTCCAGCCTCATCACAGTGCTGGAAATGGAAAACATAACTCCACACACTCTGCTTGTACAGTATTCAATAATATTTATTTATTTACGTAATTCATGTCGCATGTCAAGACCTTGGACATAGCTTGGCTGAGCATTTAAGAGACAAGGCGCAGAATAACGGTGAGAAAAGTAAATATGTCAGAAAAAAATGAAATGTAGGTATTTCAAAAGAAGGTGTTATCTTTGTGGTAACAGGATGTGAGAAGACAAAATTACTGCGGAAAGATAGAGATTACAACAGATGTTTTAGGAAATACTGTTTGAAGTCCCTTCTAGCCTCTTCCATGCTCATGACGAGCTCAGCTCGTCATGAGGCATGGTTGAGCTGCACTTATGACGAGCTGAGCTCGTCATGACCGTTGGAACGTTCGCACACGGGGATAATTGAACGTTCGAAAACGGGTGTGGCTGTGACGAGCTCTGCTCGTCATGAATGCAGCTGCACTGTGCCTCATGACGAGCCGAGCTCGTCACAAGCACAGCGGCGCCGCACGTGGCCCCCCTCCCCCCGCACAGCAGGGGGAAACACCTGCAGCGAATGTGTTAAACATTGAATGCAACAATATCAAACACCTTGGAGTTTTTCCAAAGTAGTATTGTTTCAGGGTGGAAGGATTTTTTTAAAATCTGGGTGTGCCTAACTTGATCAGAGCATGGCTTTTTAAAGCTCTGTTTCTAACAGTAAGCTGACACTGCTGCTGGGGTGAGTGTTCAATTTTTTGTCAAATGTCCCACCTTGTATGTGACTTATATAGTCTTTAACACAGAGCAAGGGTCAATAGACTAGGCAGGAAAGCACTGTTGTGATGCAATGAGTCTTTTGTATGGGAGACCATACAGGATGCTGAGGGGATGACTGTGGTGAGAGAAGGTAGGTGGCATTTATGCAGCCCAGTTAACACTACATCAGATGACTAAAGTTTTAGCCATAAGCTTGAAATCTTGTTTTGGACTGAAAGGCTTTAGGCTACAGAAAAGTGTTAGTTGGAATTTAGTGTGTGTAACAATTGGTGTGATGTGTAGATCAAAGTGGACTAGTTAGTAGAGCTTGATCCCAAGTGATTCAGCTAAGATGCTAGTCTTTGGTGTGAGGTCCATGTCCTTGAGATGAAGTAACAATTCTGCTTGAAGCTTCTATTTCTGTTTAGGGAAAGAAGTAGGAATTCAGTTTTTTAGGGTTTAGCTGCAGTTGCATGTTTAGCATCAATTCTGTATATCCGGAAGGGAGGAAAGAAGGGTCTTGCAGCATTCAATTGTAGTATAGGTTTGATCATTACAGGATATCCCAAAAAAGAAGCACTGTGTTTCATCAGCACATTGCCTAGTGACACCACATAAAGATTAAAGGGTAGAAGGTGAGAATAGAGTCCTGAGGTACTCTTTAAGGGACTTTGACAAGGCTAAAGAAAGTGTTTCCCATTGTAATAATTTGTCAGAGACATAGGGTCTGAACCGGGCTTGCTCTGTTCGTTCAAAACCTATTTGATTCCTTTGGATTTTAAGGAGAGTATCTTGATCAGAAGTATCAAAGGTGGCTGATAGGTCAAGGAGTACTAGGAGGTAAGCATTTCCATATAGATGGATAGCCTCCTCATACGTAATCATGGTCCCTCCCCGATTACCACCATGAAAATATACTCTTTCTTTCTTTGTGTCTCAACTTGTTCTTCCAGAAGTGAGAGTAATTTCTGTCCTGAGTTCTATGTCATTTTTAGTCTGGCCCCTTTTGTTGAGTAAAAAGAGTAGGCTTGGGTTCTGCTCTGTCTTTTTCATTGCATTTGAGTACAAGACAATAGCCTTCCTCTGAGGCCAGAAGAAGCAGGGTGATGTTAACGGCTGACCGCATTAGCAGGGATTAGCTATCTCGGAATGACCAAAACACCCGGCAGTGCCAAGGATATTCTTGGAACTGCCTCCTTTCATTTGGAAGCATTTGGGAGGGCTTCTCCCGTTCATCTCCAGGACCATCCTAGATAGCTTGGCTCTAGGTACAGTGAGGGAGAGAACTATATCTGACCCTGTCAGGTGAAAGCATTGGTTGGTTCTAGGCCACAATAAAACTATCTCCTAAAATAGTAGGGCTGAAACAGCATGGGAGAAAATGGAGCACACAACCATTAAGCACTTTAAGACCTATGTGAAGTGTAACCCGGCTCCACAATGTGATCACATAAAAACTGAGGAACAGAGGGTTTTGAGAATGCACCTGAGAAAGCTACCAGAAAAATCAAGCAGTTATACGTTAGAACTCCTCGAGGTCTTTGTTTACTTGTTAATCCCTTTAACCAAAAGCAAGACAATCGGTCTCAACAAAAGGAGACAAGTGGGCCGAGGGTAGTAATTTATAGAAATGTTTTAATGAATTTTCTGCTTGAATCAACTTTAGATGGCCACCTCCGTGCTGTAGAAAATCGGATAAAATCATATAAAACATTAGTGAAAATAAAACATAAGGCATGGTTAAATACTACCGGATGCTATTGAAATATAGTGATTTTTAACAAAATGCCTAAAGTGCAATTCAAGTTAAATTTCCTATTTTAGAATCACCTCTCCTCCTATTTTAAGGTACACCAGGGGCCTTACTATAAATAGGGTGCACTCTTCCTGTTTGCGCCACAGCTCACTTTTAAGCAGGTGCACCAGGTGCAAACAGGAAAACTGTGTCCGATCATGTAGAGTGCACTGCCCGCGGGGCAGCCACGAACTCGCGCTGCCCCTGGGCAGTGCATTCAGGAGAAATCCGGAGCTACTGTTTAAAAGCTGCTCCGTGTTTCTCTACGGAGGCGGCAACCTGTCCGCAATTTGAAGGGGGATTTGAGATCCCCTTGCAGGTGGGTGCCATTGAGTGACCGTTCCACCTGTAAGGGGATGTCTGAAGGTTCATAAGACCACCCTATCCCCCCTCCAGAGGATTACCTTCAGGGGGCGCACGGACAGTGCACATCATGACAGCTTCTTTGGCTCTGGGCCTGTGTCTATAATACGGCTGGGCGCAGAGGCAAAGGGATTCCCTCATTTGCAAGGGGCCACGCCCACATGCAAATGAGGGAATGCCCTCTTGAGAAAACTCTGGCGGAATACATAGTACTTTCAGTTTTACAGAAGGTGCAGCACAAGCGTCTGCAGCCCTTTCTTTAATGCCAACGTGCCCTGAGGGTGTACACAGTGGGCGCACATGCCCGTTGCGCCCTTTGGGCATGTCCTGTAATACTGTCTCTGGTTTAAAATAAAGTTTGAAAATACTTCAGTGATGTCTACTGCTATTGTCTGCTTAAGCATCAGCCTCTCATTTTTAATGCTGGTCTTTCTTTGTCTTTTCTCTGTAAAGGGAGAACATCTTTGGCTTTAAAAATAGGAATAAAGTAGAGGGAGGAGAGCATGCCTATGGTGTCATTGCTGGTGTGGTGGCAAAGAGTAACAGTAGAGACCCCACCTATGGCTTTGCCAGACTTTTCTATCAGTGTTTGGTTCTATTGATAGCTAAATAGTAATCAATGTATGATGTTTAAAACAGCACTGTCCCAAGCTATGCCCAGGAAGAAAGACTTTGAAACAATGATGTTTGCTAAGCCCTGCAGGAATAGAGCAATGTGCCTTGTGTATGTGAAGACTTGCAGACAAGGGCAGAGCCCTATTGAAAAGTGTTTTTTTCATGCAGCCCTGGATGTGAGAAAAAGCCACCAGAAGCATTGTCAACCGCTTATTTGTTAAGCTTTCAGAGGGATTGTATGGACACATCTTCACCATTTTCTCTTTTTGTAAACATGTGAGAGGGAACTGCAGTATGATTTTTTTGTGAAGTCCTCTGGAAAGGGACAAGCTCCCAAAGGAGAGTAAAGCTTTAAAATACGATTGCGGTTTTTCCGGAGGCCACCGCCGGCCCCGAGGATGCGGAAAAACCGCAGCGGACTGACCAAAGACCCACCGCCAAATTAGGATGGCTGGTGGGTCCTGGTTTCCGTCCGCAGCTTTTCCGCCGCGGTCGGATTACAACCGCGGCGGAAAAGCTCTAATATGGTGACGGTGTCTTACAGACACCGTCCACCATATTAGGATGGCCAGTGAGTTATGCTTTTCCGCGGCGGGTTTTCCGCCATGGAAAAGCATACGAACTTCACTGCGGGGGCCCGTTGCGGGCCCCCAAGGTGAAGGGGGGGTGGGGGGTGCACATGGGGGGTACCTATGGTACCCCCCTGCATTTGCATGCAGAAAGCGGCAGGCATCGCGCGGTGCCTGCCTCTTTCTGCATGCAAATGCAATGCGTGCATTTTTAACATTGCCACGGGTGCAGCTTGAAGCTGCACCCGCGGCAATGTTAAAAATAGAGGATATGACCGCCAGGGTGGCGGTCACATCCTAATTGCACAGGAGGGAACTCCGCATGTCATGCGGAGGTTCCCTCCTGCTCTGGGGTCGCGGACGGACGCAAGTCCGTCCGCGATCCTAATCGACCCCTAAATGTGGCCACTGCTGTGCCTAGATCTCTCAGATTTCCCTTCATCATAATCAGTTTATTGCTTCAATGTGAAATAAAATACCTTCTACTACTCTTTGTCTAGTAAGAGTTAGTGGTCTGTTTAATATGATCATAATAAAGAGTGTCAGAATGGGCAAGTGTGGCGCAGCAGACTTACAGGCAAGATAAATAAAAGAAAAAAAAGATGAATTACCCTGCAGAGTATACGCCCATACTTCGGAAGCCATTACGTCCCGGACACTACTTCAGGATTCACTACATCACAGGTAAGTTTTGATAAATGTGCATTAGGAGTCACTATATCCCAAGGGTATTAAACTGCAAGTAGGTATAAGTAAGTAGCCACATTTAAAAGATGTTTAAGTTCATAGCCCTATCCAGTGCAATAAAAATCGTACGGATTTCATTTGATGTGCAAATTATGGTTTGCTTGACTGCTGTGCAATTTACTATGGAGTCTGTAGTAAATTGTTTTAAGAGGTTTTAAATTCATTTACTCCCATGTAAAGGTGTTTATGGTGTAATGTAGTTTATTCAAGGAATTCCTGTGATTGTTTTGATTATATTCTAGATTCAACGTCTGTGCAGCCTGCCGTGCACAGCAGGGGGTGGACGCAGGTCTTGCAAACAACCTGCAATGGGTGTCCAAACCCCAGCGTACATGGCTGAAGGCCGTGCAAACTGATGGCTGGCCACAGGTGCTGGCCTATGGGTGTCCAACACAGTTCAATCCTTATGGCCTCCAACTATTTATCCCAATAAGGAACAAGACCCAAAAGCACAACATATTAAAATAAAAATGCACACTCAAACCAATAAATATTTTTACATTCATAGTAGTCGCTTTTATAGAGGTAAGGGTATTATGAGGTGTAGTCCCATCTGTAAGATTGATTACATTTGTGATAACATTGATCATGGGTAAGGTTTTGAGCAGGGGTCTCCAACCGTTTCTGTAATAAGAGCTACTTAGGTGCAATGAAAATCATCCAGAGCTACTAATATTAGTGTTGTAAAAGTGACCACACGAGACAAGTTTACATTAGTGGTCACCATATGCAAAATTACCAGTAGTGCTCACCTCACAGCATCAGACAGGGTTGCCAGCGATAATGTAAAAAATAATTCCCTCATTGTGGAATGCCTTTATGTGGGTAATGCATAACAGCCAAAGCTGCAATGCCAATAGCACCGAGGAAATAGTATGAGTAATAAGTCTCCCCAATGCTCATGATTTACTACCCAGATATCTACTTTAAATATATTTTGAAAATCCAGCCATTTTGGTTCAGATATCTGCTTATGAGTTTTGAAAATACACACATTTCTGAGCCGAATACATGCATTTCAATTTTGATAGACCTACATTAATTCCACCAAGCAAAAAATTCTAATGTTGCCAGCTGGGCTGCACACAGGCGAGCTACTAATAGGCAGCTAGAAAGCTGCCAACAGCTCACCAGCTACTCTGAGAAGCCTCTGCATTGCATCTAGTGTGCAAGTTATGGTTGGCATGTCTGTTGTGTGAGTTGTAGACTGTGGTGCAAACCATAGTTTGTACATTTCAGTGTTTTTTTGGATTTAAATCGCAACTTAACTCAACTTGACTGGATTCTTTGTCAGTAGATTTGTACGTTTTTTTTAAACATATGTTCATGTGTGTTAGAAATGGGATTTCTGGTTGCGAGGGCATACTCCTAAGCCAAGCAGAAACCACCACTCTAGTCAGAGCAAGGGAGTTACATGCTGACGATAACCCCTGCTCACCCCCTTGGTAGCTTGGCACAAGCAGTCAGGCTTATCCCAGAGGCAATGTGTAAAGCGTTTGCACAACACACTCCCACAGCTGCGACACACTAGGCACACCACAAAAGAAACTCCATAGAAGGTTGTACAAAAAATAGCCTTTGTATCACTCATAAACACATTAGATCCTAATCACAAATATACACTGTGCCACCTGGCACTAGGCAATGCTTTACAGGGGACTTGTATACAGGACAGGGCCAATCGGGCCACTGTCAGAACACTTAGAAAGTACAAGTAAAAAACACAACCAGTAACTACTGGTAACATCGCAGGTAGCATAAACGCAGTATACATAAACCACATTAGGTATAAACCTTCCTAGGCATATATCCTACAATAGAAGTGCACCCCAGTAGCACCTAGCATAGATACATTATGCAAAATAACATTGGGCCTAAACACATTATGCATAACTCGCAGTACATTAAGCATAAACCACATTATCCAATAATTACCTCAGACCAACAGTGCACCAAAGTAACACTGCCCAGGTGCATACATCACCTTAGGGCCTTGAGCCCTACCAGTCAGTGTTCCCACATGGGGGCCCTGTCCTGGGCTCGCCCCACAATGCCCCCTTGGAGCCAACTTGCCCTCACAAGGCCTTTACACTGGCCCTCCTCGCTGCCGATGCAGCTACAACAAATGTGCACAATGGGAAAGGGGCTGGGGTCCAACTCACCCTGGTCTCCTAACAAAAAGAATGCCCCCACGTTGCAGCTGCCGCAACCTGGCGGTGCAGCTGTGCACATAAATCAGCACCTACTGTGTGCCTCCTACGCCCAAGTCACCGGGGCTCTTTGCAGGAGAGAAATGGGTACAACAGCAGGCATCAACAGTGCCCTGTGGGCCCCCACTCACTGGGGCACCTCTTTAACTCCTCCGGTCTCCTTGGGCAGGATCTGGCACCAGCCCCACTCACCGGGGCTCTTCTTTGACTCTGTCCGGACTCACTTCGTCGGTGGGTGGCAGAAAGGAGCCCACAAGGCTCCAGTCCTCCTTCGAGGTGCCACAGTCACTGGAGCCCCACTCTCAAACAGGCTGATGATGCCTGACTTCGTCTTCAGCCGTGCTTCTTCCGTCCCCTTCCCATGCATTTGGAGCGAAGTCTCCTTCTCGCTTCTCTGCGAAGCTCCGTCCATGTCCAGGCAGTCCGCCTGACTTCCTGGATGCTGTGGCTTCACAAAGCGAAGTCTCCGGTGCTACTGCCGCCTTGTCTCTTAGGGAACGACACCAGAAGCACTCACGAAACGCTTTGGGTAGGAAGGAGCCCGTTTCCTTAGGGGCACTGGAATGCAGCAAGGCAGCACTCCTCGCTCTTCCTTGGACTAAAAGGGTACCGCTCACAAGGTGCTAAGTCCAAATCCAGAGGGGCAGAGCTGGGCACAGGCAGGCCAGCATCTAGGGACCTTGAGGACACAGCAACTGGGCCCCACAGTGGTTTCTCCTGACAGCCAGCAATCCTCCATCCCCTAAGCAGGTACAAGTAAGCACCAGCAGCCTGCCGGCCGCAGGCTGCAAGTAAACGCAAGGAAGCGCACCTACATGGGGTCACAGCCCCAAAATTTATACTAGGCTTTGTCTTTGTTTTGTTCTGGCACAGGGCTTGGGGATCCAGTCCCAACTGGATCTAGGGGGTACTGGAGCATTTTCTATACAGTGCTCCCACCCTCCTTTGTCAGGCTGTGCTCTGACCCCAGACACACCACAGGGGGGCGGAGCCAGCATTGAACAAGGCAGGCACAGACCTATTCAGGGTCAGGGCTACTCCTCCCACTACTCTAAATGCGGATCTGCTTATTCAGCCTAGTGCTGACGAACCCTGGCCCTCTGGATCCACACACCTCACCAGCCCCTGTCACTCCGAAGCCAGGCAAGCAATACACATCAGGAAGGCAAAGACACATAGCACACAGAAATGCTAACTTCTAAAAGTGGCATTTCTAAAATAGTGTTCATAAATCTGCGCACAACATTTATTATTACTATTCCAAACATACCAAACTTGACCACGCTGCTCCTCTCATATCAGAAATTACCACTGAAACACTTATCAGGGAATCTCCAATGCATTCCTATGAGAGGGCAGCCTCACAGTAGTGAGAAACCAAAAATGGCTGTTTGTCACTTCCAGGACATGTCACACAATTAAGGTACATGTCCTACCTTTTACTGACAACGCACAGTGCCCATAGGGCTAGCTCGGGCCTACCTTAGGGGTGACTGACTTGTAGCAAAAGGGGGTGACAGATGTGGCACCCACTTTATGTGCCACGTCACAATGGCAGTAAACTGCGCGCACAGGCCCTGCAATGGCAGAGACCTGAGACTGATTTGAAAGGCTACTTTGGTGGGTGGCACAATCAGCGTTGAAAGCTCACCAGTAACATTTAATTTACTGGCCCTGGGTATCCAAGGTAGCACTTTACAAGGGACTGACAGGTAAATTAAATACGCCAAACAGGTGTAAACCAATCTTATCATGTTTACCACAGAGAGCACACACACTTTACGCTGGACAGCAGTGCTAAAGTGCCCAGAGTCCTAAAACCAACAACACCAGGTCAGAAAAAAGAATAGGAGGAAGGCACGAAGTTCAGGGCCAAGTCCAATAATGTTTTATAACGAAAGCTAACCATGAGTTCACCTTGACTTTTATTTTTTATTGAAAATATATAATATATATGCTATCAATTTTACTCTATTGCTGGTAAGCGACCATGACCACAAAGTGGGGCTTGTGCTTGTTGGCAGGAGCTAGACTCGGCTAATGATCTCAAAGGTGGTATTCCAAACACCATCAAAACAAGCACACATGAGTCCGATTCACCAATGTTTCATCCACAGTGTGGCAATCACTGCCACACTGGATCAAAACTGGTGAATGGAACTCATGAGTTCTTGTTTTTTTACTAGACTTTTTTTAGGATTAGAGCTTGTTAGACCGGTCACCCTTAGGATAGTCTTCCCTTAGTGTTTTGCCTGCTCTTTATTAAGCTACCAGAGGGTGAGCACAGGTTAATTTGAAGTGTGTATCTAGCTTTCCCTCACTAATATTGTGGTCCCTACTTGGACAGGGAGAAAACGTCTGCCTACTAGTGACCCAAATTCTAACATTGATAATCAGAAGTGAGGATAGGACTTTGTGTTTATGCAATATCATATAGTAATTCAGTGTTCACTACAATTCTATGCCTAGTACCAATTCAAGCCTTTTTCAATTCTCCCTGATTGGCCTTTTTGATTTTTCTGCTAAATGAAATCTCTCTCTGGAGACGCTGCATCTGCACCTGCAGGAATGGAGTTTGAGCAGGCCTGGATAGAATGCTACACTGTGCAGCAGCTGAAAGTTTTTTGCAAGGACTTTAAAGTTTCTACAAGGGGCTTTGTCCGGAAGGTGCCACTACAGAAAGCTTTGAGGGACTGTTGCCTGAGGAGCTGGAAGACAGGAGGGAGGAAAGAAAATTAAAGTTGGAGTGTGCCAAGTTGGAGCAGGCTCATGAAGGAAGGAGGCTGGCAATGAAGGAGAGGAAACTTAACCATGAGCTCAACCTCAGCGAGCTGGACATAAGAGCCCTACAAGTAGGTCCGGCAACAGCAGTGCTCTGCTGTATACCTTAGGTGGCCACTGGTGAGTCCAGAGTCGGGTTTCCAAAGTATTTGTTATCTAGATATGTGGTGGAAGATGACATAGGTAAATGGTTTGCAGCCTATGAAGTGGCTCTGAGTGTGCACACGCTCCCAGAGGAGTTCTTGGGTGTTTTTTGTGGCGGCATATGCCCTCAGTGGGAAGGGACACACTCCTTACACTAGAGGTAGAGGACCAAACATGCAACACTGCAATGAAGGCCATACTAGTCAGCAAGTTTAGACTGATCCCTGAGAGGTATAGGCTCAGGGGCAGCCACAAGATCTCTTCCCAGACATGGGTGGATTTCTTGGATCATGCCAGCAAGGCACTGAAGGGATGGATGAGGGACAGCAAGCTTGATTATTCAGGGCTGTACAACTTGATTTTAAGGGAGCACATACTTGATATTTGTTTTCCAGAGCTGTGCCAACACCTGTTTGATAGCAAGTTAACTGACCCCAGGAAACTTGCTGGCGAGGCGGACATCTGGGTCAGCACCCGAGTGTCCACGAAGACATCTGTGGAGGAGCCCCAAAAGGGTGTTCAGGTTGCCCAAAAGAAGAAAGAGGGGGGAAGATAAAAAGACAAAGTTCTCTAAAGGCCCCCAAAAACTCACAGGGGAAATGGTCTGGTTCCCATTTCCAGTCTGAAACTAGAAAAAATCCCTCACGACCTATCTATTTTTTATTTACCAACATTGTTTGTATATTTCATATTGCATATTATTCAAACACAACAACATCAGGATTAATTCATGTAACTTCTTCAGTATATTTTTATTTCATCATCATTTCTTTTTCCTTTTTTTCAATTCTTTTCTTATAAAATATTTTTATCCATTGTATCTATGATACACAAATTATTTTATAGAAAAACTTATATTAAAAAGTGCAACTTCATAACACATATTCCCTTGGCTATAAAAACACATCAGTACTAACCAAAACTCCACTCACTCAATATCATTCATTCCAATTCATAACCTTCCACACACACCAAATACATGCAGTATCTGAACAAATCTTGATTAGTGGGGCAGAAACTTGTCTGCCGAACTATGAACCATAAGTTGTAAAATTTGGTTCCACGCAAGGTCGACGCGCGTTTCGGTGAGTTATCCACCACCTTCCTCAGGACCTATGCAGATACAAACACTCCAGGTAAACCAGAGGCAAGGGGATTTTTGACCTACAATGCATATAGCAGCTATCTTCCTTCAAAATTTAATTATTGGCGCAGAGATTTACGTCAATCTGGGTTTGCTCAAGTATTATTATTCCTTCTAGTGTTTTCTAATGCTATAGAATGATTGTTCCTCTGAGATACATCCCTTCCCACTGAACATGATGGTTAATAGCGTGAGACTCGCACAGTTTCCTTTTTTTTAAATATCATCAGGTATATTCTTTTTATTTCATAATGGATTCCATTTTCAATTGAGAATAGTTGCTACTTAGATATCACTGCTACTACCTGCAGCAAAGTAAGTCTCCTCATACAGCGTAACAGCAACCCGGTGCTTGCAAATGACGAAGGGTTCCAACCACATCAGTTTGATAGATATGAAATGCTGTATAATTGTGCTGGTTTTGGATATACACAACAGTGTTTTCTTTTATGTGTTTCCAGATCCCCTGGTTCTTGTAAGTGAAGAGTGCGTATCTGCATAGATCCTGAGGAAGGTGGTTGCAATATACCAAACCCACCGAAAAGCGTGTCGACCTTGCGGGGAAATCTATAGAACATTCTGTGGTTCTTACTTTGGCAGAGGCCTTCCCTGCCATATAATATACCTTGATGTGTACAGATACCAGGTGTATATGGCTGGTGTGAAAGTGTATGAATCTGAGTGAGTGAAGTATGATAGTATTTATGGTATTCTATAACCAGGGGCTTATATGTTTCTTTTCTCCTTTTTTTAAATTAATTCTGCTTTTGTAATACAAACTTTTTTGATAAATTGATGTATCATGTGGAATTGTGATAAACTATGTACTAAAATAATTTTGTACATGCTATATTTATGAAAAAAGAATATAATAAGTTGAAAGTAAGAGATAAAAAGTGATGATAAAATAAATAAATAAGAAAAAGTACAATCAAGGAAAGCATATGTGTTATTGTTGTGTTTTGAAGGTTTAAGAAAAGGACATGAATTATGTTCGAATATGTAAAGTATATAGGCTATGAGGGAACTTTCTAGTGTTGTACTCATTTTCTCCCCTCTTTTCCCTGGCCTCAAGTATTTTTAGAGGGGTACCTTTCTTTATGTTATTGATGGAACCAGTGAAGCCCAGGGCCTTCCAAGACTATTGGACTGGGCCCTATGAGGTGATTAAGAAGAAATGTATGGCTATTTACCTGGTAGGCCTTAAGACCCCAGGCAACCCCATAGGGTGCTTCACATCAATCTCCTCAAACCCCGCTTTGAGTTCTGAGCTCACCATGCTGTTGATGACAGATGGAGAGGCGGAGGAAAAGGAGAGTGAACCTCTCACCGACCTCTTGAACTCCAAGGAAAAGGCTGGGTCTGTGAAAGGAGTGATCCGTTTCCCCACTCTAACTCCTGAACAGCAGAGTGACTGCCGCCAAGTGTTGGGGCAGTACATTTCTCTTACTCCTGGGGATTCCCACCTGTGTACCCATGATTTGGACACAGAGGAGTTTCTAAGATGTTGGAGTTGGGGGAGATAGAACCCTCCAGTAGCCCCTGGTCCAGTCCTGTGGTTCTGGTACCAAAAAGCTACCCCAGCAGGCATCACACCTGAACTGAGGTTCTGGATGGATTATAGTGTGCTCAATTCTATGACAAATACTGATGCTCATCCCTTCCTAGGGCAGATGAGCTGATTCACAGGTTAGGGGCTACCCAGTAGTTAAGTACCTTTGATCGTACATCAGGGTACTGGCCAATCCCCCTAGCAGAAGATGACACGGAGAGGTCAGTCTTCTCCATTCCAGAAGATGACTATCCATTTAAAGTGATGTCATTTGGTCTCAAAAATGTCCCTGCCACCTTCCAGAGGTTGGTGAACTGGGTACTTGCTCTTATGGAGGCCTTCTCAGCTGCCTATCTGCATGGCATTGCTCTCTTCAGTAGCAGTTGGAAGGACCACCTTTTTCACCTCCATTAAATGCTTCACGGTCTGCAACAAGAAGGCCTGGCTATCAAGGCCAGTGAGTGCCAGATAGGGCGGGGTCTGTGGTGTACTTGTGATAAGGTGGGAAGGGGGAAAGAGCAGCCTCTCCTGGCCAAAATTGAAACTGTCATGGCCTTGGAACCTCCCAAAACAGACTGTATGGTCAGAGCAATTTAGGTCTCACTGGGTATTACAGGAGGTTTCACAAGGGATATGGTACAATTGTTGACCCCTTGACAGAGATGACTTTGAAAAAGGAGCCCAGCAATGAGATTTGGGCAGAGGCGTGCCAAACTGCATTTGACTCCCTGAAGTATGCCATGTGCACAGCCCCTGTGCTCAGGGACCCTGACTTCTCCAATAAGTTTATCGTTCAGACAGATGCCTTAGAACATGGCATGGACAATGTTATCACAGCTAAATGAGGAGGGCCTGGACCCACCTGTAGCCTTAATCTACAGGAGTTTACTCCCCGTGGAACAGAGGTGGAGTGCTATTGTGAGAGACCTTTTGCTGTGGTCTGGGCTTTAAAGAAGTGGAGGCCATACCTGTTTGGTACTCCCTTTCTTATTCAAATGACCACAGACCCCTAAGTTGTCTCATGCAAATGAGTGATGAAATCCCAAATTGTTAAGGTTGTGCATTTACCTACAGGGTATGGACTTCAAGGTGGAACACAGACGAGGGTTAGACAACACCAATGCTGTCCAGGTTTTTCCGCCTTAGTGATGAGAACTCCCTAAAGATTGGGCATATCGCCCCAATTTCAGCTGAAGGGGTGGCACGTGTTAGAACTGTCATCCTTACGGTGGTCTTCCCTCATCTTTTTGCCTGCTCTGCGCCAAGCTACCAGATGGTGAGCACAGGTTAATTTAAAGTGTGCATGTAGCTTACCCTGAATAGGATCGTGATCACTACTTAGACAGGTCACACACCTCTGCAAACTAGAGACCCAATTTGTAACAGAGATATTGAACCTCATACAATGGACCCAGTGTTTCAAATCTTTCTAGATACAATGATGCTAGCACATCACTCTCCACTTAACATTTTTGAATATGTTTTTTTTTTTTCACAAGATGTGAATATGAAGGGTAAGAAACTGTTTAATTGTCATGCTAAAAGCAGTAGTTTTATGTACATAAGATACTGGAAAATGGGGTCTTATCTAGTTCCCAAGTTATTTCAATGTGCCTCTCAATTTCGACATCATGAAAATAATACATGAGTGATAGTGTATCTGTGGGATTAAGAAATACACTGTTTTGTAAAATGCACAATTTTATATTTCTTTTCTCAAATGTTACAGAAGGGAACTTTTTCAATGTCACAGAAAAAAGTAATATGCCTATGTGAGAAGGTGAATTACTAATTCAG